>NC_041389.1:548645368-548650455 GCF_002162155.2 Triticum dicoccoides
AACTTTACCTGTTGAGCAATTGTCCATGCTCTTGGCACCGCTGATCACTAAGACAGAATTTCGTCTTTGCTCGACACGCGAGTATTGCACTCAAGGTCCCATCTCCCTTTGCATCCGATGAGTACTACCCCATCCTTACTCTTTTGGGAGGCCAGATCCCGTAGAAGTTGTATAGGACTGTCCCTTGGCTCAAATGTTTCATAAAGGATAGAACCCAAGCTCTTTTGGAGTGATGTTTGATTATCGTTTGACCACCAGTATCTTTGGTGTTCGTGTACTATTTCATGTATGAGCTCACAAAACAAGAGTAAACAACCCATGGGGCACTTTTTCACAAGGAAAAAGAGAGATCTAACAATATGACGACGACTTGGCACATCAGATGGACTTCACATGTTAAATCGTCTAGCCTTCCCTCTTCACCCCTCCTTGACCCCACCATCTGAGCACAGATATCATCAGACACATATGTCCTTTAGCGCATAATATTGATCAGCCATCGCTCTTCTTTCCTGTAGCCAGTCGAAGCCGAGTCTAGTTTCTCTAGCATGTGGACTCCAAGCAAGCTTAAACTCACCTAAGGGTTTATTTGCTCTAGCTTTTGTAGATTCAAGATTTTGACGCCCAAGGATAAAGTACAATAATACATAAATTTTAAGATGATGTATTCAAATGAATTATCTAGTTAGGGAGAAGGGGTGAATTTACCTTTGAGTGTTTCTCCATGCGAAGCAAAGGCTAAGTACCAAAACACCACTTTCTAGAACTGACAACACAATCCTCACAATATTGCTCTTGCCCCCCTCCCTGTGTAATACATACTTAGCATAAAAAGGACGAACCGTGAAGGTAAAGTATTTGAGAGAACTAGTACATGGATAGATTTGGTACCATCTGCTCCATCCAAGCCTCGGAGATAGAGTGTATCACTGGCAACCGAAAGTGTCGTGCCAAACTTGCCAGTGTCAACCAAATCCCCCACCCATAGCAAGCACCTTGTCACGTCTTTCCCATGCCTACTACTGCTTAGGTTGGCATATGCATATGCCACGCAGGAGCAGTTGCGACTGCACTCTAATTTACACTCCTCGAGTGTGCTTTTATTCCCTCCAACAACCATGAACCCATCTGGTGACTTCATCCCTGGCAAGTGTTGGGCATAAGCCACCGCAGGACGCGTCGGGCGCGAGCTAGGGCGCACCGGGTCCATGGCCGTGCGTGTGTGCGTGCCCGAGCGCGTGCGTTGCTGTTAGTAGTTAGCGAGTAGCGGAGATAGTCATGGCAATCTGTTGAAGCTGGCCGTGCATGCGCGAGTTTATCGCATCGTTAGCATGAAGCGGGCGGGCATGCAGATCGTGCCCATGTAATGGGGCGGGTGGGCTGCGTCGTGTGCAGCCAGCTCGGGTATAAATCCCCTCCTGATCGCTGATGTAAAGCACGGGGTTGCCAAACCATGTAGCCAGTGGGTTCAGCTCGAGTACGTGCTCGAGGGAAAAGACGCCGTACGTGCGGCGGGTGGAGTTCGGGCTCCAGGAAAAACACCACCATGTCATCTCTGTGCTCGGATTCTTCTCCACCTCCTTCTTCTTCGTTGGTTCGTGCCACGGCAAGTGAGGACGAGCTAGAGAGACGGAGCTACGGCAACAACAATTGGTATCATGAGTTTGGTGTCTTGGGCATGCTTGCCGTGCCGGAGGCGTGGCAGCGATGGCGGCGCTCGCCGTCGGCTGCGCGATGGAGCTCTGGGCCGTGTGTCGGCCTATGGAGGTGGGCAGCGCTGTGGCTGCCATGGTGCGTGGCGGAGGCGGCGGGGCAGTGACATCGTACGTGCGGCGACCGCGGAGGCCGCCGAGGCGCTGCGTGGTGGCGCGGCGGCGCAGCACGGCGTGGCGGCGTGGAGGCACTGCATGGTGGCATGGAGGCCGTGGCGGTGCAGGGCAATATGCCGCGACGGCGAGCCGGGCACGACCGGTGCGTGTTATGGGTGCGCACTGGATGCGTTGGGCACGTCAGGACCGCGGCGTGGACCGCATCGAGGCGCTGGACCTGGTTGCGCAGATCGCGTACGTGCGCGGCGGGAGCGCGGGCCGGGAGCGCGGGGACGTGGGGAGTGCGCGCAAAGGGCACGGCGGCACGGTGGCAGGCGTGGCAGCGACGTCAGGGCGATGGCGGCTACAACAACGACAACGTCGATGGCGCGACGGAGCGCGCGCTGCTGGTGGACGGCGGCGTCGAGGACGTCGGTCTCCTTTGAGTTTGTGGCTTAAGGGGGTGAGTGTTGGGCATAAGCCACCGCAGGACGCGTCGGGCGCGAGCTAGGGCGCGCCGGGTCCGTGGCCGTGCGTACGTGGTAGTGGAGTTGGGAGGCTACCCTCACTGAGACTAGTGACTGAAATATTAAGATGTATGATAGGAGAACAGTCGCAGGGCCTTCTCGGGTCAGAACGGTCACTTTATCAGACAAATCCATGTCCGGTGGCTATCTAGACGCAGCGCTCTAGTTTGGGATCTCAAGTACTCCCTCCGTAAACTAATATAAAAATATTTAAAACACTAAAGTAATAATCTAAACACTTTTATATTAGTTTACAGAGGGAGTAATTTACATCATAAGAAGTTAGAAAAGAAATGTTTGCAGCGTATATGGATAATGGAGCTCGAAATGGACTTCGTCACAAAAGTTTGAAAATAGATGACTTCTAGAAAGCATACGGTCAATGTTTTATAGTTTTGACTACTGACAAATACAAAGATAATTCAGATTGTAGACCAAAGTAGTACCATTAGATTTGTCATGAAAATACTTTCGCTACATTAAAAAAAATCATGATTTCTAATAACACAAGCGTAAAATAGGATTAGAGATGCCGACCATATCAAATCGAACATTAGTAGATATAATGACCCCAAACCAGCTGATGCAAGCCCATTTTCTTTATTTACCTGGCAGTATAATAGTTTTCCAATACATATAATATTAAATCAAAATTACTTCACCGCCCTTGTATCTCTGAAAGAGTAAAACTATTCATAGAGTTTTGAATATCAACCCCGATTTGCTCTATTTCCGCGCTTAGGCAGGGGGGTTGGGGGTTGGAAGTGTTTGTGCTTCCATTCTCCAAGACAAACACAACATTTGACAAGAGTGGCCTGTCATCTGGGTTTTCTTGGACACACATGAGTCCCACATGGATGCAGAGCAAAACTTCATCAGGTGAATAGTTATCCATCAGAGTCGAGTCTGCCAATTCCTTTGTCTTCCCTTCATTCCACATATTCCATGCCTACAACAATAAAAAATGACACATCGGTTTTTATTTAGTTTGGTGAATAAAAAAATCAAAATACTTGATAGAAATACAAATTTAAACTTGAGAGTAATCTTGTCTAGACTCACATAATTTGTGAGACTAGGAAAACTCATTGTGTGACCATTAGAGTTTCTCCTTATACCGGTTACAACCTCTAGCATTAACACGCCGAAACTATAGACGTCAGACTTCATAGAGAAAATGCCTTCTATTGCATACTCAGGGGCCATGTAGCCACTGCTTGACCGTTTTTAAGCAAAAGAGTTAGCCAATGGGAGTTGAATTTTGTGACAAGGTAGCATGAAATGACGTTATACAAAGTTTCTCACTATGTTCCGACAAGACATTGGGTATTTGCATTTTGTTGGTTATCACCAAAGATCCTAGCCATACCAAAATCTGCTATCTTAGGTTTCATATCTGCATCTAGCAAAATATTTCCAGCCTTGAGATCCCTGTGAATTAGGGGTAACCTTGAATCTTCATGAAGATATAGAAGACCCCTTGCAACCCCTTTGATTATACTAAACGGTGTTCCCCAGTTCAACAACAATTAGTCATCTGTAGAAAGAACAAATGTTAGATAGGATGATTTTCAGTTGTCTTATGAAATCATAGTTTTAGTAGTAGTATATGTACCGAAGAGGGTATGTGGCCTCTAAGCTTCCATTAGGAAGATATTCATATATTATGATCTTTTCATCTCCCTCACCACAACATCCAAGAAGGCCAACCAAGTTTCTATGTTGCAATTTGGCAATTAAAATTACTTCATTCTTGAATTCTTGTGTTCCTTGATGAGAATCTTTGCTTAGCCTCTTGACTGCAACTTCTTGACCACCTAATATTCCCTAGAAAAATGTAATGGAACTCTTAGATTAAACTTTGACATCTGAACTTATCAACTCTTCTAATATAGAATGAATAACAACAAAGTGTATATCGCGATCAAGTTACCTTGTAAACTTTCCTGAAGCCTCCCTTTCCAATGATGCATGTTTCAGAGAAATTGTAAGTTGCAAGGGCAATTTCTTCTAGTCTTACAAAAGGAAATTCTCGATCATGGCATTCTTCCCCAAGTTCGCCATAGGTACTCATACCATTCAATCTAATATTCTTGTGCTTTCTCCTTATTATTTTCTTTCCTGCTCCCACAATGTAATAGCCATTTCCCCTACAAGAGCATATTATAAGCATAAGAAATAAATTTGACCATTGGAACCACTGATGTTCATTACTCTTCCCTTTGTCAACCTCACAAAACAAGACAAAATAAACCACAAGGCACGTCTACCACCGTGGAGAATGGCTGACCTGATAAAATGAATATCGCTCAAAGTCCACTTATTGGAACAACACTCTTAGCCCCTTCTTCCCCTACTACATATCCCATGAAAATCATACAAACAAACCCTTGAGTCCATTTTGCACAGTTTTCAGACATTTTTCTTGTTTCCTAGACCCCTTCAACATCGAGTATTTTCTGGAACATTGATTGAAATGAGCATGGGAAGTAGGGACCTCAAAAATCAATCGACACACAGAAACTCTAACATCTGGACTCTACTTTCTAGTAGATTGTCTATTATCATTACATCGCTCTCACGGTGGCTAAACCTAAAATCACCTAAATATTATTTGTTGTAATTATACTTATTCAAGTGGTTTAGAAGATTTTTGAAGCTGATCATGGTATATTATGCTTTTTTTTAGGGGCGGTATATTATGCTAGCTTGTACATGTCGAACTCCATGTTCAGGTTCTTTTTTTGTTTCA
>NC_041389.1:548650960-548669713 GCF_002162155.2 Triticum dicoccoides
CGTCCCTCGAAAAAAAAGGCACGCAGCGGAGGTGCTCAAGAGCAGCCACCGGACACCGGCCGCCGCCTCATAGTGCACCCGCCGGCTGCCGCGGCGCCGGCCGCCGGCCATCAGCGCACAAGCACATCAGTGTCTCCCACGTGCACTCTAGACGGCCCACCGGCGACCGGCACACAACTTCCAGCTAGTCCAGGCGGCCACGCACCGGCGACGGCGGCGAGGCGGCTGCCCAGCTGGCCAACTCTTCCTCTGAAGTCATCTGCATCCTTGCAAGCTTCTCAGGTAAATCGATTTGAATCGTCCCTAATTTTATTCCCCTAAATTACACCCAGGTCATCATTGATTAAATCATCCCCCAGATCCCCAATTGGCTAAATCTGCAAGGCATTGTTGTTTTGTTTCAAAAGTGTGATGGATTGGAAAGCTGATTTGTACTCCCCTCCGTCCCATAATATCAAGCTAACATAGCTTGAAAAACGATCTTATATTGTGGGACCAAGGGTCAGAGGGAGTAGTATGGAACTCCAAGCGACTTGCCTGAATCAGGTTGTCAATTGGAAATACTTTTAAGTTGGTCAACTGCATCTTTTTCGTAAGGATGTCAAGTGAACATACCTTTTAATTTTAACCATGCCAGGAAGATGAGTAGGAGAACACTGCTGCCTAAAACTGGCAGTACAATTCTCACTGCATTACCCTTTATCCTTTTACCTATGTATGTAATACATACCAGAAGAGAAAGAAGCATATGAAGATAGATCTAGAAATATGTCGACAAAACCAGTAATAGAAATAGGAAACCATTAGGAGAAAACGAGAAATGAAAAAACCAATAGGAAAATGAGGAAGAAAGTAATATATATTTGGTACCAGCAGTTACGTCCATGCCTGCAAGACGGACATAGAGCGTCTCTCCACCGAGCTCTGTGCCTAACTTCCCAGTGTCAATCAACTCCGCTGCCCATACCAAGCACCTTGCCATGTCACCCTCTGACCTGCTACTGCTCATTTTGGCGTACGCTTACCCCACACAGGAGCAGTTGCGGTTGCACTCAGCTGCGCACTCCTCAGACGTACTCCTACTACTGCCGATGCGCGCAAACCCGTCTGGTGGGCACCCTGACAAGAACCTGCCGCTGGTCCACTCCTTCATGTTTGCCGGAACAAAACCATCTAGGCACTTGCACGTTGGGACTGGTGCTGTTGTCTCGTCGCAATAGCCATATGGGTCACAGTAGCCGTAGCTGCTACATTCAGTGGACGGTCACTGTCCAAGGACCTCCCACGTCGACGACCTATTGCTCCAGCTGTGGTGTTGATAATGGCCCGAGCGAGTTAGCACAAACCTGGTGCGCGGGGCACCGTCAGAGAGGCTGTAGGTCATGTAGATTTCCTTGTCGCCGTCGATGACAGCCAGGTAGACGATGACTTCCGTACTGGTGTTCACCTGCTGGTACCGCCGCTCGGTTTTCACCAGGTAGCCCGTCCACGGGGCGCCGCGGGGTACCGGTCGCGCCCTGTCCCAAAGGAAGAACTGGAGGATAGTGTTGTTAATGAGCTTGGTTTCTCGGTTGGCGACCCATGCCACAGTGAGCTTGGGAATGTCGTTGTACCATATGCCAAGGTGCAGCTTGGCCGGAGTGGAGTTGGAAGGGGCGAAGAACCCCAAAGCAAAGGCATCACCATCGGAGACGATGATCGCGTCCGACAAGAGCGGCTTGCCGAGGACAAGCCGCTCGTCGGATGCACTAAACGGCAGGAAGAGAAGGATCATGACTGTGGTGCAGCAGGTGAGAGCCGGCCAATCCATAGTGCTGTCAGGGGCCAAAATCCTGGTACTAGGATCTGACTAGCTATGCTAAGTTTGTAGCAAACAGAGCTTTGACGGATGCAAGCATATATGATTGAACAATGCAAAGTTTTTGGAATTCTGTTAGCAGTAGGTTGGCTTTGGAGTTGACATTTCAGCTGTCCACGTCCGTGTTGCTACTGACTAGGCAGACTAGTGACTGAAACATTATGCTATACACGGACTAGTGAGTGAAACGTTAAACTTGTCAGGCCTATACACAAATGTACGAGCACGCTAGTCATACCTTACCAAGTTGATCACATGAATAGTTTAAAAAAGATGAGCAGAAAAACTTAGCAGCATAGATTGATGGAGCTAGAATTGGAGCGTACACCCTTCATGGATGCTAATTCGTCAGTCTAATTTAGTATGGAAGTGTGGATATTGCGTATCGCTAAAAGTCTACTCTCTCTGTTCCCAAATATTTGTCTTTCTAGAGATTTCAACAAGTGACTACATACGAAGCAAAATGAGTTAATCGACACTCTAAAACATGTCTACATACATTCATATGTTGTAGTCCATTTGAAATGTCTAGAAAGATAAAAATTTGGCAACGGAGGGAGCAATACTTACGTACATAGATAATGCACCCTAATTTTGTCCGGCAGTCCTGCCATTATTTACAAGTACACACAGAACGAATGTAAGAACACCAACAAGAACACCAACCTAATCACTTGTGTCCAGGTCACCTTCATAGTGTTCGATACAAAATACAGTAACAAACAATTGTTATTTCATCGCCCCTGTATCTCAGAAAGAGTAAAACTGTTGGCGGAAGTCTGGATATTATTTCTCATTTGATCCATTTCAGCACTTCGTAGCGCAAAGTAGGCGGGGCGGTTGGGGGCTGCAAGTGTGGTGCTTCCATTCTCTAGAACGAACACAACAGATGACATGAGCGGTCTATCATCTGGGTTCTCCTGGACACACAACAGTGCTACCTGGACGCAAAGCAAAACTTCGTCTGGTGAAGTATCTATGATACATGAATCTGGTAGTTCATTGGTCTTCTCTTCCTTCCACATATGCCATGACTAAAACAACCAAGAACATCATGTCAGTATTCATTCAAAATTCGATCCAGTTTTAGAAATAACACAGAAGTCTTGTGTGTACTTACATATGCTGTGAGGCTAGGGAATCCCATGGTTTGACTATTGGAGTTTCTCCTTATACCAGTTACAACCTCAAGTAGTAACACGCCGAAACTGTAGACATCAGACTTGGAAGAGAATACGCCTTCCATTGCATACTCAGGAGCCATGTAGCCACTGCTTGATTGTTAAAGTTGTCCAAATTATCTAATGGGAAATGAAATTACTAAAACAGTAATATGAGGTTTTTTTAATGGATACTCACTATGTTCCAACTACACGTTGGGTATTTGCATTTTGCTGGTTGTCAGCAAAGATTCTCGCCATACCAAAGTCCGCTATTTTGGGTTTCATATATGCATCCAACAAAATATTTCCAGCTTTGAGGTCCCTATGAATTATGGTGAACCTTGAGTCTTCGTGAAGATATAGAAGCCCCCTGGCAACCCCTTTGATTATATTGAACCGTGTCATCAAATCCAATGACAGTTTTCTTGAGTCATCTGAAAAGGAAACAATTGTAAGTAAAAAGTGTTTTTGAGTTGTCTTAGGAAATCATGCTTTGTTATTAGAATATGTACCAAAAATGGTAGCATCTAAGCTCTTGTTAGGCAGATACTCGTATATCAAGAGCTTTTCATCTCCCTCACCACAACATCCAAGAAGTCGAACCAAGTTTCTATGTTGCAATTTTGCAATTAGAATTACTTCATTCCTGAATTCTTTTGTTCCTTGTTGAGAATCCTTACTAAGCCTCTTGACTGCGACATCTTGACCACCTAACTGTCCCTAGAGAAATATTGATTTGAGATTTACATATGAGCGAATCACTTCACGGAATCTAGATGAAATAGCAGAAGTTGAATATTAAACAAGCTACCTTGTAAACTTTTCCAAAGCCTCCTTGTCCAATCATACATGCTTCAAAGAAATTATGGGTGGCCAGGGCAATCTCTTCTAATCTTAAGAATGGAAATGCTTGATCGTGTGAAAGGTTTCCTTCCCCAAATTCATCAGAGGTGCTTATACCATCCAATCTTATATTCTTGTGCCTTCTCCATTTTATGTTCTTGCCTGCTCCCCCAATGTTATAGTCATTTCCCTTCTAAGATGCATACCATAGGCTTAAGAAAGAAAGAAAGTTATATTTGATCCTAGGAATTGATGATTTTCATCGCTATTCCCTTCATGAACTCACATAACAAGAGGAAGTAACCGAAAAGGCAAGTTGCCACCATGTCAAAATCACGGGCCGGACAATATGGCTAGCACTTGAGAACATAGAGAACCCTTGAGTCAATAACACCACCATGAGATGACCTCACTTTGTATTTCCAAACCCCATCGACATAGAATATTTAAAAAGAAGTGATTGCTGCATGAAACCACTAAGATCGGCATACTCTACCCTACCATGTACTGCACCTTAGTTGCTAGTAGATACAAGGCTAATGTTACATCCACGATGCCTAAACCGCACACAAACTGACTTCAAAAAATCTCAAGTTTTCCATATTCAAGGGGCTTAGAGGATTTTTGAAACTAGAGGTATATTGTGGTAATAGACGTCAAATTCAAAGTTTATGTTCAAATGAGCATTCTCATAAGGTCATTAGACAGAACTTTTTTTCCAAGGAGATTCAACTAAACGTACCTTCGCATTTTAACCATGCAAGAGAGATGCATATATATGAGTACCAGAACACCACTGCCTAAAACTGACAGCGCAATCCTGACCGCATTAATATTTCTACGTTTACCTGCATCATACATAAATGTACCATAAAAGTGAAATGACCGACAGAAGTACAAGTATGTCATTAGCAAAGACAAAACCAACTGTAGAAATGAGAAAAATAGTAGTAGAAAGCCAGAAAAATTGAAAGTTGTTACCACCTGCTGCATCCATGCCTGCAAGTCGGAGATAGTGTGTCTCGCCGCCTACGCTTATCTTTCCAGTGTCAACCAACTCCCTGGACCATACCATGCACGCCGTTATATCTCCTCCAGACCTGCCGCTACTCACATTGCGGTACACGTACCCCTCGCAGGAGCAGTTGCGGTTGCACTCCGCCCTGCACTCCTCAAATGTACTCTTTCCCCCTCCGATAAGTGAGAGGCTTGTCTGGTGACTTCATCTCCGGCAAGGCCAAGAAGTTGCCGCCGCACCCGTGTAGTTGCTCCTTCCGTCGGCACGCCGCCAAGAATCTGTCACTAGTCCACTCCTCCATGTTTGTTGGCTCGAAGCCATCAAGACACTTGCACCTTGGCACTGGTGCAGCTGTCTCATCGCAGTAGCCATATGAACCACAATAACTGTAGAGATTGCATTCAATAGATGGCCACTTCATAAGGACAACCCACGCTGACAAGTTGCTACTCCAGCTCTTGAGGCAATACTCACCTGGGTAGGTCAGCACTGACCTTGTGAGTGGGGCGCCCTCAGAGAGGCCATATGTGCCGTAGATCTCATCACCATTGTCGACAATGGCTATGTACATGATAAGATCACTAATGTTTATTGTCCCTGCTAACTGGTTTTTGCTAAAGCTAGTCACCTGGATCCCTGTCCATGGGTTGCCACGGGTCACCAAGTTTTCCCCGTCCCGCAGGAATGCTTGGAGGGGTGTGTCTGGGTCGCTACCGTAGGAGAAGCGCCCTGGAGATGGGTCGCCCGGGCCCTTCCAGGATACTAGACGATCCCTAGTGCCGTGTGTGTTGTATTTGATCCGCATCTTCATCCCTGGGAGGAGCGTGTCTGTGCGGTGGTCGAAGCTCTGCCACACTGTGGTGCCATTTGACAAGCGAATGATTAGGTTTCCGGTGTTCAGAAGCACCGCCTTTGGGGTAGACGAGCCTGGGGTAATAGTGCTCACGTTGGCCGTCATCCAGAGGACACGGCCACTATTATTAGCTTCAGTGATAATGAGATTGGAGGCATTGGTGAGTGAGAGAGTCGGTGCAAAGGAAGTGTTGTTGGTGATTGGGGTTTCACGGTTGGCAACCCACACAACTGTGAACTCAGAGATGTTGTTGTACCATATACCAAGGTATAGCTTGGCTGGAGTGGAATTGGAGGGGTTGAAGAAGCCCAAAGAGAACGTGCCACCATCGGAGATGATGGTGTTGCCGGGGACAAGCCGGTCATCCGAAGCGCTCAACGGCAGGAATAGAATGATTAGGGCCGTGATGCAGCAAGTGTGAGCTGGCGAATACATCGATCGACGAGGCAAAAATCTTAGTTACTAAGCTGTAACTAGCTGTAGGCTATATATTGATGCTGCTAAATGGAGAACTTCTTATCGTATGTCACCGAAGGGACATGGAAAAAAGCACTTGTAGCGAACCATGATCTACAAGTAAAAATGTTTCCACAAACGTAGGCAGGCAGCATCCATGAAATTTCAGTTGCGGAAGCAGACTATTGAATAATGTAAAGTTGTGGAATTCACGAAGAGTTGGTTTCAAAGTCTGAGTGCGTTGGAGTTTATAATCCAGCTGTCCATGTTGAAGTTGGAATGCCTCCACCACTGCTGACTAGATAGCCATATTTTTTGCATCTTTTTGCATTATTTTTTCAAAACAACTAAAAGATGCACACCTAATACTTATGTTCTCACACGCGTACTGAAGAGAAGAGTCATGTAGTTTTAAAATTAACGAAGTTACAGTGGATGTATTGCTAGCGACAAGAAAATGCACCCACGACTAAAAGTAAAATTCACATTTAGACAGACAGATCGAGTCAAACTTAAAGAGGTCGATTCATGTCCGTGGTGGCTGAAAAATACAGTTATCATTCTATAACCATGTAACCAATGATTGATTTTCACTAATATAGCTATACTAGTAACAGAGACATTGAGCTATACTGACCCGGCCAGATCATATATGGTCCAGCTCCGACGTGGTCATCAGTGCACCCACAACTTAATTACCTATCTCTTCCCAACTGCTATGCAAGAGACAACCTAACTTGCAGTTATTTATGTAACGTGGTTGATCCATCATTATTTCCCTATCATTTTCTGAGAAGGAAAAAAGATCATTGTTTCCCTATCAAAGACTAGGTTGGAATGCTAGTTTCACTAGTTCGTGTTAGCAAGTAAGAAGCATAATAGCCAAGCCGTAAGAAGAGCGGACTTTTATAGTATTCTGCTGCAAGGATGTGTCTAGATATTTAGTTGGTTGAGCTTAATTAAGTTGAATGATGTCAGCATGATTTTCCTTTTTTCCCTTGCCTTTCCTCCTTTTGCCCTTTATTTATGTTTTCTAGTACATGAATATAATTATCAATTCTCAAGTTGAAGCTAAAAACTAATAAAATACATACATGTACCGATGTACGTCTGACTTTTGATTGTTGGATGTCATCCATCCTTCAAGTGTTCGGTTCACAGTCGAGAAATCAAGTATTGACATCTGGCAGCAGCAGTAGAAATCTGAAAAACAATATACATTATATATACTTCAACTTGAGAATAAGTGTTGCATATATGAGACTTTTGCCTCGTTTCAAAAAATATATATATTATATATACTGGTCAAGCAAATAAGTGTTGCATATATGAGACTGCATCAACTACGGTATTTGGCTCCTACTCCAGATTGATTCTTCAACCGTACATACATGAAGCAGTTGTCACTTCGGATAACATAATTTTCTAGTTACAAACAATTGGGGCGATGAGTTTCCTAGTTACAAAAATATTTTCAAAAGTCGATTTTATTATCAAATCTACCGTCCAAATTTAGTACTGAAGTGTGGATTATGACCTCTAAATATCTAGTACTTACACAGCATGATGCACCCTAATTTTGTCCGACCATCCTGCCATTTTTTTTTCAAGTAAACACAGAACTTATACAAGGACGGCAGACCAGAACGCCACTACACCTGATCACTTGTATCCAGGTCGCTTTCGTGGAGTTGTTTGTTCTCCTAGTCCTAATTTTTGTGCAAGTATCATCATATTTTTTTTAACTGAGACTGCTATATTGAGGCAGAAATGGAATAGAAAACATATTCAGAGATATTGACAATTTGAACAACACATGATACATCACTATTTTGTCTTCTTTAAAAAATGACATCACTATTTTGTGAGCCAGCCAATTTACAACAGTGTTAAGTACATAAAAAAACTACAGAATTATTATTTCATCGCCCCTCTATCTCGGTAAGAGTGAAACTGTTGACAGAAGTCTGAATATTTCTTATTTGATCCAGTTCAGCACTTCTTCGCACAAAGTAGGCAGGGCGGTTGGGGGTTGTAAGTGTGGTACTTCCATTCTCTAGGACGAACACAACAGATGACATGCATGGCCTATCATCTGGGTTCTCTTGGACGCATAGGAGTGCTACATGGACGCAAAGCAAAACTTCGTCTGGTGAAGTATCTATGATGGATGAGTCTGGCAGTTCGTCGGTCTTCTCTTCCTTCCACATATTCCATGACTAAAATAACCAAAAATTTAGTCACTCAAACAAACAAAAAAATGGTTGGAAATTTAGTCACTCAAACAAAAAAATGGTTGGAAATTTTGATCCAACTTTAGAAAAGAAACTTGAGAGAAGTTTTTTGTGCACTCACATAGACTGTGAGGCTGGGGTATCCCATCATTTGACTAATGGAGTTTCTCCTTATACCAGTTACAACCTCCAACAGTAACACGCCGAAGCTATAGACATCAGACTTGGTAGAGAAGACGCCTTCCATTGCATACTCAGGAGCCATGTAACCACTGCATTTAAATTGTCTGAATTATTTAATGGGAGTTGAAATTATAAAAGCATTAATATGAGTTTTTTTCAATGGATACTCACTATGTGCCAACTACACGTTGGGTATTTGCATTTTGTTGGTTATCATCAAAAATTCTCGCCATACCGAAATCTGCTATCTTGGGTTTCATATCTACATCCAACAAAATATTTCCAACTTTGAGGTCCCTATGAATTATGGTTATTCTTGAGTCTTTGTGAAGATATAGAAGCCCCCTGGCCACCCCTTTGATGATATTAAACCGTGTCGCCCAATCCAACGACAACTTTCTTGAGTCATCTAAAAAACAAACAAATGTAAGCAAAAAATATTTTTGAGCTATTTTACAAAATCATGGCTTATTATTAGAATGTCTACCAAAAAGGCTAGAATCTAAGCTCTTGTTAGGTAGATACTCATATATCAAGAGCTTTTCATTTCCCTCGTCACAACATCCAAGAAGTCGGACCAAATTTCTGTGCTGAAGCTTTGCAATTAGAATTACTTCATTCCTGAATTCTTTTGTTCCTTGTTGAGAATCTCTACTTAGCCTCTTGACTGCGACTTCCTGACCACCTAACAGTCCCTAGAGAAAGATATGTTTGAGATTTACGTATGAGAAAAGCACTTGTTCTAATTTAGAAGTAATAACAGGAATTGTGTGTTGAAAAACTACCTTGTAAACTTTTCCAAATCCTCCTTGTCCAATGATGCATGCTTCAGAGAAATTGTGTGTTGCGAGGGCAATTTCTTCTAATCTTACAGATGGAAATTCTTGATCATGAGGAGGATTTTCTTCCCCAAGTTCATGAGTTGTACTCATGCAAACCAATCTTATAATCTTGTACTTTCTCCATTTTTTATTCTTTCCTGCTCCCACACGGTTATTGTCATTTTTCCTCTAATAAGCATACCATAGGCATTAGAAAGAAAAAGTTATATTTGATCCCTTAAATTGTAGATGTTCATTTACATTCCTTTATGATCTTGCATAGAAGAGGAGATAACCCACAAGGCAATTTGCCACCACGTCAAAATCGTAAACCGGACAGTATGGCTATCACTTAACATAGAGAACACAGACCGCATGTTTGAAAAACACACTTGACCTCGCCTCTAATAAATCACACACGCACGCAGACACTATCCTCGAGTTCAAGGCATGGTGACTTGACCTTGCTTTTTTGTTTCCAAACCCGACTAAGCATGAAACCACAATGATTGATGTGTAGAGATTTTAGCACGTGGACTACATCTTAGTTGCTAGTAGATTGCCCGTTATCATTACAATCGATGGTATGATGGCTAAAACGCACACAAAAGCACCTAAATTTTTTATTTGCTCTAGTTTGACATATTCAATGGAGCTTATAGGTTTTTTGAAACAGAGGGTATATTTTGGTAGTAGACGAAGATTTCAAAGTTTATGTAGTCAAATTGAAATTATTTTTACATATTCAAGGGACTTAGATGATTCTTGAAACCAAGGGTATATTGTGGTAATACAAGACAAATTCCATGTTTATATAGTCAAATGACATTCTCATAAGGTCGTCAAATACAACTTTTTGCAAGGAGATGCAACTAAACATACCTTGGCAATTTAACCATGCAAAAGAGATGCAGATGAATATGAGAACAACACTGCCTAAAACTGACAGCACAAACCGGATTGCATTGATCTTTCTCCTTTTACCTGCACCATACATAAATATACGATAAAGAAAAGGAAAAGGACTGATAGTACTAGAAGTATGTTACCAAATCAACAGTAAAATGACAAAACTAGTAGTAGAAGGTGTGGAAATTTTGAAATATGTTACCACCTGCTGCAAGTCGGAGATAGATTGTCTCGCCACCTACGCCAACCTTTCCGGTGTCAACCAACTCCCCAGCCCATACCATGCATGCCATGTCACCTCCTAAACTGCTGCCACTCATGTTGCGGTACATGTACCCCACACAGGAGCAGTTGCGGATGCACTCCGCAGCGCACTCCTCGGACGTACTAATTCCCCCTCCGATGAGTGCGAACTTGTCTGGTGACTTCATCCCCGGCAAGGCCAAGAAGCTACCGCCACACCCGTGCAGTTGCTCCTTCCGCAGGCACCCAGCCAAGAACCTGCCACTGGTCCACTCCAACTTGTTTGCTGGCTCAAAGCCGTGTAGGCAATTACACGTTGGGACTGGCGCCGTTGTCACGTCGCAGTAGCCATAGGGGCCACAGTAAGCATAGCCATTGCATCCAGCGGATGACCACTTCAAAAGAAGAACCCATGCCGATGAGCTGCTGCTCCAGCTCTGCATGAGATATTCGCCGGAGTAGGTCAGCACAGACCTTGTGACCGCGGCGCCATCAGAGAGGCTATATGTGGCATATATCTCACCGTCCTTGTCTACGTAGGCTATGTATATGATAAGATCACTGACGTTCATGCCCCCTGCTAGCTGTTGTTGGCGTACGCTCTCCACTTGATACCCCGTCCATGGGATACCACGGGACACCAAGCTCTCCTTGTCCCAGATGTATGTTTGGAGGGGCGTGTCTGGGTTGCCGCCACAGGAGAAGCGACCAGGCGAGGGGTCACTGGGGCCCTTCCAAGATACCAGACGATCCCCAGTGCCACGCACCCTGTATTTGATCCGGATCTTCATCCCGGGGAGGAGTGTGTCCGTGGGGTTGTCAAAACTCTGCCACAGCGTGGTACCATTAGACGACCGGATGACAAGGTTGCCGGTGTTCATAAGCACCGCTGTTGGGGTAGATGAGCCAATCATAGTGGTCATGTTAGCCGTTGTCCAAAGGACACGGCCACCACTATTACCTTCAGATATAATGAGATTGGAAGTGTTGGTAAGGGAGAGCATCGGTGCAGAGGAAGTGTTATTGGAGACTGGGGTTTCACGGTTGGCAACCCACACAACTGTGAGCTCAGGGATATTGTTGTACCATATGCCAAGGTACAGTTTGGCTGGAGAGGAGTTGGAGGGGTTGAAGAAGCCCAAGGCGAACGCTCCGCCATCAGAGATGATGGTGTTGCCAAGGGCCAGCGGCTTGCCAGGGACAAGCCGGTCGTTGGAAGCACTCAAAGGAAGAAATAGAATGATGAGGGCCGCGGTGCGGCAAGCCAGAGCCAGTGAATCCATCGATGGGTTAGGCTAAAATCTTAGTTACTAAGCCGTACCTAAGCTGTAGGCTATATATCAGTGCTGCTCAATCCAGAAAAGCACTTGCATCGAACCTTCGCTACAAAGTAGAAAATAAATATGGTTTGACGAACGATCAACGACTGTTCTATCACGGAAGCAGATGATTGATAATGCAAAGTTGCAGAATTCTTCAAGGAGTTGGTTTCATAGTATGTGTTGGAGTTAACATTTCAGCTGTCCATGTCGGAGTTGGGATGCCACCATCACTGCTGACTATAGATAGCTAGTTTTTTTTCGTCATCATTACCCACCTCCCACTAGAAGGAAAATCCGTAAAGCAAGACAAAGCCAATGACCGCGGTGGGTGAGATCTTAACATTAAGATACTGATCTTAACATTATGGTCCAGCTCCGGCGCGGTTGGATCACAGGATTTCAAAGTCGTTGGTCAAACCTATAAATGTACATACCAACGAAAAAGGTGCTTCCATTCTCCGACTGAATTTCCTAACGTCTTAATGTGCAAACTGAATATTCTCTTACTCGTCATGTCACAGCTGAAAACATTACACACTAGAAAATGGTGTGATAGCTCCCGGGTGCCCCTCTAAACATATTAAACACTAATACACTATGAATAGTTTCAAGAAAAACTTATCAGCATGAACGATCGATGACTACAAATGGAGTGTAACTAACACACACGTATGCATCTTTTTGTTGAGCTAATCTATGTGTGTTTGTTATAAAGTGTCATTTTACCGAATGTATTTTCTTGTATGGAAGATTGATATAACCTACCTGTCTTCCGCATAGAACTGTAAGAATCAAGTCTGTCCATTGAGTTTCGAGTTTGACTGTCACATGTTCTGCTTCCCAACCTTTTACCTGCTTTTTTCTTCTATCATGCCCAACAACCGCAGTTGATTTCTTCTCTGGGCAGGATGGTTTCTCGTTCTGACATGCACTTGCTGTTGGGAAGCGTGTCATGGTGTTTATGCTTAATTTATCAGCATCTTAGACTAGCAGCTAGCTGCAGAAGAACGCGTGCTCTTCAGTGTTCAGACAAGTCAGCGTGCTTATCTGAACTCAATACGTCGAATGTCACGCCCTAATTTTGTCCGACACTGTGCCATAATATCATAAAGCCGTTTCTTCAAGAAAATACAAAGTTCCATTCTAAGAGTGAGGAAAGTACATCACCACTTACTCAACTCATTGGGATCTATCGATGGTTATATTCTTGGTTAAAGATCATACTTACTACTAAATTGACATAGTAAGCAATGCCAACCAAAAAATAAATAAAAAGATTGGAAGATAAAGACCTCGAAGCAAATGGTGCATGGCTTTTTTGTTTCTTAAAGAGAAATGATTAAAATTATATATATGATTTACCACAATTTTTTATCGCGCTAGTATCTACGTAAGAGTAAGACTGTTGATAGAGTTTTGAATACCAACTCCAATTTCTCTATTTATGTGATTCGTTGTATAAAGTTGGCAGGGCGGTTGGGAGGTGGAAGTGTGGTGCTTCCATTCTCCCAGACAAACACGACCGTTCACATAGCTGGTATGTCATCTGGGTTTTCTTGGACACACACTAGTCACACATGAATGCAAAGTGAAACTTCTCCCGGTGAATAAGTATCCATGATAGATGAGTTGGCCAATTATTCTGCCTTTCCTTCCTTCGACATATTCCATGTCTGGGACAATCAAAAACATGATAGGTATGGTTTTTTGATTAAGTTGCCAAAACAAAAATTTCATAGAAATCTTGATATTATTATAAATTGAAACTTAAGAGAAACCTTGTGTGAACTCACATAAATTGCGAGGCTAGGAACACTCAAGGTCTGATTGTTGGAGTTTCTCCTTATAGCAGTTACGATCTCTAGTAGTAACACGCCAAAGCTGTAGACTTCAGACTTAGTAGACAAGACGCCTTCCCTTCCATTCTCAGGGGCCATATATCCACTAGTTGAAAATTCATATATAAAGGGCCAGCAAATAGAGTTAAATTTGGTCACAAGTTAGCATGAGCTAGTTGTTCACGAGGTTACTCATTATGTTGCATAATGCGGTTGGGTATTTGCATGCTGGTTTCACCAAAGATTCTCACCATACCGAAATCAGCTATCTTGGGTTTCTTATTTGTGTCTAAAAAATATTTCCAGCTTTGAGATCCCTCTCGATTATGGCCAACCTTGAATCTTTGTGAAGATACAAAAGTCACCTTGCAACCACTTTCATTATACTAAACCATTTTAGCCAATGCAATAATATATTCTTAGAGTGATATACAATAATAATGAATATTATAAGAAAAAAAGTTTTTAAGTTTCTTCAAAAACCATGGTGTGTTATAAGAATACGTACCAAAAAAACATAGCACACAAGCTCTTGTTAGGCATATACTTCATATATCAAGAGTTTCCTCACCAAAACACCCAACAAGTCAAAGCAGGTTTCTATGTTGCAATTGGGCAAGTAGAACCACTTCATTACTAAATTCTATTGTGACTTGTTGAGATTCTGCACTTAGTCTCTTCACTGCAACTTCTTGACCACCTAGTATTCCGTATAAAAGTATAATGGTAATCTAATATTTGAGTTTATTAAATGAACAAATTATTTCGCCTGATTTAGAAGAAACTAAATATGTGTACATTGGATGATTTCAAGCCTACCCAATCATGTATGTTTCGGAGAAATAGCAGATTGCAAAGGCAGTTTCTTCTAATATAACAAACATGAATTCTTGACGATGGGATGGTTTTTATCCGACATACACATGTCATCCAATCTAATCTTTTTGTGCTCCCCATTTTATGTTCTTGCCTGCTCCCACATTGTTATAGTTATTTCCCCTCAAATTAGTATACAATAGACATTTTTTCGTAAAGGGTGGATTTTAATGACACAAAATGAAGCATCAAGGGGATACAAACACAATGAGCACACACATCCAACCTTTTCATGATTAGGATGCTCACAATCAACACTAACGTACACAAACAAAATCACGATGGAAAAGAGCAAAGCTCTACCTATGCAGAGGAAAAAGGAAAGGACAAAAACTCAGAAGAGGTCAAAACAACGATCGACGAATTAGAACAACTGTCCTTACCAACCATCTCTTGAAATCATAAAGACAACAAGAAAGGTTCTCAAGTAACAACGCCTCTAGGAAGAGAGTGACTATCAAGCATTATTGTCGCTGGATCCAACCACCAAAGGTCAAATCCTAGGTTTTCACCTTGAAGATAAGGTTCGAGAAAATCCGATCAATGCCTTCAACAAGGAAATGATGAAAAAACAACGCCATTGCCATGTATAACCAATTAGATTCAGACCTTGGGTTTTCACCCCGGTGCTCTAGATCGGCTACTCGAGAAGCACCACCAAAACTAAAGTCATCATGTGTTGTCGCCGACCCTTTCTGCAATCCCAGCAGCTACATGTGTAGCATGGTCCTAATGTGAGGTGCCACGCAAGTGACCATGCCTGTGTAAGAAGACAATCAAACTGTGTAAGTTCCAGTTTCCACCAAAGCTCTGAAATGACGAAGGTCATCGTTGCACATTCGACAAATAATTGCAACGGAGGAAGGTCATCGGCACCACCAAAATTCCAATTTGAGACACTCGGACAGTCCCATATTTCCTCATGCTCCACTGTCCCCATCTGCGGTGGCAAAATTGGTCGACAAGACATACTTGTCATTGCAGTCTGATATGAAGGTCCAAGACTCCGCCTGACCGGAGGACCGCCTAGGACAACGAGACCATCCTACGCCTGAGTGGAGGACCGCCTTATTGAGATGTAGAAGGTTGCCTCTGCCGCCCGCGTACCTACAAATGGGATTGCGGCCACTCGCGCCTCAACACTGAATATTGTCGGCTCGGTCAAAAACACCATGCTACTGTTGCACAGCCATACCATCTACCTCAAGTCATCGCTTATAGATAGCATTTCGCTGCCAAAGGGTACTGGAGCAGAGATCTCTCCACTGTCACCTTCATCAACCAGTGCCGGGATTTAGCAGCGAGGGGAGGGGAGGATGGAGAGATAGGAGATTGTGGCTGTGGGGACGATAAGATAGAAAAAGTTCCATTTGAACCCTATAAATTGTTGCACGTCTGTCACCATGGCAATGATTGGCAATTGATTGAGGATGAGAAGTTGCAACTACTATGATTGTCAAGACGAAACATACCTTTGAATTCCATGGAATATGCATATGAGTACCAGAACAATGCCTCCTAAAATTCGCAACACAATCCTCGTCGCATTGCTCTTTGTCCGTTTACCTTTTTTAATTGGGAGTACTTGCATCAAGCCTTGTGGTTTACATTCAAAAAATGCTTCGATGACTGAGACCTACTTGCTTTTGGAATAATGGCAAATTGCTTCAGAGTATAGTTGAAACTTGAGACAACATGGAGTGTATCGGAGTTGACATTGTGGCTGTCTACGTCTGAGTTGGGATGCCACGGTAACTGTTGACTAGGCTGGCTAGTGACTGAAACATTAAGCTATGCATGGAGTAGTCAGACCTAGATACAATTTATGAGTAAACGGCAATGTGTGCTTCCGCTGTAAATGTCGCTATGCGTAGTTTGGTACTCCCTCCATCCAAAAACAGTGTCGCTGATTTAGTACTAAAGTTGTACCAAATCAGCGATACTTATTTTGGACGGAGGAGTATTTATCTTCCCCATCTAGTGACAGCTTGTACAAGGTTAACAGCAAGAGTAGTTACGAAATAGAGTTGTCGGCTCAATTTGAGGAGTGATTGGATGGAAATCAACCCCAAGCTGTCGGCCAGTGTGATTACTTCCGGTTTACACAAAAAAGCTGCCTAAGAAATCGTGTGATTCATATCAGTCAACGTGCTTCTCATGTTTACACATGATGATGCACCCTAATTCCTTCCGACTATCATGCCCTTTTCTTACAAGTAAACACAAAAGCATTGCAAGAAGAGCAGATAAGAACACCACCACCTAATCACTTGTATCCAATAAAGCCATAAAGGTCACCTTCATCAAAGTGTTTTTCTTCAAAGTCCCTTCTCATTTAAGCAGTATCTTAATATATATATTTTTGTCACAGAGACTGTCATGCAGACCAAAAACGGAAGACGGAACATATTAAAAGATAACGACTACTAGGAAACACATGAAACATCACTATTTTATTTTCTTTTTTACAGAATGTCATCACTATTTTGTTGAGCCATACATTTTACAGTAGTGTTAAATTCACATATTATTCCTTCAAGAGCAGTTCGATGAGTCTAAAAATAGGATTTATTTCATCGCCCCTCTATCTCAGTAAGAGTAAAACTGTTCACGGAAGTTTGAATACCATTTCTGATTTGATCCATTTCGGCACTTCGTCACGCAAAGCAAGCGGGGCGATTGGGGGCTGTAAGTGTGGTGCTTCCGTTCTCTAGGACAAACACCACAGATGACATGAGAGGCCTATCATCAGGGTTTTCCTGGACGCACAATAGTGCTACATGTACACAAAGCAAAACTTCATCTGGTGAAGTATCTATGATGGATGAGTCAGGCAGCTCCTCAGTCTTGTCTTCCTTCCACATATTCCATGACTGAAATAACCAAGAACATCATATCAATATTAAATTTTTGTGTCAAAAATGCTTCAGATATTTGATGCACTTCTGGAAATGAAAGTTAAAGGAAGTCGTGTGTACTCACGTAAACTGTGAGGCTAGGGAATCCCATGGTTTGACTAATGGAGTTTCTCCTTATACCAGTTATAACCTCTAGTAGTAACACGCCGAAACTGTACACGTCGGACTTGGTAGAGAAGACTCCTTACATTGCATACTCAAGAGCCATGTAGCCACTATTTGATCATTTAAATTGTAAGAATGAATTTATTGAAAAATTAATATGAGTTTTTTTACTGGGTACTCACTATGTTCCAACATTGCGTTGGGTATTTTCATTTTCCTCGTTATCACCAAAGATCCTCGCCATACCAAAATCAGCTATCTTGGGTTTCAAATTTGCATCGAGCAAAACATTTCCAGCTTTGAGATCTCTATGAATTATGGTGAAGCTCGAGTCTTCATGAAGATATAGAAGTCCCCTTGCAATCCCTTTGATTATACGGAATCTTGTCGGCCAGTCCAACATCATTTTTCTTGACTCATCTAAGAGAAGAAACAAATGTAATAAAAACGTTTTGAGTTGAATTAGAAATGATGGTTTGTTATTAGAATATGTACCTAAAAGGGTAGCATCTAAGCTCTTATTAGGTAGATACTCGTATATCAAGAGTTTTTCATCTCCCTCACTGCAACATCCAAGAAGTCGAACCAAGTTTCTATGTTGCAACTTGGCAATTAGAACTACTCCATTCCAAAATTCTTTTGTTCCTTGTCGAGAATCTCTACTTAGCCTCTTGATTGCAACTTCTTGACCACCTAACATTCCCTAGAAATGTAATGGGAATCTAAGATTTAAATTTGCTATATGAAAAAATTAGCTCTCATGACTAGAATGAATATTAGGAAAGAGCATAGATTTACCTTGTATACTTTACCAAAACCTCCCTTTCCAATCATGCAGGTTTCAGAGAAATCTTGGGTTGTGAGGGCAATTTCTTCTAGTTTTACGAATGGAAATTCTTGATCATAGGGAGGGTTTTCTTCTTCACATTCATCAGACATACCCATACCATCCAATCTTATCTTATTTTGATTTCTCCAATTTTTGTTCTTTCCTGCTCACATAATGTTAAAAGTCACTTCCCCTCTAATTAGCAGAACACAATAATATAAAAAATAATATAGTTATATTTTACCTCCTATAAAAATTGACGTATGCATAGTTTTCCCTAATTT
>NC_041389.1:548669982-548676513 GCF_002162155.2 Triticum dicoccoides
TTGTTTTTAACCACTTCGACAAGAAATATCTCCGTTTATTAGAAAAAAGGAGGTTGAAACCCCCAGCCTGAATATGGAAAGCGGCAAGACAACAATGTGGTTTCTCTAACATGTGGAATCCATATTATCTAACACTAGATTACATCTTGTCATTAGATCAATACAAACAATAGCTGAACCATGCTCTAAACCATCTAAGAATTATTTGATCTCATTTTATATATTCGACTGATTTTGAAGATTTTATAATCTAAGGATATATTGTGGTAGTAGATAACATAGTCCAAGTTCGGTCGGGAAAATGTACTCTCTCGGTGTAGTCAAATATAACATTTTACTAAGAAGAGTATACTAAACATACCTCTGAATTTTAACCATGCAAGGGAGATGCATACGAGAACCAGAACACTAGAGCCTAAAATTGGCAGCACAATCCTCACTGCATTGCTCTTTGTTCTTTTACCTGTGCAACAAATACATATACAGGAAAATGTGATTTAACCATTTCTCTGTTGACTGAGAAATAACAAGTTCTAAGTCATCGCTAACAACCATTGAATTTTAACATCATATGACGTACGAAAAGGACAAGAAGATTTTCATCAGAATGCTATTAGTATGAACCAAGAAATGACTATTTCTAGCGACAAAGCAACGGTCACAATGAATGATAGAGCTAGAAGCTTGTTATTGAAAACTAAACAAGTTATAGAAAGAGAGCAATGAAAGAAGCCAATAGTAATAAAAGGGACAAATTGAGAACTGGTACCAGTTGTTGCATCCATGCTTGCACGCCGGCGATAGAGAGTCTCACCGCCGAGCTCCCCCACCTTTCCTGTGTTAACTAACTCCTCGTCCCACACCAAGCATCTTGTCACATCTCCTCCAGACCTGCTGCTACTCAGGTTGGCAAACGCGTATGCCACACAGGAGCAATTGCGGCTACATGCCTCCACGCACTCCTCGAACTTAATCCTGCCCCCACCTATAGATAGAAACCTGTCAGGCGACTTCATCCCCGGCAAGGCCACGAAACCATCACCACAACCTCGCAGTGCCTCCTTCCGTCGGCACCCTGACGAGAATTTTCCGCTTGTCCACTCCTCTGTGCTAGTCGGCTCAAAGCCATCAAGGCATTTGCATGTTGGCACAATGGATGCCGCGGCCGTCTCGTCACAGTAGCCATATGGGTCGCAGTAACTATAGCGGTTGCACTCAGCAGACGGAAACTTATAAAGGATAGCCCATGTTGACGACCTGCTGCTCCAGCTTTGGAGCTCATACTGACCATAGTAGATTAGCACAAACCTAGTGCGCCGGGCACCTTCCGAGAGACTATAAGTGACATATGTTTCATCGTCATTGTCGACGCGCTGACGTTCGTGACACCCCCTAGCTGTAGTTGGTGTAGGCTCATCACTAGGTATCCTGTCCAGGGGGCGCTGCGAGCCACTAAGTGCTGCCCGTCCCATAGGAATACTTGGAGGGATCTGTTCTGTCAAGGGCCTCAGTGCCCAAGACAGCAGGACCTCGACTACGTAGTTCGTAGTCGCGGTGGATAGGAGCGCTAGGGTTTTTGCCTGGCTGCTCTATGATGCGGGAGGGGAAGATAGAAGGAAATAACTTTATTGCTTATCCCTAAAGGGTGCTAACTATCTGATATATAAAGGCCCCATGGGCTAATAACAAACTAGAAACCTATACGAAATAAACTAGTCTAGGAACTAATGTGCCCGGATCAGGACTCCTGTCCAGCCTGCGCCTTGCCTGATGCGGCCGTCGGCTGCTCCTGGCCGCGCGGCCCACGTCTGTAAGACGTGCCCCACATGACATCTCTCCCCCCCTCGACGAGCAGCTCGTCCTCGAGCTGAAAAGCGGGGTAGCGCTCGACGAAACTGTCAAGATCCTCCCATGTAGCTGACGAAACTGCTTCACCCTTCCAGTGGATGAGTAGCTGGCGAACGCCGCGTGCTAGGCACGCACGAGTCACGCGCTCTGGTTCTGGAACAGCCGCCCCGTTGTGGATCGAAGGCAATCCCGGCGGTGTAGTTGGAGGAATGCCGAAGAACTTCTTGAGGAGGCCCACGTGGAACACGTCATGGAGGCGCGAGCGTGCCGGAAGCTCAAGACGGTATGCCACGTCGTTGATCACTTCTGAAATGCGGTACGGCCCATAGAATCGTGGCTTGAGCTTGCCCCTGGTTGGCAAGTTGAGAGAGGACGCGGCGCGCTGTCGAAGGCGAAGCCAAACCCAATCGCCCACCTCATGCCGAATGTCCCGATGACGTCTGTCGTAGTAGGACTTATAGACCGCCTGTGCCTGTTGTAGACGATAGCGGACGTCCTCGAGAAGTTCGTCGCGCTCAGCCATGCTCCTGGCCACTGCAGCCACCCGTGTGTCGCCGGGCTCGTAAGAGCGAATAGTGGGAGGGTCACGGCCATACACAAGCTTGAACGGAGTCTCTTGGGTTGCTGTCTGGTAGGCGGTGTTGTATATGTACTCAGCCCAGGGAAGCCACCGGAGCCACTGCTTGGGACGATCCCCGGTAAGACACCGTAAATACATCACAATGATCTTGTTAGCAGCCTCCGTTTGACCATCCGACTGCGGGTGAAATGCTGACGTCATGTGCAGCTTTGTCCCCGTGAGGCGCATGAGCTCTCGCCAAAAAGCGGAGGTGAAGACGGGGTCGCGGTCAGAGACCATGGACTGCGGCACGCCATGGAGACGAACAACCTCAGCGAAGAACACCTGTGCCACGGACTCTGCCGTGTATGGGTGGGCTAACGCCACAAAATGGCAATACTTGCTGAAGCGATCCACCACGGTGAGGATGACAGACTTCCCGCCTACTCGAGGAAGCGCTTCCACGAAGTCGATGCCGATGTCAGTCCACACGCCCGTGGGTACCGGCAGCGGCAGTAGCAGCCCAGCGGGGTGCAAGTGCTCGGACTTGTACCGCTGGCAAGTACCGCAAGTGCGGATGTACTCCTGCACCGTCTTGCGAAGGTTAGGTGCGTGGAAATCGCGGCGGAGACGATGCAATGTGCGCAGGACGCCTTCATGCCCATCATCGTGCACGGCACTGAGAATCTCCTGGAGTAGCGGGGATGACGGCGGAATGTAGAGGCGGCCGTTGAAAGTAACGAGGCCGTCGGAGAGCGCCCAAGGCTGTTGCCGCGCACCTGCCGTGATATCCTCCCGCAGTGCGACGAGCGCCGGATCAGTGGATGTCGCTTGCCGGAGGCGATCGATGAAGTCGAAACGAGGCCCTGAGACCGCCATGAGCGGCGTCTCCTCCGTGTCACGGCGGGAAAGTGCATCCGCCACCGTGTTGGTACTACCTGCCTTGTACTCCACCGTAAAGTCGAATCCCAGGAGTTTGCCAACCCAATGATGCTGCGGGATGGTGGCCAAACGCTGGTCAAGCAGAAATTTGAGGCTGTAATGATCCGTTTTTACCACAAACTGACGCCCCCATAGGTACGGCCTCCAATGGCGAATCGCGAGCACCAGGCCGATGAGTTCCCGTTCATACGCTGCCAGGGAACGGTGACGTGGCGCGGCTGGCCGGCTAAAGAAAGCCACCGGGTGGTGGTCCTGAAGAAGGACGGCCCCGAAACCGTACGTCGATGCGTCACACTCGACGATGAACGGCCGTGTAAAATCCGGTAACGCGAGGACGGGAGCCGTGGTGATTGCCGTCTTGAGGGTGGTAAAAGCTGCTGCCGCCTCCGGCGACCAAGAGAAACCATCCTTGCGAAGGAGGGCCGTCAGGGGCGCGGCAACCACGCCAAAGTCCTTGACAAACTTGCGGTAGTACCCCGCAAGGCCGAGAAAGCCCCGAACCGCGCGCGCCGAGCGTGGTTGCGGCCAGTCCGCCACTGCCTGCACCTTTTTCGGATCCATGGCCACGCCTGCAGCGGAGATGGTGTGACCCAGGTATGCGATTGATTCAACGGCGAACGCGCATTTGGAGCGCTTGACGAAGAGCCGGTGCTGGTGCAGGACCGTGAAGACGGTGCGCACATGTCGGAGATGGTCAGCCCATGTCTCGCTGAAAATGAGGATGTCGTCAAAGAAGACGAGAACAAAACGGCGCAGGTATGGCCGCAGCAGATCATTCATGAGGGCCTGGAACGTGGCCGGCGCGTTGCAGAGTCCGAACGGCATCACCAGAAACTCGTAGAGGCCGTCATGAGTACGGAAAGCTGTCTTCGGGATGTCCTCCGCACGCATCCGCACCTGGTGGTAGCCGGAACGTAAATCGAGCTTGGTGAAGAAACGAGCGTGCCGTAGCTCGTCGAGGAGTTCGTCCACCACCGGAATCGGGAACGCATTCTTGACAGTAATGGCGTTCAGGGCGCGATAATCGATGCAGAAGCGCCAGGACCCGTCGGCCTTGCGGACCAGCAGTACCGGGGACGAGAAGGCGGAACAACTCGCACGGATGATACCTTGGGCGAGCATGGCGGCGCACTGACGCTCCAGCTCGTCCTTGTGCGCGGCCGGGTATCGATACGGACGGACGGCCACCGGGGCGGAACCAGGTAGCAGGGTGATGCCGTGATCGCGGCTGCGGGGCGGTGGCACGCCGGAGGGGTCGGCGAAGATGCCGTCGAACTCGGTGATGATGGCGTCCAGGAAGTCGCGGCCGCTGCATGATTTTAGGGCTGGCCCGTCCGGTCCTGCAATGCCGTGCCAGCACACCCGATGGCCCCGCCTCCAGAATGTCATGGAGAGGGCTCGGAAATCCCACAGGATCGGTCCGAGCGACGCCAGCCACTGCGTGCCCAGGACGATGTCGTAGCCCGCGAGCGGCAAGGCGAGGAAATCCTCCGCGAACTCCTCGTGGCCGATGCGGAAGGGCACGACGCGGTACGCGCCCTGGCACGGAACGCGCTCGCCGTTGGCCACCGTGACGCGCATCTTCTCTGTGGTGGGGGGCGGTAACGTAGCACGAGCGGCCGCCTCTTCGGCGATGAAGTTGTGGGTGGAGCCTGAATCGATCAGGGCGAGGAGGGAGACACCTCCGAGAGTAATCTGCATCTGCATGGTTTCACTCGTGCGCACGCCGGCGATCGCGTGGAGCGAGATTTGAGGGTCGGCCCGCGATGCCTCATCAGTGGCGGAGGCCGCGTCGTCGTCGTCGTCGTCCGGCGCTAAGTCGAGGAGAAAGATGCGCTGGCACACGCGGTTGTGGCCCCTGCCAAACTTCTCGTTACAGTTGAAGCAAAGGCCCAGGCGACGGCGTTCCTCCATCTCTGTCTGGGAGAGACGCTTGATTGGGCGTCCGTCCGGCAGATTGTGGCCCTGCTGAGGTGCGGCTGGTGGGGCCGGAGCGGGGGGCGCGAGGCATGGTCCTGGTGTCGGCAGGATGCCCTTCTGTGGAAAACGCACCGGTGGCGCAGCGGAAAGCGCGCACTGGTCGCGCAGCTCCAATTTGCGGGCGAGGCTCATGGCGACAGCGAGGGACTGTGGGTTATGGATCTCCACGTCGAGGCTGAGGGGTGGCTGGAGTCCCGCGGTGAAGATCTGCACTTTCTGTGTCTCGGATAAGGTGCCTGCCCGGGGAAGGAGTGCCTCAAACCGCTCCTGGAAGTCGACGACGGACGTCGTGCGTTTGCACGCCATTAGTTCGCCCAGCGGGTTAGCGCGCAGCGGTGGCCCGAAGCGGAGATTGAGCAGCTCGGAGAAGCGGCGCCACGGAGGTGTGCCCTCGTCGCGCTGGACCTGCATATACCATAGTTGGGCAGGACCCTCGAGATTGTAGGACGCCATCCACACCTTCTCCTCCTCGGCGATCCGTTGTTGATGGAAGAAGGACTCGCATCTGTTGATGAAGGCGAGCGGATCAGACTTGCCGTCGAACTTGGGGAAGTCCATCTTCTGGAACCTGGGCGGCCGATCATTGTGGTGCTGCCCATCATGGGCGGCGGCAGCGCTGGACGAAGAGGAGGACTTGTCCTTCTGGAGTGCGGTGACGGACGACTGCAGGGACATCACCGTGGCCGTCAAGGCCTCGATCATCTTAGCCAGATCCGCGGTGGTCGGTTCTGCCATGCCGGAAGTGACCGAGGCGGCAGCGGATTGTGGCGATGTCGGGGAGCTGGGCGCGGACACAGGGGGGAAAGCGGCCGGCGGATGGAGCGTGGACGAGGAGGAGGATCGCCTGGAACCTGATACCAAGTTGTCAAGGGCCTCAGTGCCCAAGACAGCAGGACCTCGACTACGTAGTTCGTAGTCGCGGTGGATAGGAGCGCTAGGGTTTTTGCCTGGCTGCTCTATGATGCGGGAGGGGAAGATAGAAGGAAATAACTTTATTGCTTATCCCTAAAGGGTGCTAACTATCTGATATATAAAGGCCCCATGGGCTAATAACAAACTAGAAACCTATACGAAATAAACTAGTCTAGGAACTAATGTGCCCGGATCAGGACTCCTGTCCAGCCTGCGCCTTGCCTGATGCGGCCGTCGGCTGCTCCTGGCCGCGCGGCCCACGTCTGTAAGACGTGCCCCACATGACATGT
>NC_041389.1:548677550-548683695 GCF_002162155.2 Triticum dicoccoides
CAGTATAGACAACGTGTCAGCCTATACTATGTCATGCACCGCAGATGTTATCATGGTGAGATCAGTCGTGCAACATTACAAAAACAAATAGGCAGCTAATTTTGTGTGTGTGTGTGGGAGGGGGGGGGGGATAGGCGGCTGATCTTAATGCTCTTCCGGTTAATAAAAACGTCCAGTGCAGGTGAAATCCCCGAATCCCAGAGAAAGCGTTCTCCCTCCCCCCGTCCCCCGTGTTCATTCCTCTTCCGTCTCTGTAGTGCCGCGGCTACATGGCTGGGTGGCTAGTTAACTTCTGCATATTCGATCTGTCCACTCCGGAAATGTGGGCTCCTTTCTGCCCAACGCTTACTTCGTCAAATCAGCCCAGAAGCTGCAGATTCACATCAGTAAAATGCTTGTCATACGGCCACTTTCTTCTTGACGGTCTTCCCGCCCGACAAGTGGCTCATCAAAATGATGGACAAGCTGAGGAGAAAATTTCTATGGTGTGCTGATGATGAATCTGTTAGAGGAAGAAGTCATGTCAATTGGAAACGAGTGTGCTGTGCGCTCCAAAGCATTTTGGTGCACTAGGGGTGAAAAATATTGATTGCTTCATCAGGGTGATGCGCCTGCGGTGGGAGTGGTTCAGATGGGATAAAGAGGATAGGCCCTGGAAGGGAACGCCGACCCCGTGCAACGACGCTGATCGGCAGCTTTTCTACAACTGCACATTCATTGAGTTGGGGACGGCAGCGTTGCAATTTTTTGGAGGGGTCGTTGGCTCAATGGCGAGGCCCCTCAACACTTGGCACCTGATATCTTCAAGCTGGCTAGATTTAAAGACCTCACGGTCAAAGAGGCTCTAAATAATGGACGCTGGATGCAAGGACTACAAAGAATGGACAACAATGAACAGCTAGGTCAATTTCTTAGCTTGTGGGAAAAGTTGAAGATGATAAACTTACCAATTCACAGATACAAAATCAAATGGACCATATCTGCCAATGAAAGATACTCGGCTTGCTCTACATATGAGGCTCAGTTCTCTGCAAGAATTGAGCAGCCCGGAATTGCAAGAGTGTGGCGGAGCAAGCTGGAGGGGAAGGTGAAATTCTACATTTGGCTTTTGTTGCAGAATAGAAACTGGACAGCTGACCGGCTGCAGGCCAGAGGATGGCAGCACAATGCTCTTTGCCGGCTGTGTGACCAGGAGTTGGAGTCCGCTGAGTATCTAAAGCTGCGATGCTGCTATGCGAGAGAGGTTTGGCATCTTTTCCAGGGAACCAATGGCAGGATGTGCAATGCTGTGCACTCGGCAATCTCAATTTCAGACTGGCTGAAGATGATCTGTATGCAACGAGGTGCGCCAACAAGGGCTGCTGAGAAGACAACCCTATCGGCTTACATTGCTTGGCATCTTTGGAAGGAGCGAAACCGGAGAGTTTTTGAAGATAACTAGATGACGCCGCTGGCCTTCGCGAATCTGATTCTTGATGATGTTAAAATGTTTAATGAGGCTATTTGTCCTACCACTATGATGGCTGGGTAGTGCAAGCATATGGGAGTGAGTTGTTTTGAAACTAGCTGATCGAGTGTGTGTCTTGTAGTCTGGGTGTATAGACCCTTCTAATTGTACTGTGTGACCCTTTTTTCCCCACTATAATGCAAAGGCAGAGCTCTTGCTGTTCTCGTAAAAAACATGCTTGGCATACACTAAATGTCGCGCTCTAACTTTGTCCAACCCTGTCTCCCCATGCGCACAGCGCTTACGGAAGATTAGAGTTATGAAAAGTGAATGTTAACAAAATCACCAAAGACGTATTAGGGTCGAGGGAATGCCACCTCCCGACGAAACAATAATCTACATTACACATCGACCATCAGACGGGAGGTTGACGGGCGGATCTAGGATTTAGACATTGGAGGGTGGGGGGCACGACAAGTAGAGAAAACAGACAGAACAAATATATTGTTGTCCTAAACTTCTTTTTTGGTGAGGAGTGCTCATTTGTTGAATTAGGATTGGTGCTATTTCGCCCATAGTTGCTCGTTGATTTAGCTTAACCAACTCTGTCATAGAAAGTACAAACTGTTTTTTGCTTCATCACTACACATGCAAATTTTATGATAAAGTAAATCTGAATTCAAGCACCAGTGCATCAAGCTACGTAAAAATTAGTGAGGACACAATAAAACTGTCACTCGCGTGGTAATTCCATCTAAATCAAGGAAGTTTGTAATGTGTATTGTAGAAAAGAAATTTAGGCCCGGACGTTCGGCACGTCTTCATCAAGGGGATAGGAGTAACGACGATGTTGCCAAGATGGTGGCTTCAGGCTTATTGATGTATCACCTTGTATGGTCTTTGTGAATAATTAATAATATGGCTGCATGCATCATCCAGATGCAGAGGCCGGGGGTACAACCTCCTTTTCTAAAAAAAATCTGTTTGAAAGTTCATGATATTATCTCAGCATTTTTTTTCTTTCCATATCAAAAGGGCAGCAAAATGAAATACAGTAAAAAGAATTGGAAGATGATGACTTCCAAACAGCTGAAGCTTGACCATTAGAAAAACAATTGGAAGATGTTTCACTAGGAAAGGCGCTGGGACATGTCTAAATAAAATAATAGTTATTTCATCTCCCCTCAATCTCAGTGAGAGTAAAACTGGTCCCAGAGTTCTGGATATCATCTCTAATTTGCTCCATTTCTGCACTTCGTCGTGTAAAGTAGGCAGGGCAAGTGGGGGGTGGAAGTGTGGTGCTTCCGTTCTCTAGGATGAACACAACGGACGACATGAGTGGCCTGTCATCTGGATTATCCTAGACACACAGGAGTGCTACATGGATGCAAATCAAAACTTCATCCAGTGAACAAATATCCATGATATATGTGTCCACCAAATCCTCTGTCTTTCCTTCCCTCCACATATTCCATGACTGAAACAAGAAAAAGTATCAAAAAGAATCTTCAAAAACTTGATCTATTTCTAAATTTTGGAACTTCATAGAAACTTGTGGGCACTTACATACACAATGAGGCTCGGGAAGCCCATGATGTGACTATTGGAGCTTCTTTTTATACCAGTCACAACCTCAAGTACTAGCACACCAAAGTTGTAGACATCGGACTTGGTGGAGAAGACACCTTCCATTGCATATTCTGGGGCCATGTATCCACTGTGTGACCATTGCATTCACATTATTAGAACTTGATTGCAAGTTTACATGGTCTATATAAGCTGAAAAGGTTACTCACTATGTTCCCACAACACGTTCGGTGCTTGCATCTTGTTGGTTATTGCCAAAGATCCTCGCCATACCGAAGTCTGCTATCTTCGGTTTCATCTTTGCATCTAGCAAAACATTTCCGGCTTTGAGATCCCTATGAATTATAGTTAGTCTTGAATCTTGGTGGAGATACAAAAGACCCTTTGCAACTCCTTTGATTATATTAAACCGTGATGTCCAATCCAACATCATTCTTCTTGAATCATCTGTACATCAAATAAACGTGAATTAACTTGCTTTGGGTTGTTTCGTGAAATTGTGGGTTGCTACTAAAATATGTACCAAAAAGGGTAGCATCTAGGCTTTTGTTAGGAAGATACTCATAGATCAGCAACTTTTCATCTCCCTCCCCACAACATCCGAGAAGTCGAACCAAGTTTCTGTGTTGCAATTTGGCAATTAAAATTACTTCATTCCTGAATTCCTTTGTTCCTTGTTGAGAATCACTACTTAGCCTCTTGACAGCAACTTCTTGCCCAGCTAATAATCCCTAAAAAGTTTAATGGGAAACTTAGACCCTGCTTTGTTTTCATATGAACAACTTCTGATTTTAGAATAAACTATGGGAATTTACCAAAGGATCAAGTTACCTTGTAGACCTTGCCAAATCCTCCCTGTCCAATCATACATGTCTCGGAGAAATTGTTTGTTGCTAGAGAAATTTCCTCGAAACTTACAAATGGAAATTCACGATCATGTGGAGGGCCTCCTTCCCCAAGTTCATAAGAGGTACTTATACCATCAAATGTAGGCTTCTTGTGTTTTCTCCATTTTCTGTTCTTGCCTGCTTGCAAAAAATGCCATATTGGCTAAGTCACACTTGAAACTTAAGTACGGGGTATTTGGTATTGTTTTCTGTACTCAGTGACTTTATAAGATTTTGTAGTCCGATATTACAATACCATAGTATACAAACTTATATGTTTCTTCCACATCAGAAAAAACTGCATGCGTACCTTTGAATTTTAGCCATGCCACGAAAATGCATAGGAGTGCCACAACACCCGTTCCTAAAACTGCCAGTACAATGATAGCTGCAGTGCTCTTTGTCTTCTTACCTGTGCAATGCACACATACCATAAAAGAGCAAATGAATGATGTAATCATGAAAGTGGGTTGGTATAGACAAATTAACAAGAAATAGGGAGAAAATTTGGTACCAGCTGCTACATCTAAGCCTGCAAGCCGGAGATATAGCGTGACGCTGCCAAGCCCTTCGCCGAACTTCCCAGTGTCAATCAACTCCCCGGCCCACAATAAGCATCGCGTCACATCTCCTCCGAACATGCCATTGCCTAGGTTGATGAATGCATACGCCACACAGGAGCAGTTGCGACTGCACTCCGATGCACAGTCCTCCAATGTGTTCATGTTCCTGCCGGAAATTGTGAACCTATCTGGTGCCTTCATCTCTTCCAAGGCCAGGAAGCCATCACCGCATCCGTGCAGTGCCTCCTTTCGCCGGCACCCTGCCGAGAACCTACCAGCTGCCCACTCATCTGTGCTTGCTGGCTCAAAGCCATCGAGGCACTTGCACATTGGCATGGGCGTCGCTGTCTGGTCACAGTAGCCGTACGGACCACAAAATCCATACCGGTTGCATTCAGTGGACGGCCACTTGTCGAGGATAATCCATGTGGAGGAGCTGCTACTCCAGCTCTGGAGGTGGTAATCTCCAGTGTATGTCACCACATACCTTGTGCGTGGGGCGCCAGCAGAGACTGTGTAAGTGGTGTAGATCTTCTCCTCGTTGTCGACGATGGCCATGTAGATGAGATGATGACGGCCAAGCTGCCATTAACCTGCTGGTATTGGTGCTCACCTTTCACCAGGTACCCCGTCCATGGCCCTCTGCGGGCCACCGGGCGGGCCCCATCCCAGAGGAATAACTGGAGGAGCGTGTCCGGGTCGCCTCCGTAGGAGAAGCGCCCCGATGATGGGTCGTCGGGCCCCTTCCAGGACACCAGGCGGATGCCGGTGCCACGCGTAGCATAGCTTATCTGTATCTTCATTTCAGGAAGGAACGTGTCGGTGAGGTGGTCGAAGCTCTGCCACAGCATGATGCCATTCGGTGACCGTACGACGAGGTTGCCGGTGTTCTCAAGCACCGCTGCTGCTGCAACGGAGCTCAAGGCATCGGCCACATCAGTCGTCCAAACTACACGGCCGCTGCTACCATCAGAGAGAACGAGGTTGGAGGTGTTGGTGAGGGAGAGTGTCGGTGCAGAGGAAGTGCTATTGGTGACCAACGTCTCCCTGTTGGCGACCCACACAACAGTGAGCTCCGTTATGCCGTTGTACCATATGCCCAAGTACAGGCTGGCCGGAGTTGAGTTGGAGGGGCTGAAGAAGCCCAAGGCAAAGGTACCGTCATCGGAGACGATGGTGGCGCCAGGGAAGAGCCGCTCGCCTGGGACAAGCCGGTCATCGGACGCCCGCAACGGCAGGAAGAGAAGGACCAGGGCCGCAGTGTAGCAGACGAGGGACGACCGATCCATGGATCGGTCAGGCCCAAATCTTGTGCAGTATGTACGTGCTCTGGCAAGGAATGTACTAATCGTACCTTGTTCTGTACTTCTGGTGCTGACGCTCACATGCCGTTAGTTAAAGTGCAAAGTTGAATCGATGCCTGGTCTTTACAAGCAACAAGGGGTTAGTGTTAATTTCTTGACAAATTGGTGACCAGATCCAGCTCTCATGTCAGGTTGATAATGAAAGGGGTGACTGAAAAATGCAAAGCTTTGAATTCTGGTTCAAGTTGAGAGTGTCTTGGAGTTGACATTTCACCTGTCCACGTCGGAGCGGCGTGGTCAGTGTGAACTCGCCTGGTCAAACCACGGGGCGCACGGTATGAATCCAAAAAGGTCAGT
>NC_041389.1:548683874-548685157 GCF_002162155.2 Triticum dicoccoides
TAGATTGAAGCAGAAAAAGGTCAGTATGATTTGTACAATTGCAAGAAATAATTAGAATTTTGATTTAAGGGCTAGCGATAGTTGACCGGGAAGCCAACTTTGACACTTATAAAAGAAAATATGTTTTACCGCCACGGGCTCCCAAAACCCAGGGCGGAGTTGGTGGCAACACAAGTAGGAGGATGAGGAACCGGGCAACAACGACAAAGATGTGATGCCAAGTTCATGGGTCATTTCAAACTTGGTCAGAGTAAATATTGCACGCGAAGATTTCCCGCATCGCAAGAACTATGGTTAACAAACTATTACTCCCTCCGTTCCAAAATAGATGACTCAACTTTGTACTAATGTTAGTACAAAGTTGAGTCATCTATTTTGGAACGGAGGGAGTAATAGGGAAGGTCGGGGGGTGGAAGAGCATATCGGGAGATTTAATGTTAGAAATGCATGGCACAACTTGTGCAAGAACTTGACTGTTCGCAAGAGCATATCAAAAAATCACATCCATCTACAGAATAATCAGCACCAGTCATGTGCATTGCAATATATTGTTGCTGTCCATGTAATATTTATAAATATCTTGACATAGTGTTCTACAGTGCATCATCTATAAAACTGGTCTCAAATGCAATCAGATGTCTATCCACATGATGTGACGGTTCCAAAGGTCATGTTCGTTCCCTCTATGACGAGAAGACGAAGGGAACCAGTGAACGACGAAGACACCGCCACACGTGACAACACCGATCCGGACCTTTATGGTGGGGATGAATGTGTCGGTCAGGTGGTTAAAGTTTTTTCCACAACGTGGTGCCATTTGGCACCGGGCAGCAAGGTTCTCCGTGTTTGTGAGGACTGACGCTACACCAATCACCATGCCCAACGAGTGAAACAACATTGTGGTGAACCACCATGACAACTTCACCAGACTATTCCTTATGCGCGGGTAAATAGGCATGGGAATCTGGCCCATTTACCCATTAAACCATGTGTATGTGGGTGTCATGTTATGCGCGGGTAAATAGGCATGAATGACCAGTGAGCTCCCCTAAATTGGCACGGCCATTTGGCCCCCAGGAATACTTCCCATGTATTTTTTTTGCATGATATATTTATACTTCTACTAGTAGAACGCCCGTGCGTTGTCACGGGCTTTAAATTTTTTTAAGATATAATTCACGAAGATAAAAATAACTGAGAACAATACCGTAACGTGAATAATTTTTTGACAATCAGCTAACACACATAGTATCAAACACAATAATGTTAGAGCATTTACATCC
>NC_041389.1:548685324-548699100 GCF_002162155.2 Triticum dicoccoides
ACGTACACGCCCGATCAATGAGCGAACATGATAAAGGAAAAAAGGTGATCAATTCTCACTTGTGTGCTGCAATGGAAAGAGTGAATTGCAGAAAACCACCACATTTGCGCATAGGTTTGCAGAAGACACTCTTTTACGAATTTGAGCCAGGAAACACTGATTTTTGGTTTAATCTTTTGCAAAAAAACACTGATCGGTCAATTTGAACATTTTAACCGCGATTATGACACGTGGGGTCTGCATTTGATGATGTGGCATAACTGTTAGTCCATGGTGTTTTTACAAAGGCACCCTTCAATTTGAAAACTAAAATGCAATTGGGCCCTTGCCACACCAGCTCAGCTGAACTCTGCCGCCGGCCATCCCGCGCTCATGCGCTGTCGCACACGCCGGTGCCCGGCGGCGGCAGGCAGAGCTCAAAGACAATGGTTGCCGCTTGGCTGAACCCGTGCAGCGCGCTGCTGTTGCTGCTTGCTCGCCGCCATTGTTGGTCGCGCCTGTTCTGCTCGTCGGCGTGCCGTTGCTTGCTCCGGTGATGCGCGGCGCTGCTTGCTCTTCCTGGCTCCGGTGCTGGCCACCGCAGCCGCTGCTCGCGCTCGTTTTGCGTGCGGCCGCGCCGCTGCTGCTTTCTCCGATGCCGCCGTCGCTGCCGGGAGGTCGCAGCCGATCCGTGTGCCGGCCGTTGACTGTCACCGTGCCTGAAGGAGGAGGCGACGAGCGTTCTGAGTGGTGATTCAGAGGCCAGAGCAGCCGCTTGCCCCCACCCCATGCTTCCAGGAGCAGGGCGCTGGCCTACCCGTGCGGCTCGGCCGTGGCCGACGACCTCGACCTGGACTAGGTTGTGGCTGTGGCAGGCGCTAGGTAGATACGCCGCAGCGCGCAAGGTGGCAGCGAGCATCTTGGCCCAGGCCGTGGCGGCGGTGGCTTGTGGGAACGGCGGCGGGGCCTGAATCCTGATTGGATCGGGAAGGGAAGGGAGATTTCCTATTTTTTTTCCTTGAAGGGTTCTTTTGAAAAAGACCAGTTATGCCACATCATCAAATGTAGACCCCACGTGTCACAATCGCGGTTAAAATGTTCAAATAGACCGATCAGTGTTTTTTGCAAAAGATTAGACCAAAAATCAGTGTTTTCTGGCTCAAATTTGTAAAAGAGTGTTTTCTGCAAACCTATGCGCAAATGTGGTGGTTTTCTGCAATTCACTCCAATGGAAACATACATATTCTTGCGGCTCAATATTAGTTATGTCTAATCTGTATCTTTAGACCCACATCACATCAAATGTTGTGTCAATTTTTGTTAACATGAAATCAAACTTGCTGTCTCCCTATTCCTCTCACCCCTTAGGTTCTTGATGTCATCGTGTGGATGCTCTAAGACATATATAGGTAGGCTTTAAGTCAGAATAGATTGGTAGTATATTAAAAAAAAGCAACAACATAGTAGAAGGACCGCTTCTCGTAACATGAATGCAAACCAGACAAATAGAAAGTACATAGTTCATGTGTATTATTAGACAATCGGGGGTTCTGTTTTTCCCGGCAATAATTATAGACCATATAACTTTGATTTAAAAAATAACTCATTTCAAACAAAAAACTAATAAACTGAAGAAGCTTGCCATCCTTTTCATTTCAAACCAAACTAATAAAGAGTACATAGCATTTAACTTCTTCAACATCCACGAGTATTAACCTACGATGTATACAACTAATAAATAAAAATATTTTTGTCTGGGAGACACATATATCAAGTTACTCAAAGTTCAGACCAGTGAAGTAACTATAGCGGGGCTTACAGGAGAGATCCCATTTGCAGAAGCTCTGATGATGATTTCATCCATTCCTTTCAAAAGTTCAAAGAGCATGCGTATCTGCATGAATTAGCACATATATGATCACAATCTAGTCAAAAATACTTGTAGCTATAGATCTTGAACCCAGAGGTACTGAACCTGACATGGGGTAACAGATACACAATCTCTTTGAAGAACAAATGACAGATTACTTTAGATAGGTTTTGGAATCTAAACACCACTGATACTGCAATTTTGGAGTATAAACACCACCGATACTGCAATTTTGGAGTATAAACACCACTGATATAAGGTCCTTGCTCTCCAACTGCATTTCAATGTACAAAGAAATATGTATCACTCAAGGATGCTTGAATAGCCAGATGCACAAATGCTAAAAAAAATCGAGCATGCACGCATACCTTTTTGGTACCAGGTTAATAGAAATCTAAAAACAAATGCACCATTACAGCATTTATTTAATGCAATTATCCACCAATATAGTGTTGCAACTTTCTTGTTATGAAGCTGATTTTCAAGCCAGAAGGTGTAACCCACAACATTATTGGGATGTAGCTTTTCTGAAGGTATCAACCAAGCCTCTCATATATTGTAGTTTTCTCATAATTTTCTCTCTTCAATGGTACAACCTGCATCCTCTGATTTGGCCTAAAAATCATTGTTGAACAAGGAACTTCACATGTTAATTAAGAAAGGAAACTCGTGCATTGATAAGGGAATTTTGGAAAATGTCGATGGATTTCAAACAGAAAGCTAGATAAGTAAACACACTTCTATAAACTCAAACATGGATCCATTAACCCTGTAAACCTGAAGATAAAGTGAAAGAAAAATTAAAATAGAAACTTCCCATCAACAAGTAAAAGTTCAGGAAGTCACTGGAACATGGATCCGAAGATCAAGTGAAGAACAATGGAATTAAAACAAAAAGTAGCAATAATAATGGAAGGGAAGATCAGCCATGCCAATCTACGTAAAGCAATCCAAAGTAATAATCATGCCCTCCTAATCACGCTCAGCTATGCTAACACTGTATTGGATAGAGAATGGTTTTTATCTATGAGTTCACAACAGTACTACTTGATTGGTAGAGCAAGCATTAGGCTTAATCCCAAAATAAGAAGTGTGCTGCTGCGGTATAGTTAACTACAATTGTTAGTTAGTTTGGCATACTATTAGAGAAACCCACCAGAATTCTCTCAATGGGAAGTAGAACACATCCGTCGTGCGCCCCATCTCTGGACCCTGCGGTCGTCTCCAGCCGTCACGCACCTGTGATTTCGACCTGGCCATTCTCGTCGTCGTTGCCGAGGCCCCTAACTGACATAACCCTCGTCTTCTATGTGGCGTGGTCTAGCCACCCAACGGAGGCCAAGAACTGGGAGGCCGCCACGCTCCGCAACGTGTTTTCTTCTTCTTTTCTTTCTTGTGCTCCCATAATCTTCGTCTCCCCAATACATGCTCACAACCGTCGTTAATGGTACGTCCGACTTTCAATCATCCAACCCTCCCACATAAACAAGGTATGTCACGAATGGACAAGCTCCACGTCAACACGCTGATTGTTGTAAAAGTACATCAGATCGACATTCCTTAATTTTTGGCAACAAATAAAAAGAAAGTAGAAATACTTGGTTCAAAGCTAGTACAGATGTAGAGAAAATAAACCTTTAAAATGTGTGGTATGTGGTCGGCTTACAGATACTTTTATATATCTAAATTTCTCAACATAATGTAGGATTCAGTATACACGATGCATCAAAACTGAAGTTGAATGGATGGATATGTACCAGTGTACATAGATATGTACGCATCCATCAACCACATGGGGAAAAATATTGAAGTGAAGCCATCTGTGTTGAACCCTGGAGTTCTGAATCAAAATCTTAAATGCCCATCACATTGGCACTCAATGGTGACACCGACTACTGAATTTTCTTAGTAGAAAACAACATCATTTACGAATCTTTCTTTTTAAAACACCACTAATACTGCCATTTTGGAGTCTAAACACCACTAATACTGCACATAGTCTGCATCCTGCCATGTACTATCTGAAATGTATGGAGCTTGCTATGTTGTGTTAAAATAAACTAAGCCGGTCTTTTCTCTGTCCGGCAAAAGGCCAGTCTTTTGCCGTCCTCAAACAAGTTTGTGACAGGACTATGATTGCACTTCACACACACCAAGTAACAAAGAAATAGTTTCAACTTAGAAAAACAGAGATTAGTAAAAAGGATATATGTTCTCATTGTGCATATGGCTGGGCATCATAAATCAAAGAATTGAATCTCAAGATGCAACTTCTCTCACCGTAAGGTATGAGCATCAATGTGCAGGTAGGCACTGCGGGATTAACATGATTCATGCACACTAATTAGACATCTTTTTAGATGGTCAGTGCTGAAGCATGTAGTAGTGAAGCAGCACTTTCTTTTGATGTATACTTACTTGCTACTTCAACTTGCAGCACTGAAGCATGTACCACACTAATTAGACATCTTTTTTTAGATGGTAAGTTCCTTCTGACTTGCGCATAGACATGGTGGCATTTATGTCAGAACAATGTACACGGCATCTGACCGAGTATTAAGTCTCAAGTAATAGGACTGTAAGTAGTCGAGCAACTGACTGAGTATAATATTCAAACGTTGCAGCCTTGGTTTGCCTACAAAAAAAACAGAGTAAAACATATAGAAATGCCAATTGCATGATTTATTCCAAATTAATAATTACAAGATGCAACAATGGATATTAGTGGCATGGAGATAACCTTACGCGGCGGCGGAGCTCCACGCTCCTCTTCTCCATGCATGGTGGCGGGGCTCCTTGGAGCCGACAAGTGTGAGGGAGGAGCTCCCTGCTCCTCTCCTCTGTTTTTGGGGTGAGACCGCGAGACGGACCAGTACATTTTGCAGACGGCCAGCATTTCACTACTTTTCTCATAGTGGTATTGAATAACGAGTGGAATTCATTCCTGAAAAACATCAAACTGCCACCGAATGGTGTCCATGCGTCATCATCTATTCCCCTAAGACAATGAAACTGGATGACATGCAATCAAACAAGCCAAGTTAGGGCTAATTAATCAAAAGTACACACCTGATTTCAACTAAGAATATGCCGCTGTCTCTTCCCTTGAGCCATCAATTAATAGTACGAGCTCATGGTCAATTTTAATCTGTTAAACAAATGCACATGTGTGAAGCACACAACAAGAGATTGATCTGCTATTGGCACTATCGAAGGTACATAGAAGCATTCTTAAATATTCTCGTATGATTGGCGGTTATTCATTTTGCGGAAATCCATCAATCAGAAGCTTATTATTTCCAATCACAAACATGTTCTTTACTAATTAGCATGACAATGATCTCAAAAGGCACAAGCTTTCCTTCATACATGAGATCCTTGATCATTGTACTAACTGAAAGAGGCTGGCATTAAAAAGATATCAAGAAAATTATTACAATGTAAGAGTTTATTTACAGGAACTGAAAGCAGACTGTTACCTGCTCCATATCACATTTAACTTCTTCGCGAAGAAGATCACCAGCACTCAGATGTGCAAACCCATATACTGGTTCACAATCTTAGAATGCTAAGTAGCTTTGACACTGCCTCACCCTCCTGTACCAGCAATATAAGCAATGGACTGAACCTCCCAAAGAGTTAAACAGGACACATCACGGACGTTACCTGTGTTGCCAAGCGAGTTTGAACAACATCCAATGGGTAAGTTACGTAAGTTACAGATGCAGATGTTGCTCCCGCTAAACCATCACCAACTAAACGTACCGACACTAACATAATTTGGGTCATCCTAGCAAGGCACCATTCAGAAAGCCGCAAGATGCCCAATATGCCAAAAGATAAATAAATCATGTGAAAATAAAAGATAAACAAGATGTACTATATACATTCTAGTCATCTAGTGTATACCAATACACACGGAAAAACATGTGCATCGTCATGGTGCAAACACAATTCTGCTATTCTTATCATATTTTATCCATATTTCTTACATTTTAAGAAATAAATTGAAGTTACTACTCCATCAATCTGTACATGTATCATCGTGATATCCGCGTGGTTAAATATTTGAAACTTTCACAATCTATAGAAGTGCAAATATACTTGGATTGTTCATATTAATGAGTTTTGTTAATAATACAACCAATTTTACATCCCATGAAGAATTATGAAGGCCTAATAGGTTACAAAATGACGATAATGCGAGTATGCTCCACGTTATCAAGAATTTTTGCCTCTTCAACTTACATGAGCTCGTGGGACCTGGTGTCATTGATCTCCTTTTCATATTCCTCCTGAAATAGCACAACACGCCAGACACAAAAACTGAGCATTGTCAAGTGCGTCTTATTCCCACCATCAAGAAATTTAAGGACTGCTGGACTGCTTGTGAAATGACGTACATGGCTTTATCACAGGGTGTTACTAATGAAAACATGAACTGATTTATCAGCACTGCAACAGTTTCCAAAATGCTAGATGCCCAAGGCAACTATAATCTACTATGCCCTATCGTAACGCGGAATATTATAAATGATACTTAGCAAGAACTAAACCTAAGGGAAGTGCTTCTACTAACATACATCAAATCTGAACAAGTTTTCAGACTTTTCTACTCAAAAGCATCCATTCTACTGGATGAACATACTGCAGACCAAGAATTAACCTAAAAATTGGTATCTATTTTACCACGATTTAGCTTCAAAAAATGCAACAATTTCAGATTAAGCACCGACAAACTCGTCTTGATGCAGACAAGTACCATGACAGTGAATATTCACGCTAAATTGAAATCTGAGTAATCACGTACGTATAGGCTATGTAGAAGATGGGAACGAAGTGCAATCCTTCTTTGCGTCAATAGTCACCATGTAGAAGACGACCCATCCGAATTATACAGTCTGCAATGTAAGCAGTACATTCTTGACCTAATTCAGGAACACTAAATAACAGAAAAAATTTCACAAATGGTTATAGAATTTGTCTATTGTCCTTCTAAGCTAAATTCCCTTTATAGAAATTTCTAGTGGAGTCTGCCAAGGCCGTATGGGGCAAAAGAAGCGATGCAGACTTCCATGTGTGCACGGGAGTAGGGAATACGTCGAGGGCGCGGCGGCGTACCTGTCTTGTTGGTGCGGCCGCCGATGGAGACGGTGGCCAGCGTGCGGTGCTCTGGGAAGACGACCTTCTTCCGCCACCATGTGGTCACAGACCAGCGCAGCCCCATGCGCGACCACCGCCGTGTGTGCCTGCTGCCGTGACCACTGCACCCACATGGGATGCCGCGACCCCCGGCCACCGCACCGCTATGCCGCGGCCACGAAATCGCTGCCGGCCCACAAGAACATGACAGACTGAATGATATGACATCAATTTGTAATTATTTTGAGCCCCATAATTCAACAGTTCATGAGCAAAGCACAATTCATGAATAAATTGGAACAAATCCATGGCAGTGGATGGATTATAAATCGAAAAGGAGGTGGATGGGATCCATCTATCAAACTCACACAATACTATTTGCTTGCAAGCCTATTTTCCAACCAAATCACGCAACAAGAGGAGTTCGCACTGGCGGATGGATTCATTTTTATGAATAGACGAAAACACAGAAATTCGAGACTCACTCGTGTAGTCAAGCGTATGAGATTTTTGTTCAATCAGGAGGTATGACCACGCTGCTCTGCTCCGCTCACCTCAGGCGTGGCCAAATCCAACTCGCTACCTCCGCTCATTGTGGTTGACAAGCAGCTGGCCGCCATGGATCCCCCGGAAATCACGGTATTCAGAGCCAGAAATTTTTCCCCAATCCACGCCGCGTTGCCGCTCTCCTATCCCCTTGATCGTCCGGTAACATCCACTGAGCCAGGTGCGAGCCGCTCCGGCGAACTCGCCCAAAATCCTGCTCGGGGTTCGGATCGATTCGGAGCGAGACGACGGCGCCGCCATCCAAACCCTTGGCGCAGACCCGCCGTGTCCTGGACGCGATGACGGAGACCACAGACAAGCTTCAGGGCCTACTCGAGTCGGTAATTCGCTGGCTGGACGCGAGCCAGAAGACCGCGGACGAACGCCACCAGGGACAGCTCTCCTACAACGACCAAGTCTCCGCCGAACTCAAGCTCCTGTCCAAGCAGATCGACCTCACGCAAGCAGATGTGGACGAGGCCCGCAAGGCCGCGCCGACCGTGGATCCCGCGGCGACCATCTCCGGCGTCACATCTTCAGCTGGCGTCGCGGTCACCGGGGACTCCTCCGCGCATCGACCACCACCACCACCACCACCGCCACCACCACCGACTCACCCTCCGCCGCTGCCCCTCTACACCGACAGTGCAGCACAGCTTCCATTCGCCCGCCTCGTCAACCATGGGCCGCCGCTGCTCACCGCGCGGTCACCGTCGTCCTTGGAGCTCGATCACCATGGCGACCACTACATCAAACCACCCAAGCATGATTTTCCACGGTTCGATGGCGACGCCCCGCGCATCTGGCTGGACCGCTGCACCACCTACTTCGAGTTGTACCGTGTGCCACAACACAGTTGGGTCACCACGGCGGCGCTGTACATGGACGGCCTGGCTGCAATGTGGCTCCAGGCCTATCGACAGACGCACCCTGGGGTCACTTGGCAGCAATTCAGAGCGGCAGTACAAGAGGAATTTGGCCCAGAAGAGTTCGAGGTTCAGATGCCCAACTTCATTCGGTTAAGGCAGACAGGCAGTGTTCAGGATTATCACCATCAGTTCGAGACAGCCATGTACCATTTGCTCGCTCTGGATCCAACCTTAAGTACCAAATTCTTCATCTCTCAGTTTCTGATCGACCTCAAGGATGAACTGCGCCTCGGTGTGCGACTACAAGCACCTACCAGCATCACTCGAGCAGCCGTGTTCGCTCGTATTCAGGAAGAAGAGTTGGAGAAGCAACGCACAGCGCGACCGCGCATCACACCAGTGGGGCGACCACCACCGACGGCACCATCAGCAGCCGCTGCTCCCGCCCGCGCCGCACCTGCACCACGGCAAGGGGGCGACGATTATGCATGGGAACGCCAACTACGCGAGTTCAGAAGAGCAAACGGTCTCTGTTTTCGCTGTGGGGACAAGTACTCCAGAGAGCATCAGTGCAAACGCACCGGCCAGATCCTGATGATCGAGGTAGGCGACTTTGGCGAGATCCTTTCAGACGACACAGTCCATGCCCTGCAACTTCTCGATGCACCGGCATTCCAAGAACCCGAGTGCTGCTCCTTATCCCAGCAAGCGCTCTCTGGGGAGGAAACTACATCCACAATTCGTCTCCAAGCTAAAGTGGGGGATCAAATTATGTTGCTCTTGGTGGATTCTGGAAGCACACACAGTTTCATCAGCGAAGCTTTTCTCTCTCGTCTGACAGTTCCAACAGAACAACTGCCTCGAGTTTCAGTTAGAGTGGCCAACGGGCAACGACTCAGATGCACTCAAATCATGCGAGGATTAGCTTGGGAAGTGCCTGGACACACATTTCACACGGATCTACGTGTCCTTCCTCTAGATGCTTATGATGGAGTGCTGGGCATCGACTGGTTATCAACTCACAGTCCCATGAACTGTCACTGGCAAAACAAAACCATCGAGTTCAAAACCCAGGGCAAGAGTGTACACTTACAAGGAGTGCGCACCTCAGACTTGCCTCCAATATCCCAGCTCGATGCGTATGAACTGCACCGAATGGAAGTGGCTAATGATATCTGGACTGCAGCTTTGGTTATGGTGGAAACAGTGGAAAAACCTGAACCTGAACCAGTTCCGGTCAGTATTCAGAAACTCTTATCTGAATATGAAGATACGATCATGCCATCAACCTGGAACCCGGCACTGCTCCAATCAACACGAGGCCATACCGCTATTCACCAGCTCAAAAAGACGAGATCGAGAAATAGGTCCAAGAGATGCTTCAGTCCGGGGTGATAGCACACAGTCTGAGCCCGTACGCTGCACCCGTACTGTTGGTCAAGAAAAAAGACGGCAGCTAGCGTTTTTGCGTGGATTTCCGGCGTCTGAACACGGCGACGGTCAAGAACAAGTTTCCGCTACCAGTGGTAGATGAGCTGCTCGACGAACTGGGCGGTGCAGCCTATTTTTCCAAGATCGATCTCCGCGCTGGTTATCACCAGATCCGCATGCGCGAGGAGGACGAAGAGAAAATGACATTCAAGACACACCACGGGCATTATCACTTCAGAGTGATGCCGTTCGGGCTCTGCAACGCACCAGCTACATTTCAGTGCCTCATGAACTCTGTGTTCGGCCGATATGTTCGTAAGTTTATCATCATATTCCTCGATGACATACTGGTTTTCAGCTTCGATCTCCAGGAACACGAGGAGCACCTGCGCATCGTCCTCAACCTGCTCCGCGAACACCAGTTGTATGCGAAGGCCTCCAAGTGTTCGTTCGTGCAACAGAAGATCGAGTACCTGGGGCACGTCATCTCCCAGGAGGGTGTGGCCACGGACGCAAGCAAGACCAGCGCCATGAGCGCCTGGCCCGTGCCCACTACGCCCACCGAGCTGCGCGGTTTCCTCGGCCTGACAGGCTACTATCGCAAGTTTGTGCCTCACTACGGCATCATCGCGAAGCCGCTCACGCGCCTGCTCACCAAGAAGGGGTTTCTCTGGGACGACAAGGCACATACAGCATTTGAGATTCTCAAGCAGGCCATGGTGAGCACGCCCGTGCTCGTGCTCCCCAACTTCAAGCGCCCGTTCTCCATCGAGACAGACGCGTGCGACACCGGCGTGGGAGCAGTCCTCGTCCAAGATGGGCACCCCGTCGCGTACCTGAGCAAGGCCCTGGGCGTGCGCAACCAGAAGCTGTCAGCCTACGAGAAGGAATTTCTGGCAGTCATGATGGCCATCGACAAGTGGCGACTGCATCTCCAGCGCGCCCCGTTTGAAATCCTCACCGACCACAAGAGCCTGTGTTCGATTGGAGACCAACAACTTATCATCGATCTGCAGCGCAAAGCAATGTCCAAGATGGTGGGATTGCAGTTCACGTTTCGCTACAAGAAGGGCACGGACAATGGCGCTGCCGATGCGCTCTCCAGGGTGGGGCATCTGCTGTCGCTGGATGCTCTGTCCATGTGCCAACCTCAATGGCTGCAGGAGGTGGCCAATTCGTATGAAACGGACGCTGACGCGCAAGAACTACTCGCCAAGCTCGCGCTCTGCGACACCGACGACCAGGGCCGTACCCTGCAGCATGGTGTGATTCGGCAACGGGGACGGCTGGGGATAGGCGCCAATACCGCGCTTCAGACGAAGCTCATCGCCGCGCTGCACTACAACGCCGTCGGAGGACACTCCGGCGCCACCGCCACCTACCACCGGGTGCGCAAGTTGTTCGCCTGGACTGGCCTGAAGCGCGCTGTCGAAGATTTCGTCAGACAGTGCGGCATTTTCCAGCACGCGAAGCACGAGCAGACGCACCCGGCGGGCAAGCTGCAACCACTCCCAATTCCGCAAGAGCCCTGGCAGGAGATCACCATGGATTTCGTCGAGGGGCTGCCCAAGTCCGATGGCTACGACGCAATCATGGTCGTCGTCGACCGCCTCACCAAGTACGCCCACTTCATCCCCCTCCGTCACCCCTTCAACGCTGCTCAAGTTGCCAGATCCTTCTGGGACAACATCATCCGTCTCCACGGCGTGCCGCACTCCATCGTCTCCGACCGCGACAAAGTGTTCACCAGTGCCATGTGGCGCGAGATCCTCAACGCCGCGGGCACCAAGCTCCTGTACTCCACGGCGTATCACCCCCAGACGGACGGGCAGACGGAGCGCGTTAACCGGTGTTTGGAGATGTATCTGCGGTGCTCGGTCCACGACACACCCAAGCAATGGCGCCGGTGGCTCTCCGCAGCGGAGTTCTGGTACAATTTGTCGCACCACGCTTCCCTCAACTGTTCTCCGTTCAAGGCACTTTACGGCAGGGAGCCCAACCTTGGGGGCATGCCAGCGGTCCACTCCAACATACCCGCGGATGCGCCACGCGAGGAGATCGATTGGGCCCCGCACATGAAGCTGCTGCGTGCCCAGCTCGCGCGCGCCCAAGCACGTTTCAAGAAGCAAGCTGATCGTCACCGCGCCGAGCACGCCTTCGACGTGGGCGAACAGGTCCTCCTCAAGCTTCAACCGTACGCCCAGTCCTCCGTCGCCAACCGCCCCTGCCGCAAGCTGGCATACAAGTTCTTCGGACCCTTCACGGTGACGGAGCGCGTCGGCACCTTGGCGTACCGCCTGAATTTGCCGCCGGACAGCCGCATCCACCCCGTCTTCCACGTCTCGCAACTCAAGCCGTTCATTCCAGACTACACTCCGATCTTCGCCGAGCTGCCCAAGATACCGGACCTCACAGCCGCGGACCGCGTTCCGATCGCCGTCCTGGATCGCCGCATGATGAAGAAAGGAGACGCCCCAGTCGTCCAAGTACAAGTGCAGTGGAGCACTATGCCACCGTCGTCAGCTACTTGGGAAGACTACTACGTGCTCCGGCAGCGCTACCCGGACGCACCCATCTGGGCGGAGGAGGATCAAGCAGCTCAAGAGGGGGCAAATGTCACACCTGCAGCCCAGTCTGCAGCGGACTAGCGAGTGCGAGTGCAGATTACCACTCGCAACGACCAAGTCATCCTGGGGGTCCAGGGGCCAGCGTATGCGTGCGTGTTAAGCCAAGCGTTGGTGTGTGTGAGGAGCCAGCTGTGGCCTATTTGTAACGGAACCATTGGACGAGGACGGCATGGAAAAAGAAATGAACTAATTCTCCCTCGATCCCCTTCTCGCTCTCACCTACCCTTCTCCTCCTTCCTCACCTTGATCCCCCTTTTCTCATCTCTCCCAAATCCCATCTAGATCGGGGCGTGACACAAGGGTGTGCGGGATGGCCGGTGGAGGTAGACGACGAGGGTCGCGGCCAACGGCAGGATCTGTCTGACGGATTGGGGAGTCCTGCTTTAATGTGTGGATTGCAATTGAGATTTTGGTGGCAGGGTATACCTGTGCTCCTCCTTGATCCAGGCCTTCCAGGGTACGCCGTCGGGCATTTCCCGGAGTTCGGCGGTGGCGGGATTCAAACCGCCCTGCCTTGCAGAGGCGGCGGCGGCGGCGTCATCTCCCCCTCGGACGGCGGCGGCGGGGGTCGATGGGATCGATGGGAGGGGGCAACGAAGGATGGGGTCCATGGGTTTTTTTTTGCTGGGTGTTAGTTTTTTTGTGGCTGCGTGGGATGAGGTGCGGTGGGGTAAGAGACGAAAAAAAACCAGCGAAAGTGGTGGGACGAAATAAAACCAGCGAAAAATAACCGGCGGACTATTCACCAACTGCTCTATTAGGAGTAGAGATGTCAGTTTATCTCTTTAAAGTTTGACTATATGGGCATGTGGCTATTCTTGATTAGTGCCGGGAATTTTATCAATTTTGCTTGATTGGACTGAAAATTGGAGTTGTTCCATTTGTTGCTAAGCTGTAGTGCAAAGTGTGTGTTACCAACTTACCATGCTTGTGTTGTGGACATGCATGTGCACTAGCAACGGGTATGTTTGCCATCTTGTGCTTGCCATAGGCCAGGGCCATGAGCTTCTCTTACCTGTGCCCGCACAAGCATCAGACCCGATCCTTGCTCCTATATGTTGTTATTCTGAAGTCAAAAGTGTTGGGAATGTCTTAAGAGACCCCATACTTAAGGACAGCCATAGCGACCATAACAATCCGTTCCACCTTCATTTATCGGGATGTATACTTTGTGAGGACAAGATTATTCCCTCACACCCAAAATATTCTAGTAACTCATACCTTGCACGCGTGACCCCCGCGCCGCCAAGGCGACTCGGGGGACGAAACCCTACAGCCGCCGTCTTCAACTCCCCTACTCTTCCTCGTAACG
>NC_041389.1:548699363-548712851 GCF_002162155.2 Triticum dicoccoides
CGCGAGGCAACGCGGTCTGGCTGGTGTGCTGCATGTGGATGTATGGCGGAGGGCCTGAACCTCGGATCCGGTCGGGCCTTGGACCGGCGACGTGGGACAGCGGCCTCCATTGCTGCTTCATCCTGGTGTTGGGAGGGATCTGGCTCGCCCCTCCGTGGGCAAGTCTCTCCGTGGCCAGCGGGATGCCTCGGCTCCTGTCCTTGCGTGGAGATGTCTCATGGCTGCCCTTGGTTGGCCTGGCACATGCAATGCCAATGAGGCAGGTGATGAGGTCCCGTGCTCTGTAGCATTAGACATAGCAGCAGCATGATGGAAGTGAGGTGGGATGCTACAGGTGAAAACCCTGTGCCGGCTTCGTCGGCACCGATGATGACGACGCCTTCGGGCGCCGTGTTCCTCTTTGGAGGTACCATCCTGAAGCTCTACCACCTCGCATGACCGGTGCTATCTCCGGGCGAAAGCCTAAGATCTAGCTTCTAGATCAGATGACGACGACGTTCTTGATACCGTAACCTCCTTAGAGGCGCCGTATTGGACTCACCGACCATTGTTGGGTGTCTATTGTTTGGTTGCAGGGCGGTTGACCGGTATGAGGTCCATGGCTGCGAGTCCAGGTGGTAGGACCGGTGGTGGATGGACACGTGTATGATGGTGGCGATGGCAACTGGGCCTGACAAGTTCAATGCTTGGAGCTTTCCTGAAGTTGGGACGATGGAAGAAGGCGGCGGCGGATTCTGGAGCGTGCGCATGCGGTGCGCGCTGAGGTCTGCCTGACTTGTTGGTGATCACGGCTCGCGGTGGGGCAGCTTGGTGAGGTCACCGGATTAGATGATGTGCGCTTGTATGCGATCAGGGCACATTATAAGCTAGTAGGTGTAGCGACTCAGGTCGTTAGAAAGGTTGCTTTGGGCTGATCCATGTATCTGTTTTTGGGTTGATCCATGTATCTATTTTTGCCAGACTCTTTAATAATTTAATAAAGATGGTTGTATCGCTCGATGCAGGGGCTGGCGGTTATCCTCCTTTTCAAAGAAAAAAACACCCAAAATATTCCATGTGCCTTCCCTGGAAATAACTATATCTTGTATAATAGTTTGATACTTCAATTACATCCTTCTTTTTAACTTCAGTTCTCGAAATGGGTATATATCAAATTATGGGATTGTCAAATCAACAAATTCTAAAGGAAGGCATCGTTGTAAAGCCTACTGTAAAGGCTGGGAGTTAATTGGCTATTTTTTTATGACGACAGTTCTATAGAGCAGAAGCAGCAACAATACGTGAAACTAAATATAGGACTTCAGACTGATGCATTGACAAATTGATGATATGAGCACTACCCATATATACTCCATCTGTCCCAAAATAATAGTCGACAACTCGACAAAAGTTATACAAATAGCTAAAGAGAACAATGTAGAACAATTGGCTCACAGTAAGCATGTCAATATCCTCCGGATGGGGAGTGCGGGCGACCCGACGTCTCGCCGTCTCGGCGGATGGAGAGCCAGGCGGCGTAGAACACCGGCGGCAGACTCGCACCACGCGACTTGGAACCAGCCGCTTGGAAGGAGACCAGTGAGGAGGAGCGCGGTGCCCGCCGAGAGCGTGATGCCCGATGGTGACGAGGGGCCTCTTCTTCTCACTCCTGAACTCCTCCTCTTTCCAATCCTCCCGAATCTACGGCCCGGCCGCCTATGCCCGTACTCAGTTTAACCTCCCGGTCGTTAATTTGCAAACCGACAATGGTACTGAGTTCGTCAATTCCACCTTAGTCGAGTTCCTTGCTCGCCATGGAATTCACTTACATATGTCTTGCCCCTACACTTCTCCCCAGAACGGCAAGGCCGAGCGTGCTTTGCGTACTCTCAATGACATCACTCGTACACTCCTATTCCAAGCACAGATGCCACCGTCCTACTGGGCAGAAGCACTCGCCACGGCAACATACCTTCTTAACCGCCGACCGTGCCAACCCCTTGGGTTTCGCGTTCTCTACACACTCCTCCATAACAAGCCAGCCTCCTACTCGGATCTTCGAGTCTTTGGCTGCCTTTGCTACCCAAACCAGTCCGCCACGGCACCCCATAAGCTCGCGCCACGTTCCACGGCGTGCGTCTTTCTCGGCTATGCCTCCTCACATCGCGGCTATCGGTGTCTCGACCTCACCTCTCGCTGCATCATAATTTCGCGTCACATCGTGTTTGACGAGAATCAATTCCCGTTCGCTAAAATCCCTTCTGATCAGCCCATTGACTCACTTGATTTCCTCTTGAAACTTGCTAGCACTCAGCCCATCCACCCTGTGTACACACCATCCCAGCCAAGCTTGCATGCATCTCCCACACGCTCTTGCACCACGTCTCCTGCACCATCGCCTCGCGCACTGTCGCCCGCGGCCCAGCCCGCCTGGATCCCCTTCCACTGCTACGTCATCGCCTCCACCCCCTCCTCCCCCTCGTACTCGTCGCAGCGCCGTTCCGGCCGTTAACACACACACTATGGTCACACGTCTCAAGCACGGCATTGTCCAACCGATTGATAAACTCAATCTCTCAGTTATCCACACTTCAGTGTCCCCCGTTCCAGGAACATACCGGGGTGCTCTCCAGGATCCGCATTGGCGCGCTGCTATGACTGACGAGTATGATGCTCTCATCCACAGCCGCACGTGGTCGCTTGTTCCTCATCCGGTTGGTGCTAATGTTGTTTCAGGAAAGTGGATCTTCAAGCACAAATTTGGCTCTGACGGCGCGCTTGCCCACTACAAGGCACGTTGGGTTGTTCGTGGGTTCTCTCAACAACCGGGAGTTGACTTCGATGAGACTTTCAGTCCCGTCGTCAAGCCGGCCACAATCCGGGTCGTACTCAGCATCGCTGTCTCCTGTGCCTGGCCGATCCATCAGCTCGACGTCAAGAATGCCTTTCTCCATGGCAATCTCGACGAGGTGGTCTACTGCGAGCAACCACCTGGCTTCATCGACACTGTTCATCCTCAACATGTTTGTCGGCTTCACAAGTCCCTCTATGGCCTCAAGCAGGCTCCGCGTGCCTGGTACCAACGCTTCGCTCACTACGCGCATCGACTTGGTTTGTTGCGTCCGCTTGTGACGTCTCCCTGTTCGTTCTTCACCGAGGTGACGAGCTGGCCTACCTGCTCTTATATGTGGACGCCATCATCCTTACTGCCGCCAGCATCGGTCTGCTTCAGTACATCACGGCCCAGCTTAATGGCGAGTTCTCTATGACGGACCTTGGGGACCTCTCATACTTCCTCGGTATTTCCGTTACTCGCTCTCCCTCAGAGATGTTGCTATCCCAACGTCAGTATGCCATCGACCTTCTTGAGCGAGCCGGCATGATTGACTGCAACGACTGTGCTACCCCCATCGACACTCGTCGCAAGTTCTCCGCCAACGATGGCCCTCTTCTTGATGATCCTACTGAGTATCGCAGCTTCGCTGGTGCCCTTCAGTACCTGACTCTGACGCGCCCTGACATTGCGCATGTTGTACAGCAGGCTTGCCTCTACATGCATGCTCCGCGAGAACCTCACCTCAACCTGGTCAAGCGGATCCTCCGGTATGTCAAGGGTACTTTGGACCTGGGACTTCAACTACACTCCACACCGGCCACCTCGCTCACAGCGTACTCGGATGCTGATTGGGCAGGTTGCCCTGACACTCGTCGTTCTCCTTCAGGTTATAGTGTCTACCTCGGTGATAACCTTGTGTCCTGGTCCTCCAAACGCCAGGCAACAGTTTCTCGCTCCAGTGCTGAGGCCGAGTATCGTGTCGTGGCTCACGCCGTGGCTGAGTGTTGCTGGCTTCGTCAGCTTCTCCAAGAGCTTCAGCGTCCTCTCCGCTCCGCGACCGTCGTCTTTTGCGACAATGTCAGTGCTGTCTACATGGCCTCCAACCCGGTTCAACATCATCGCACTAAGCACATCGAGATTGACATCCATTTTGTTCGTGAGAAGGTGTCTCTCGGTCAGATTCGGGTTCTTCACGTGCCATCCTCGCATCAGTTTGCCGACATTATGACGAAGGGTCTACCGTCCCAACTGTTCTGGGACTTTCGGTACAGTCTTTGCGTTCGTCCACTCGACGCATTGACTGCGGGGGGATGTTAACGTATATTCTTTGTATATTCTAGTGCATATCCTACCTCTATATTTTTCCTATTATTGGGTTGTAGATTGATACGAGGAGGATTTTCCTTGGCTTCCAAGGCGTTGTAAACTGGCATATATATACATGAGCTGATCGCCCCATGAGTGGCGCCTTCCCTCAAAATCTCTTTCTCGTTTATACTCCCTCTTGGCGCCCTCGTACAGCTGCTCACCAAGCTCCGCCCTAAGATGCTCGGGCATGCCAAGCTCCTCGACCGCCTGTTGCCCACGTCCAGCTTCGCCCACTCCGCCTCCCGCTTCCCGGACAACGCCGACCCCACTTCGCCTCGGCGAACGGCGCGTCGTGGAAGCTCCAGATGGGCCGCCCAGCCGCGCCAGAGGCTAGATCCTCCTTTTTCTGTTTTCTTTTTTGCTTTACTTTTTACCTTTGTCTGTACTTTAAAATATTCCCAATATATTACCACGTACACGGAAAAATTATAAAAAAACAAATCATGCATTTGATAAACGTTAATCAAGCATTTGAAAAAAAAAATGTACAAGTATTTGAAAACAGTTAAATGTGTATAAAAAAATGTTGACCATGTATTAAAAAAATGATGAAACTTTTTGATCATGAATATAAAAAATGTTAATCATGCATTTCATAAAACATTGAGCAAGTATTTCAAAAATGTTAATCAAGGATTTGGAAATGTTAAATGCGTACAGAAAAAAATGTTGACAATATATAAAAAAATGATAAAGTTTGTTTAACATGTACATAAAAATGTTAATAAAGCATTTGAAAAAAATAGTGAACAAGTATTTTGGAAAATGTTAATCAACCATTTCAAAATGCTAAATGTGTTTGGCACCCTTTTTGACGATGTATTAAAAATGATAATTTTTTATTGTGTATATAAACATGTCAATACAGCATTTAAAACAAATGTTGAATAAGTATTTTAAAAATATTGACCAAATATTTGGAATATGTTAAACATGTAAAGAAAAAATGTTGACAATGTACTAAAAAAATATTAACTCGTAATTGAAAAATGTTAATAAAGAATTTCAAAATAAAATGTTGAATATATATATAAAAATGTTGATCATGTATTCAAAAAATATTAAACTTTGTATTTTAAAAATGTTAAATATATATAGAAAAAATGTTGATCATGTATTCAAAAAATATTAAACTTGTAATTTAAAAATGTTAAATGTGTAGTACTCCCTCCATTCCAAAATATAAGTCTTTTGGGAGATTTCAATATGAACCATATACAGACGTGTATGGACATATTTTAAAGTGTAGATTCACTCATTTTACTCTGTATGTAGTCCAAATTGGAATCTCTAGAAAGACTTATATTTAGAAACAGAGGGAGTAGAAATATGTTCTTGATGTATACGAAAAATGTAGAATGAAAACCAAAAGAAAAAAAGAAAATGAAAATAAAACATTGCAAAAAATAAACCAAAGAAAAAATGTAAAAAGAATTGAAAAACTATGAAAACCAATAAAGAAACTGAGAAAAACAAATAACATTGAAAACCAAAAAAATGAAGGAAAGGTAGAGTGAATATAAAAACGGATAAATGTCATGAAAGAAACAAATAGAAACCAAAACAAAAAACAAGAAAAAACAAAGTATAAGGACAAAAAATCCCATAGAAGAAATAATAAAACCAAACAAAAATAAAAGAAAACGAAAAACCCCTAGAGAAACTAGAAAAACTCGAGTGTTTTCCCTCAAGTTGGTCACGTCTCCTATCCTAGCGTGAACCTGATCCATTCACAATCGCTAGAAACGCCGGTCACCACCGTAGCCACATAGGATCGATCCCAGCGGAGCTCTCTTTTCGTCCCTATTTCTTTTGATTTATTACTATATATGTGCTAATGGGCCAGCCCGTTACTGCGGAGGCTTCAGCGAGAGCTTCTTTCGTCTCTCTTGATGTGAGACATAGCTCTCGCGCTCCTACGAGCTCTCTTCCCGAAATCTTCCTTCAACCGTCGTCACAAGAAACACAGGGATATGTGAATGGGCCGCTGAGTTGCGATAGGCGAGGCAAGCACACACGCCCTAGTCGGCCCAGTAACGGCCCGCTCCGTAAATTAAACCACTGGCTTTCTGAATTGTATGTGATTTCCTCCCGGAGACGTTTTCCCCAAGCGCCATAAGTGTCACGGAAGGTAAACGTCGCTCAAATGAACCCATTGTGGGACCCATTATGGAGGCAAGCGCTCGATCAGAACAAATCCGGTTTTCCTAGTACTTTGGTCGCGGTTCACTAGTCCACATTTGACCGGTTAACCATTAACTTTTCAAAAAAAATAAGGATTTCAAAAGATATCTCCTAAAATTTAAAAAAATCATGAGAAGAACTTCACAAATTTGAGAATAAAGATCATGAATTCAAAAAATCAAGAATTGTAATGTTCATAATTTGGAAAAAGTTAACAAAAAAGTTCATGAATTTGAAAAATAAAAGTTCATAAAAGATTTTACAAAACAATTGTAAACTGAAAAAGTTCAAGAAATAAAAAACTAATTTAAAAAGTAAAAAATGAAGAAAAAATGAAGAAAAACTAAAATTACAAAAAAGCTAAAATATGATTTGAAAGTTCGTGGATTGATAAAACAAAAATTGGAAAAGAAGGAAAAAATAAAAAGAAGAAAGAAAAAAAATGAAAATAAAAAGAAGAAAGAAAAAAAATGAGAATCCAGTGAAACAACCCTACATGGCCCAGCGCATTTAGCTGCTAGTGTGGAGGGGGGGGCGTCTTATTGAAAAGCATTTAAGTGGCGAAGCGGGCGCCAAATAGGATCCGGTCCCCCCATGCGTTGCTTGCAGGATTTGGAAGATTAATTATGGATAAATTATGTGCAAGCGAAATGATCTCAATCACATGCTATTAGGTTCCACGATAATTATGTGTCAATAAAAATATGCACGCTGACCTACATCAGTTGCAATAATTAAATTGGGGGTATACACATGCTAATTACTCCCCCGTTCCTAAATATTTGTCTTTCTAGAGATTTCAACAAATGACTACATACGGAGTAAAATGAGTGAATCTACACTCTAAAATATGTTTATATACATCCGTATGTAGTAGTCTATTTGAAATCTCTAGAAAGACAAATATTTAGGAACGGAGGGAGGAGAAGAAAAAACATGCGAAGAAAGGCGGGTGTTGGTGTGGCATGTTTGGGTAGGTGAGAGGTTCATCTTGAAATAGCTAGAGGTAGTGGGGATGGTTGTAGAATTGCACGCACCAGTTAGTTCGCCCAAAAGCTCACACTGATGGGAAAGGTGGGCTATGTATTTATACTTCAACACTCGCCCTCACTTGTGGCATCCTCAAGCCTAAACATGGAACGAAAGTGGGCTGCAATTTTTCTTATTTTAAAATTACACCAGCCAGGTCTTGATGTTCATTAAGAGCTCTTGACTCTCATATCATATAGAACTGCACGCACCGACCAATTCACCCAAAAGATGAAGCTGATGGGGAAAGATGGGTTATGCACCTATACTTCAACAATGGTACTCACTACAAGAAATATGTCAATTTATGACCTTCTGTCAGTGACCCTGGAAGAATTGGTCATAGATTTATGACCATTTGAGACCAATTGGTCAAAAGCTGTTCGAGGGGCTCCAAACCCTAAACCATTGCGACCATTTTGGTCAGAAAGGTCATAATTTCCTTACATGAAATGGTCATAAAGCTAACAGCGCTAGTCCGCTGCCTTATTTCTAGTTGTTAACGACCAATATAGATGGTCATAGCCTTGTAAATTGTGGTGGGTTGCTATGACTAGGCGCCACCTCATCAGTTTTGCCTATGTGTCATGTCCATGTGGCAGTTTTTGCCCTAGGTTGTGAAGCAACCTATATTTCTGTCATTCCCAAAATTCCCAAAAAAATCTCATAAATTATTTGGGTCATATCTTCGTCAAATATGTAAAAACCTTCCTTGCCTAGTTCAAAAATAATTCAAAAATATTCATTTTCCTATTCTGTTCAGAGTAACAGTTTGTGAAGGAAGTACCACTTTGGCATGTCCAAATAGTATCCATTTTCTACAGTACTTTCCTATGCCCAAATAACCATCCTCCACCAAATGCCAGCTCAATCCATTCATTATTTTGAGCCGAGCTTCAACATTCGTATTTATGTCCAGTGTGGTGGTTTGCAAAGCAAGTACCACCTAGGGTCCTCCTTTTGAGCTGAAAATTTGTGAAGACGGTCTTCTTAGTAACTGATCATCCTCAGCCAAAACTCACGCCCATTAGCCATGTACATTTCCCGTACCGCTAATCAAACACTTGGCCGCTAATTCATGTTTGAGCATCGATCGGTCTCCTCGTGAGAATCTTATGTTGTAATTTTGTTCCTAGCACCTACCTGGGGAGTTCTCAACCCACTAGACATGCCTAGGCTGCCCAGAACACATGGCAACGCCACGGTCACGCGGTGACCACGCGACGGGCATGCGAGTTTACGCGCTCTAGAGTTGGGGCCCTCGGCCACCGCCCAAACCTCGACGTATCACCACCAAACAATGTATTTATGATTAAATAGGTACTTATGTAACTAGAAATGATTTTTGGACAAAATAAATAGCAAACTATGAGGCAGCTGCAGTTCAAATTTGACCCGCTTCCAACTAAATCGGCGGGAATTTGTCTTTTTCACCAGAGGTGGATCAAAACTTTTGACACCCAACCATTTTGTCAATTGTGCATTAAATATGTTCTAATATTTTATAAAAATGATTTGGTACAATTTTGCAACAAATATATCGTAGGTCCTTCACAAAAAAACCTCATTTCGGGCACTCGAGAAATGGAAAATGAATTTTCCGTGCAAAGAAAATGAAAACTCCCTTTGGAAACATTGTTTGGAATTCCAAGATGCAACCTTGTGCACAATATGAGATCATTTGAACAAACTATGCCATGAATGTGACCATGAGATTGAGCGTTTGGGTTGAAATCCATGAATCTTCACACATGATAGCTCATTTATGAGAACACTTTTCTAAAATAATTTCTGTATTACAAGATTATTATTTTTCCTGGAAACTTGGTCACACATAATGACACAATGCGAAGGTTTTCCAATTTTTTGATTTTTTTTGAATTTTTTATGCCCGTTTGAAAATGCGGTCAAAACGGCGGGCTTGACCGTTCCTAGCTAGTGGTTGAATCTTGGAAAACTTTTGATGTTTCTCTGATTAAATAGGTACTTATGTACCTAGAAATGATTTTTGAAAAAAATAAATAGCAAACTATGAGGCAGCTACAGTTCAAATTTGACCCGCTTCCAACTGAATCGGCGGGAATTTGTCTTTTTCACCAGAGGTGGATCAAAACTTTTGACACCCAACCATTTTGTAAATTGTGCATTAAATATGTCCTAATATTTTATAAAAATGATTTGGTACAATTTTGCAACAAATATATGGTAGGTCCTTCACAAAAAAACCTCATTTTGGGCATTCGAAAAATGGAAAATGAATTTTCCGTGCAAAGAAAATGAAAATTCCCTTTGGCAACATTGTTTGGAATTCCAAGATGCACCCTTGTGCACAATATGAGATCATTTTAACAAACTATGCCATGAATGTGACCATGAGATTGAGCGTTTGGGTTGAAATCCATGAATCTTCACGCATGATAGCTCATTTATGAGAACACTTTTCTAAAATAATTTATGTATTACAAGATTATTATTTTTCCTGGAAACTTGGTCACACATAATGACACAATGCGAAGGTTTTCCAATTTTTTTTATTTTTTTTTGAATTTTTTATGCCCGTTTGAAAATGCGGTCAAAACGGCGGGCTTGACCGTTCCTAGCTAGTGGTTGAATCTTGGAAAACTTTTGATGTTTCTCTGATTAAATAGATACTTATGTACCTAGAAATGATTTTTGAAAAAAATAAATAGCAAACTATGAGGCAGCTGCAGTTCAAATTTGACCCGCTTCCAACTGAATCGGCGGGAATTTGTCTTTTTCACCAGAGGTGGATCAAAACTTTTGACACCCAACCATTTTGTCAATTGTGCATTAAATATGTCCTAATATTTTATAAAAATGATTTGGTACAATTTTGCAACAAATATATGGTAGGTCCTTCACAAAAAAACCTCATTTTGGGCACTCGAAAAATGGAAAATGAATTTTCCGTGCAAAGAAAATGAAAATTACCTTTGGCAACATTGTTTGGAATTCCAAGATGCACCCTTGTGCACAATATGAGATCATTTTAACAAACTATGCCATGAATGTGACCATGAGATTGAGCGTTTGGGTTGAAATCCATGAATCTTCACACATGATAGCTCATTTATGAGAACACTTTTCTAAAATAATTTATGTATTACAAGATTATTATTTTTCCTGGAAACTTGGTCACACATAATGACACAATGCGAAGGTTTTCCAATTTTTTTATTTTTTTTTGAATTTTTTAGGCCCGTTTGAAAATGCGGTCAAAACGGCGGGCTTGACCGTTCCTAGCTAGTGGTTGAATCTTGGAAAACTTTTGATGTTTCTCTGATTAAATAGATACTTATGTACCTAGAAATGATTTTTGGAAAAAATAAATAGCAAACTATAAGGCAGCTGCAGTTCAAATTTGACCCGCTTCCAACTAAATCAGCAGGAATTTGTCTTTTTCACCAGAGGTGGATCAAAACTTTTGACACCCAACCATTTTGTCAATTGTGCATTAAATATGTCCTAATATTTTATAAAAATGATTTGGTACAATTTTGCAACAAATATATGGTAGGTCTTTCACAAAAAAATCTCATTTCGGGCACTCGAAAAATGGAAAATGAATTTTCCGTGCAAAGAAAATGAAAATTACCTTTGGCAACATTGTTTGGAATTCCAAGATGCACCCTTGTGCACAATATGAGATCATTTTAACAAACTATGCCATGAATGTGACCATGAGATTGAGCGTTTGGGTTGAAATCCATGAATCTTCACAGATGATAGCTCATTTATGAGAACACTTTTCTAAAATAATTTATGTATTACAAGATTATTATTTTTCCTGGAAACTTGGTCACACATAATGACACAATGCGAAGGTTTTCCAATTTTTTTATTTTTTTTTGAATTTTTTATGCCCGTTTGAAAATGCGGTCAAAACGGAGGGCTTGACCGTTCCTAGCTAGTGGTTGAATCTTGGAAAACTTTTGATGTTTCTCTGATTAAATAGATACTTATGTACCTAGAAATGATTTTTGGAAAAAATAAATAGCAAACTATAAGGCAGCTGCAGTTCAAATTTGACCCGCTTCCAACTAAATCAGCAGGAATTTGTCTTTTTCACCAGAGGTGGATCAAAACTTTTGACACCCAACCATTTTGTCAATTGTGCATTAAATATGTCCTAATATTTTATAAAAATGATTTGGTACAATTTTGCAACAAATATATGGTAGGTCTTTCACAAAAAAATCTCATTTCGGGCACTCGAAAAATGGAAAATGAATTTTCCGTGCAAAGCAAATGAAAACTTCCTTAGGCAACATTGTTTGCCATTCCAATATGCACCCTTGTGCACAATATGAGATCATTTGAACAAACTATGCCATGAATGTGGCCATAAGATTGATCATTTGGCTTGAAAGCCATTGATCTCCACACATGATAGCTCGTTTCTGAGAACATTTTTTTAAAATAATTGCTGTATTACAAGTTTGTTATTTTTCCTAGGAACTTGGCCACATATGATGACACAATGCGAAGGTTTCCCAATTTTTTGATTTTTTTTGAATTTTTTATGCCCCTTTTAAAATGCGGTCAAAACGGCGGGAATGACCGTTCCTAGCTAGTGGTTGAATCTTAGAATTTTTTTTGTGTTTCTCTAATTAAATAGATACTTATGTACCTAGAAATGATTTTTGGAAAAAATAAAGAGCAAACTATAATGCAGCTACAGTTCAAGTTTGACCCGCTTCCAACTAAATCGGCGGAAAGTTGTCTTTTTCACGAGAGGTGGATAAAAGCTTTTGACACCCAACCATTTGGTCAATTATGCATTAAATATGTCCTAATATTTTATAAAAATGATTTGGTACAATTTTGCAACAAATATATGGTAGGTCCTTCACAAAAAAATCTCATTTCGGGCACTCGAAAAATGGAAAATGAATTTTCCGTGCAAAGCAAATGAAAACTTCCTTAGGCAACATTGTTTACCATTCCAATATGCACCCTTGTGCACAATATGAGATCATTTGAACAAACTATGCCATGAATGTGGCCATAAGATTGATCATTTGGCTTGAAAGCCATTGATCTCCACATATGATAGCTCGTTTGTGAGAACACTTTTTTAAAATAATTGCCGTATTACAAGTTTGTTACTTTTCCTAGGAACTTAGCCACATATGATGACACAATGCGAAGGATTCCCATTTTTTTGTTTTTTTTGAATTTTTTATGCCCGTTTTAAAATGCGGTCAAAACGGCGGGAATGACCGTTCCTAGCTAGTGGTTGAATCTTGGATTTTTTTGGTGTTTCTATGATTAAATAGATACTTATGTACCTAGAAATGATTTTTGGAAAAAATAAAGAGCAAACTATAATGCAGCTACAGTTCAAATTTGACCCGCTTCCAGCTAAATCGGCGGGAAGTTGTCTTTTTCACGAGAGGTGGATAAAAGCTTTTGACACCCAACCATTTGGTCAATTTTGCATTAAATATGTCCTAGTATTTTAGAAAATTAATTTGGTCCAATTTTGCAATAAATACATGGCAGGTCCTTCACAAAAAAACTCTTTTTGGGCACTCCAAAAATGGAAAATTGAATTTTCGTTATTCAAGGAATAACACTACTAATTATTTGAAAACTTAACTAACATTGTCATAAAAAGAGAAGGAAACTTACCATCGGGCATCGTGGTGCTGCGTTGGAGCTCACACTGCAATGGAGTTTCGCCGGGCGCTGTGGTGTTGTGTTGGTAGCGCCTATTGTTAATCAATTACGACAATTTTAGATGGTCATAAGCCCGCACTTCATTCTGATTGGTCTATGGGCATGTCACGCGGATCAAGCATTACAGACCCTCGGATACTGCCAGATCCAACGGCCCACACCCTCATCCTCTCGCCACCCACACCCACCCGAAAGCAGCTCCCCTCACCTACACCACACGTCGTTGAGGACACTGACATGTGGGCCTAATTCCTCGCGGGCCCACCTATCAGTGGACGAATGCCACCACTCACCCACCGCACACCACTCACCCACCGCACACCACTCCTCCCCTCTCCCCCGCACACCACTCCCCCCCACGATCCGCAGCCCAAACCCTAACTCCCCTC
>NC_041389.1:548713757-548720700 GCF_002162155.2 Triticum dicoccoides
GCTTTGCTATGAATATTCCTTTGGGATGACTAAAACTGGAGCTATACTAGCCTATCTCTGCTATGTTCCATCCACTGTATCTGTTTAACCAACCTGATCCTCCAAACATAAAAGCTCAAGTGTGTACTGAATCATGTGTTATTTAGTTAGCTGAGCAGTATCTTTAGTTTTCTAATGATTGCTCAACTCTCAATTCTGAATAAATAAGTAGCTGACCCTATTGGTTCTTTCTTTCTTCAGGGCTATGAGTTGATGGCCACGCTGCTGTTTTGCCCTACTTGATAATTCTTTTACTGTCCGGTCTGCTCTGCTCTGCATAGTTTCCAGTTGCTTATAAAATGATAAAACTGTGGTGATGTGAGGTCCGCCAATGGTTTGTAATTTTGGTTTCATCCCCAACCTCTCCAGCTAGCTTCTTCTTCACATCATATCATATTTGCACCTGCTGCTACATCATGGATTGGTGGTCACCTACTAGCTAAGTAGATTAGCTTGTATTGCCATCGAATTAGTCAATATTGTTTCACTTGGCTTGTTTCTTGTACTAGGTCTGTCAATTACAGCATAAACAAACAAATTGCTTAGCTCTCAACTATGAATACATAGCTAGCTGAACCTGTTCTTTCTTTCTCTCTAAAGAGCTATGACTTACATGGGTCAAGCTGCTGTTTTTCTGTGCTCGATGATACTATTGCTGCCTGTATACTGATACATGTGGTGATATTTACCCGAACTGAAGTTGTGAATGTACCATTATTTTCCTGCTCACAAGCATTTGATATCTACTGGAATATTAGTGTTTTTTATGGGAGGAATATCACAATAGTATTGCATTTTCCTGCTGTTTTATGGGAAGCCTCCTCCCATTATCACAATATCACAATACTGTAGCCATTAAAGCTTGTTCATCCAGAAATTTTACATTACATACATTGTGCTATATATAGTGGCCGTTCAAACTTGTTAAACAACCTTCTGTTGTTGTTCCTGTAATCTCTGATTTGTAGCATTGTTGGTTTTGCTCTTTTTTTTGTCTTAAAACTTGATGGGCCAAAGATCCTTTGTTTGTATGTTATCATCACTATGATCTTCAGTTTTCCATACACTGTGATCTTCAGTTTTTCATTGCGTGTTTTTTCTGCAGTTTGCTTGGTGTGTGGACAGGGCCAAAGGACAAGATGCTTCAATCCGGCGAGGACAGAGCCAAATGACCAAAGTTTGTTCATCTGTTGCCAAGGTGACCCCTCTCCTCCTCCTCTCTATTTTTTGTTCATTTTCTCATATGATCTGATGCATGCTCTCTTGCTTGGTGTGTGTGCAGTTTGGTACCATCCCGTGGGGAGGGCCAGGGACAAGCTGCTCCGATCCGGCGAGGATGCCCACCATCTATTGTTAAGGTGATCTCTCTCTCTCTCTCTACATATATATATACATATCCTGTTATGATGATTCTCAGCCCCGCCCCGCCTTTAAGCTATGCATTCAGAAGAAACATTCTATAGTAAAGTATGGGGTTGTTGATTAAACTGCTGCTGTGTTCACTTCAATGAGAAAAAGTGTAGTTAATTCAGGTTGTGAACATTTCTTAGGAGTTATATTAAGACACATACTGTATGAGAAAAACTGCTGCTGTTGTGTTCACTTCAATGAGAAAAACCGCTGTTGTGTTCACTTCAATGAGAAAAACTGCTGCTGTGTTCACTTCAATGAGAAAAACTGCTGCTGTGTTCACTTCAACTGAGTTACTCCTTGTTTGAATGGAATGTTCATAATATATTGTCTCCAGTTTTTCTAATTTTTATCAGCTGATTCATGTAACAGGGCGTCCGTGGAAGGCCCAGTCCTGACTCTCCAGTGAGCCGGCATTTGATCGCTATTGAAGGAGCTACATGTAGAAGAAGAAAATACTTGTAGAGCTTGTAACTGATTCCCATAGTTGTAGAGCTTGTATCAGCTAAGCTTGTATTACGTGTAACTTGTAGAACTTGTAAATGCTACAGCTTGTAGGACTTGTCATTTGTAGAGCTTGTAAATAAGCTTGTATATGCTACAGCTTGTAGGACGTGTCATTTGTAGAGTTTGTATTGAATCTGGCTATTGTTATTTGAAGTATCTTGTGTGTTTTTCCTTGCCAATTTAACTACTAGTTATTTTCTTATTGTCAAATTGAAATATGAAGAATCTGGGCCTAATAGCTAGGACCCACTTATCAGAACCTGACAAGTGGGATCTGTTTGACTAGTGGACGCATTTTATAAAAAAAAACTAAAACTGTTGTACAAAAAGGCCATGACCCATAAAATAAAAAGGCCAAATTGTTGGGCTAGGCCCATGTAGCTAGAGAAAATTAATAGAGAAAATATACAGTAAAAAGGCCGAATTGTTGGGCTCGGCCCATGTAGAAAATCGAATTGGACCGGGCTGAATCTTGTGCCACATCAGCTTGCCACGCTGGATGCCTACGTGGCCTGGGGGAGGTTGCTAGTGACCAAAACGCCACAGTAGGAATATTTTGGTCGTAAACGTCTTTGACCATTCCAGAAGAAAGGTCGCTATAGTCAGTTTATGATGGCCGGCTTTTGACCTTCTGTTTTTGGTCACAAAAAGGTCGTAAATGGAAATTTGTAACCTTTCAGTGACCAATAGTGGTGGTCACAAATTGACATATTTCTTGTAGTGACTCTGCACGTTGCCATGAAATTGGATATATAATTTCTGAATATTGTGTATAGTACTAATTCGGTTCTTAGGATTTGAACATTGGGGGATATAATTTATAAGATAAAAAATCTTCAGATTAAAAATTGTGTGTGCCACAATTAAATAAATTTGATTCAAAACCTATTTAGAGTGCACCAATGCATGTTGCATGGCAGAAGATTCTAATGCATAGATCAGACAGATGTGTTTGGATCAAGCTAGTAAATCTAATGGCTACATGATGTGAAAGAACGTGTGTGTTAAGATAATTAAAAATAATGGGCATCACTCTCAGATATATATTGTACTCTTTCCGTCCGAAAATATTTGTCATCAAAATGGATAAAAAGAGGTGTATCTAGAACTAAAATACATCTAGATACATCCCCTTTTATTTATCTTTATGACAAGTATTTTCGGACGGAGGGAGTAGGATATAGGATTAGTCAGCCTAAACCTAGGCATCGACTACTGTCAGGCTTTCGTGTCAGCATGTAAACCTAGATAAGTCATCTTATATTTTCATAAAGGTTGTTGTAATGAGTTGAGAATCTTATTCGAGAATCGTTTGTTAAGATATTGAAAGATAGAGTATGGAAACATGTCCGTCGATGGTTGGAGAAATTGTGATCGGCTGCGGGTGAGGAAATGCTCATCAAGTCAGTGGCTCATTTTATTCCTACATATTCCAAGGCGTGCTTCTGCCTACCCCTATGTACCTACCACATGGACTGTGATTACACGTTAATTCGCTGCTACGAAACTTTCGGTGGGAAAGCAGAGAAGGGAAACGGAAGCCCTGCTGGGTGTCGTGGGAAGACATGAAGAAACCCAAACGCGCGGCCTGCGTGGATTGTAAATCTAAGATATTGTTTTGGAACGTGCGCGGCCTCAATTCCGGCGCCAAACGCGCTGCCGTCCGTAGTGTTATCTCCTCAGACCTGCCGGTCATCGCCTGCCTTTAGGAGACCAAGCTCGACGACGTCACCCCCCTCTGGGTCTCAGAAACGCTCGCCCCCTCCTTTGACGCCTTCTACTCCCTGCCCGCGATCGGCTCATGCGGCGGAATCCTTCTGGCTTGGCGCTCATCCAAGCTTGCCATCTCTAACCTGACCATCGGTGCGCACCACATTACCGCGGTGGTTTCTTCTCTCGCTGGCGAGAGCATCCTTTCTGGCTCACGGGGGTGTACGTGCCGCAAAGTGATGCCGACAAGATGTCCTTTCTACAGGACCTGCAGAACATGCGCGCCTCGAGTACTGGCCCATGGATACTTGGTGGTGACTTCAACCTGATTGCCGCGGCCGCGGACAAGAACAACTCTCGCCTAAACCTACGTCTCATTCGGAGCTTCCGCCGTTTCATGGCTGACATGGAGCTCAGGGACATGTACCTTCATGGTAGGCGGTATACCTGGTCCAACGAGCGAAAACCCTACGTTGGTTCGAATCAACAGAGTTCTTTGCACCACCTCCTGGGAGTCCGCATTCCCAAGTTGCCTTCTTCGCTGCTTGTCTTCCGCGGCCTCAGATCATTGCCCTCTCATGCTTGACTGCACCCCGCGTTCTCCGGGTGTGCGCCGCTTCCACTTCGAGAAGTTCTAGCCTCAGTTGCCTGGGTTCATGCAGGTGGTCTCCGACGCCTGGTCCAGCGCTCCGCCTGACACCGACCCGTTTCGTCGAATCTTCGACCGTCTGAGGCTAACCGCGGGCCACCTACAGAGTCGGAGCGCCAAGACCATCGGCAATGTTTCCCTGCAGCTAATGGTCGCTCGTGAGCTCGTAGCGCGGCTTAATGCAACGCAGGACTGCAGGCCTCTTTCCAGTCAGGAGTTTTGGCTGCGTCGACGTCTCAAGCAGGCATACTTGGGCCTCGCATCCCTCGAGCGATCCATCCTAAGGAAGTGGGTGAGGTTGGCCTGGTTACGTAATGCCGAAGCATCCTGCGCTTTCTTGCGCATACAAGCCTCCCGCCGGAAGCAACGTACCCACATCCTTTCCCTTCGCCACGACGACGCCACCATCTCAGGGGATCGGGACATGGCTGAGGCGGCCTTCCACCACTTTGCGGCGATCATCGGCACCGCGGACACGCGCGCTCACTCGCTGGATCTTGATGCCATCGACCCTCAGGTCTTCGACCTCTCATCCTTGGACCAGCCCTTCACCGAAGACGAAGTGTGGAGTGCCGTCAAGAAGCTGCCCACCGGCAAATCTCCCTGGCCCCGATGGCTTCGCGGCCGAGTTCCTTCGCTCCTGTTGGGCAGTAGTGATGGACGACTTCATGGACGCCTTTGCCAAGCTCTACCGCATGGACGACCAAGGTTTTCAGTGCCTCAACGAGGCGTTTATCACATTGCTCCCCAAGCGAGCGGATGCCACCTCTCTTGGCGACTATAGACCGATCAGCCTCATCCATCTCGTGGCCAAGCTTGTCGCGAAGGTCCTCTCTCTCCGGCTCGCCCCGAGGCTTAATGAGCTTGTATCCCCTAGCCAGAGTGCCTTCATCTCCGGTAGAAGCATCCATGACAACTTCATGCTCGTGCAGCAAACGGCGAGATACCTTAATCAATCAAAGGCTAGCAGGGTTCTTCTCAAGCTCGACATTGCCCGCGTATTCGACGCCGTCTCCTGGCCACTCCTCCTTGAGGTCATGTGTCACCTGGGCTTTGGCAGGCGCTGGTGCCAATGGATTTCCATCCTGTTGGCCACCGCTTCGACTCGCGTCCTCCTGAACGACGTCCCGGGCCCCCACATCCACCACGCAAAAGGGCTTCGGCAGGGTGACCCTGTGTCCCCCATGCTCTTCACCCTGGTCATCGATGTGTTGAACTCGCTTATGCTGCATGCCACGACGACCGGGCTCCTCAGACGGCTAAGCCGCAGCCTCGCCACCCCTAGCGTTTCTCTCTACGCCGACGATGTTGCTATCTTCTGTCACCCGAGCATGGACCAGCTATTCGCAGTCCGAGACATCCTTCAGGTCTTCGAACATGCTTCCGGGCTCCACACCAACTTTGCCAAGTGTTCTGCTGCCCCCATCCACTGCACCGACACCGAAACGACAGATGTGGTGGCCGCTTTGTCCTGCCCCTTGGCGCAATTTCCTTTTCCCTACCTCGGACTCCCTCTGTCCGTGCGCAAGGTGCCTTCGTCTGCTCTGTAGCCCTTGCTGGACCGCATGGTTAAGAAGTTCTCCTCCTGGCGCGCCTCCATGCTTTCGAGGGGTGAGCGGCTCGCCCTCGTCCGCCATGTCCTCACCGCGATGCCTACCCACATGCTCATGGCAATGGCAATCTGCAAGCCTGTGCTCAAACGCATCAACCGCATCATCCGGGACTTCCTGTGGCACGGTCGCCGTGACGACAACGGCGGTTATTGCCTGGTCAATTGGCAGCGGGTGTGTAGGCCACTCGAGTACGGAGGCCTTGGCGTCCTGGATCTGTACCGCTTTGGTATAGCGCTTTGCACGCGCTGGTAGTGGCTTCAGCGCACCGATCCCTCCCGCCCGTGGATTCACCTTCAGCTCCCTAACGATCCAGAGGCCCGCGCCATATTTCACGCATCCACACACTGGCACCTTGGAGATGGTCGCTCCTGTCTTTTCTGGGAAGACTGCTGGCTTGATGGCCAATCCGTCGCGGATTGCGCCCCATCTCGTCCCGCTCGTGCCCCGCCGACGTCGCCGGACCTGCATTGTGGCCGACGGACTTGCCGAACGCGCTTGGATCAGGCACATCCAGGCGGCCCTGACGCCGCTTGCCACGGTCGAGTACGTCGAGCTTTGGCGCCGCCTGCAGCTACTCGCGCTCTCCGACCAGCCGGACCGCCTCCTTTGGCGCTGGACTGACAATGGGATTTACTTCGCCAAATCTCGGCCCTCTTCGCCGGTTCCATACGCGCTCCGCACTGGAGGCTCACATGGCGGAGCTGGGCGCCCTTGCGGGTGAAGTTCTTCGCCTGGCTTGCCCTCCAAGACAGATGCTGGACGGCGGCTCGCCTGGCTCGGCATGGTCTCCCGCATCACGCCACATGCCTTTTCTGCGACCAGGCGATGGAGACTATGGAGCACATCCTAGTTGGCTGCCCATTCTCGCGTCAGGTTTGGCATGCCTGCTTCACTTGGTGCTACCCTCAGGCCCTTGCCCCAACTACCAGTGTCCGCTTCTTGGACTGGTGGCACGATACGACATCCCCGGCTCCGACAGCGCATCGGAAGGGGATCGCCTCGCTCATACTCCTGG
>NC_041389.1:548721166-548750670 GCF_002162155.2 Triticum dicoccoides
AACTTCTCCACGACATCAAGGAGGAAGCACACTCTTGGGCCAAGGCGGGGGCCAATGGTCTCGCCACCCTAACACCGTAGCTATCTGAGAACGTTTGGGGCTGAGCAAACCCACTTTTCCCTCATGCTCGCACTAGGATCTTCGCCTATCTTGTGTACGTAATATACTAGTGCTCCTACCCCAACTCATTGTAACTCTACTATCCTCCTTTTAATGAATGATATGCAAGCTTTGCGTATTCGCGAAAAAAAACATTTCTATCTGATTGCATGTCTACTATGCGTATAACTATTGTTCGTTTGATTATCTTATTTATTCGGTTTGTCGTGATTTATTTATCGCATTTCTCTCTTTGCTTCATCACTGCGGCGGGGTATTTGTTTTCTATTTCTCTCTTTTTTGTTTTGTTCTTGGTTGTGTGCATCCTTGAGGTCTTTCGATATCGTGTTTGTGCAGAGGCTGGGCGTAGTTGATATCTTCGTGATATTAATATAAGATTTGTATTATAAAAAATATTTTAAAAAATATATTGCATAACAGTTGTATAAATGATATGGAAGACTACTAGAATATTCAACATATAGTACAAGAACGAGGCCAGCTTATAGTCGATACATACGTACATTTTTCGAGTGCTAATTAAAGACCAGCAACCTAAAGAAGAGGATAGCAGAGTTTCTGCCTCTGCTGTTCGAGTTCCACAGTGCGGCCTTTTCCATCCCCGCGGCCACGGCTAACCCTTTGCTCAGCATGTTGATCAACTCGGCTGCTCCCAGCTGATCAGGATGTGGCTGGGGATATCTTCCAGGCTTACTAAAAGGGATTTGCCTAAGTCAAGGAGATTGCAGGAGGGGCGTAAACATGAGTGTGCCATGTACGCTCACGTACACCTCGTGCTGCACGTACGGTAGCCTAAGGGAGTAAGGGGTCTGCTCCTGTTCACTTGTCCTGCAGCACATTGGACACGGTGCACGTAAAACGTCAGTGCCTCAGCTCTCAGCACATTGGAGTAGGATATTAGCAAAGCTACTTCCACAGTGAACAATGGCATACCTTAGTGTCGATAAGTTGAGGACAGCGAAGAAGCCCGCCCCACCTTCTCCGGGTTATCGCTTCGGAGGAAGTCAAGCATGTGTTTTGCCGCTTCCCTCGGCTTCTCTAGATGCGGAATGTGGCCGCACTGCGTTACCTGTCTTAAAATTGAGCTCGGGAGTTCCTGCTGTAACCGCTGCAGAGTACCGCAACACATTCAAAATGGTGTGCAGATGCATGCATCTTGCGAATTAGACCACATACAACATCTATGCATTATATACCAGGTAACTTACGAATGCTTGTTTGTTGCAAATTATTCCATCATCCTCTCCCCATAAGACCAGGCATTTTTGCTTTACCTGTCCACAAAAGTAGAGCACGGTCTGAAATAACGTGCTTCGTTTCTCTTACATGAAAGATTGTGATCTCCAACAGTTCCGTACTATATTGGATCTCAAGCCAACACCATTGATAAAAGATGATATGTCCGGGGGATAGATTTCATCATTCCCTTTATTTCAGCAGAACTGGCGCTCTGTGGTGGAGCTACAGTTTGTTTGACAATTTGGAAAACTGGCAATGTTGCGTGTATTAACTATTAACCGTAAATTTCCCAGTGCTGCTCAAGAAGGTGGCTATGGAGGCATATGCAAGAAGCCATGGATGGATGCCTGCGACCAGATGATCATGGGGTGAAAGTGTCTTTCTACAGCTTTGCCAGAGTGATTGTTTTAAATAGCCCGCTATAGCTCCGCTATAGCACGCTATAGCGTTTACAAAAGGTCTTGCGCTAAGAGACTTTGGTCCAAACAAATGAACAAACATTTTAAATAGCGCGCTATAGCTCCGCTATAGCACGCTATAGCATTTGGAAGAGGTCCGCCGCTACGATGCTTAGCGCGCTATTTAAAACTATGCCAGAGTCTGATTCCAAGAAACTCCCATTTGGAGCTTCCCATAATGCTCTATGTTCTGCTATAAATGGAGATTTTAGTGTTTATTTCTGTTCTGCTTAACTTCTGTAAGACAATCTGACTATGTACGGTGGTGTTTTCTTTAATGTAAGTCGACAGGGGATGACCCGTTGGTAAAAAAACAATTTTCACCCAATAAAGTTGTTTAATGCTGCACGAAGCACTTGAACCAGCTTTGTATAAAATGTATCAGAAAGTAAAGGGCCAATCTGAGAATAATTAAGAGCAACGCTGAATCCTATTCGGTGTCTCGTATGAGTAACCATCCTATATATCACCGACGTTTTGTTGCTGCAAGTAAAGCTATGGGCTCCAACAGTGGTTTTTGGGCGCATATGATTTGATGATCTTGTAATATTTTTGGGTTGTGTGCATTTTCCGATGCAGAAATGGGGAGATCGTTCTCTTCCCTTATCTAAAAAAAGAGAAGGCTACCGATTGACAATTTCTACCAGACTACAACACATTGGATTATAAGAAGAAAATGTAAGTTGGTAAGCAATAAGAAAATTTTAACATAAGTGAAAACTTGCTAAGATCGTAATTTGGATGTTTTTAAAAACAAACCTGTTTTATTTGGTTTACGACATTGTAACCACCAGTCATCATAAAATTAACAGTAGCATCTTCCCACCATGGAAGTAGGCAGTGTAGACGGCCAATCTGTAATGAAAAATAAATCAGTAAATGGAAAAAGCACATGACTCGACAACCAAAAGAGAAGAGAAAAAAAAGAAAGTAGTTTCAATTACATAGGACGACATCTGGATTCTCATTTTTCATCGGGTGTCTTTAGTGTAATATTATTTTATTCATGTTGTGAGAGGGTATTGGTGATGCTAGGAAAATAAGATTATGACAGGACCAATTATGAGGGTATTTTATTCATGTTGTGAGAGGGTATTGGTGATGCTAAGAAAGTAGTTTGAATTACATAAGACTAAGCGAGTAAACGTATATGCCGACCGCATAATCTATGCCGACGACTTCTTGTCGGATACATCGACATATAAGGCGATATGCCGATGGCAGACGAAAAGCCGTCGGCAAATATGGAGATATGCCGATGGCTGCCGTAGGCATGGCCTGACACGTGTCCCGTTTGCTGACGGACGGCTCACGCCGTCAGATCTACGCCGACAGCCCTGATAGCGGCCGTCGGCATAGTATTTTTATTTTTTATTTTTAAGTCATTTTCTTTTTTTTTACAAAAGTATAAATTTGACTTATTTAAACTTAAACATATACAAACTATTTATCAACTTGGGGTAGAATTTTTCATAATTTATGAATGTCCACTTTGTTTCTGTTTTTAAATATGTTGAAAATGCGACCTCATGTACTTCTGTCAATAGGTCCCTATATTTTTGTCAAAGCCACAAGTAATTCATACTTGCATCGATTTCGAATAACCTTGTATGTTTTTGGAACAGAATCTTGAAAGGATTCTATTGGTATACTACATTTTGAAATTTGAACAATCTAAAATCATGTTTGCTGCAAATTGCATTCAAAATGCGTTTAAAATGGCGGGCATGACCGTTCATAGCTAGGGTGTAATCTTGCAAAACTTTTGTGGGATCTCTAATGAAAGAACTACTTGTGTACCTAAAAATGTTTTTGTAAAAAAATCATAAGCGAACGATGAGGCAACAGTAGTTCAAATTTCAACCGGTTCCAGCTCAATCTATAGAAATCTATCAAATTGGCGAGAGGTGGATGCAAACCTTTTGAGTGAAAACCATTTGGTTATGTGTACATAAAATGTGGTCTACTATTTTTTAAAATTGATGTGGTCCAATTTTACAACAAATATTTGCTACATTCTTCACAAAAAAAAATCCTTTTTTTGGCACTCAGAAAATTGAAAATGATTTTTTAGTGCAAAGAAAATGGAAATTCTCTTCATCAACATTGTTTGCCATTCCAAGATGCACACTTGCACACAATACGACATTATTTGAAAAAATTGTGCCATGAATGTGGCCATAACATTTTCCGTGAAGAACCCATTTTTCGAGTACGCCTCCCTTACCTGCATTCGAAAATGGGTTCTTAACAAAAAAAATCATTTGTGGCTCTCAGAAAATGAAAAAACCATAATTTAAGAATATCACTTGTCATGTTCCTATTTATCATTGTCTAGCAGGTTGCAGCAATGGCCAGGGGGCACAACATGGCTACTAGGATGCAGCGGTGATGGTGCTTTTGATCCGGAAGCCTCGCACACAGAAGAATGAAGGTTGTGGACCTTTCTGGAGATAAGAAGATAAGGTGTGGGGCCTATAGGGAACGTGCCCGGTGCAGAGGGAGGTGTACGAAATGCACTAATCTGTCGGTTAAACACAAGCATCTCCCTTACCCGGAATAAGAGGGTAAAAACAGAAGAAAAACAAAAGGGAAAGCACAATTGTATGAGCTTAATCTCATTGGTGGAACCATCCGTGCCATGGATAGATGACATGGCGCACAACCTAGCGTCCATGCTCCCACATCCATCCATCTAAAGAACAGGAGAAAAAATGATAAGAAAAAAAGAGGACATAGCCCGCGAGGAGACCATCCCTCCGTCACCGCCATTTACAATCCAGCCACTGAAATTGACCTCCCCCAACCCTGACCCCCAATCCAATGCCTGTGACCCCTACCTCCTTCCTCGCGCTGGATCCACCCAAGCAGCAGCTATGATCTGCCCTCCCTCTCCGCCTCTCTCCCTCCTCGCACCAGAAACCCTAACCCTGCCGCTTGCTCCGGCCATCTCCAGCACACTCCGTTGTCGTGATGCACACCACAACTTCCCCTAAAGCTGCTCTACCACCTCCACCCCTTCGATCTGTTTCTCCTCACCTCATGTGTTCTCTCTCATCCGTATTACCAACCTAGGGTTTTGGTGGGGTGAGCTTCTCCGTTCGCCGGCGGTGCTCCTGTGCTTAGATAGGTTATCTTCGCATCCTTCCATGCTCCTTTATGGGGTGGCGCTCTCCGGTGGTTGCAGTCGTGCTCCTGCTTTGCCCCGGTGCCCCCATGCCGGTGGGATGGCGTATGGCGCAACCCGGTGTGGGTTAATGCCGGTGCAGTGCAGTGCTGCTCCCTCATCGTGCTGGATGGCGACGACGATGTACTCTGGCACAATCACGGCAAGGTGGTGCTTCTGCCTCAACTATAACCCTACGAGGTGAGCTCCTCATCTTTTGCTTTTCTTCTCATGCTAGTGATGGATCGCCGTGGATCTGTTGATAGTAATCTTGGTCCTTTGTTCACAAGTTAGGTGTGATCTAGGTTTTGGGAAGACTTGGTTTGATGGCTATGATCTGCTACTTAGGATTGGTGCACTATTGGTGACGTTGCCTAAGAACTCAGTTTAATTGGTCACTGGCATGTGTAGTTATACCTTGATCCTAGACTTGCTCCTGTTTAATTAGGTTTGTTGGGATTTCCCCAATTTCTTCGGTTTTATAACTATTGTGCTGGCCTATTTGGTACCCCTCCTAGTTCATACATACATTGCGCTATTGTTACTGTGCTATATATAGCTAGAGTTCTATAGCTCCACTAAATAACAGGGTTCTTGCTAGTGTCTAGCTACTGCACAAGTCATATGCCCCTGGTTATAGTTTAGATAGACATTGTGATGTTAGTGTTGATTTGAGAACACTACTGAAATCAATGTGACGCACTACTAGTTAATTAGTTAACTCTATCCAGTTCTACTTACACTTGCCTATGTTGTTCATATATAAGTTATAGTGCAAGCTATTGTTCTGTCTCAAGTAGAGGGGGTCTTATACTGTTCAAGTACCCATGAGTTACTAGTTCTCTACATTATAGCAACTAGGATGATGGTGTATATATAATGAGCAATACTAATAGAAGAGGAACTAGTTCATGTTGTTTAATACAACATGAACTGGTTCCTCTTCTATTAGCATTGCTCATTATATACATGCAACTGTTCTTTTGGTAGATTACAAAAGATATAATTCTTTTAATTATATAATTACAATGCTTGTAATTGCATAGATTATAATGATTTCTCTTGTATATAGTTCATTTCTTACCAGGTTATGGATAGTACCTCATCTACCAAATTTTCCTTCTCTCCGAAATCTGATTTGAACAGATGCTACACTTGCCTTCCCTCTTTCTCTCGAAATTCTCTCTTTCTCTCGTAATTCGCTCTAAGGCTCCTCTCTGGGATTTGATACTACAGAGGCTATATTTCTCATAATCCTATGATGATCTAGTCCTCGCACTTCTAGGTCATCTCAGGACATCTCCCACAAAATCCTACCTTGGAGTCTTATGTTTCTTGTTCTTCTGGCTGTATATCTATTTGACTTGGGACTTGCTCCATCCGGCTTTGTGGTGCTTATCTTCCTACTGAAGTTTATTCCCTAACAGGAAATGACTACTTAAACATTTGGCTTTAATTTCTTCTATAGAATTTCCTTTGCTGACTTGGAGTGCTTTGTGGTTCAGATGATCATCAAGATGAAGATCTAACTAGCTTAGGATTTTATTTTTTCTTTCCTTCTTACCTCTTTGATCTGATGTAAATCATAAGAACTTTGTATTTGTATTTATATCAATATATAAAGCTTATTATTTCTTTATTTGGATTGTGTAATTTATAATTTCACTTTATAATGATAATTATCATTAATAAAGTTTTCTTTATTCATTTTTGTATCAACTTTTGTATGACGATTTTGTAGCCAAAATTCAATTATTAATTCTTATGAGTTTATGACTTCATTTGTCAATTGTATTTTCAAGCTATGCCGACAATGTCATCATACGAAAGTTGATATGCCAGCGGAGCTCCTAGGCGACGCCACGTGTCACACCTATGCCGACGGCTTTGTCGTCAGCACAACTCCAAGCTATAGATGTGTCACATGGCTGCCTCTGGTACGGGCACATGTCTGGATGGCATTTGACGGACGCGTTGTCAAACTATTTTTGCCAACGGGGAAAGGACATTTATGTCTAAGGCACTATGATGATGACCACCGTCGACAAAGGCTGTGCCGACGGTTTTGGCCTTTGCCGATGGCTTTGGCCGTCATCATATAAGTGAAATCCGGTAGTGGATGCTTGGATTGGGTGTGGCCCCCTCTGTCAGCCATTTCTTAGGTGTTATTACTTGACTCCGACTCAAAATATAATTGTTCATGTTCTGACAAGGATGCAGTTGTTTGAAATTTTGGAGTTTATGAGTGAGGAAACTATGATTATGTGGTAGAATTTGCAAGCCTTGTGTGGCCATGTTGCGATGCGAGATCAACCTGGTGATAGGGTGAAATGGTTGTCAACTAAATCTGGTGAATTCAGAGTTAAATCAATGTACATATTTGCTCCCCGAAGAGTGCCAATTTCCCCTATGTAAACTAAAATTTCAAGAGAAATGGCGGGTGGTGAAAATAGGATTTTAGTTAGAGACAACTCACGAAGGGGGATGGCATGGAGTGAATTTGTGTGAGTTTTTGTAGAGATCATGAGAAGATGGAACACACCATGTTTGCATGTCCCTGGGCTAAGTATGTGTTGAATGTTGCTATTTTGTTGCTTCTCGGTGTGATAGATATAGCAGGTAATATGGTACATATGTTGCAAGATTGTTTAACTTCTTTGATTTTTCTCGTAGAGTTAGGAAATTTGATATGATAGGTGTTGTTGCTATTTTTTGGGGTGATCTATAAAACAAGAAATATATCTTGTTTTCCAGTTGTTCGACATGGAGATCCAACTAATATCACTTTACTTGTATGACATTTCATTGTTTCCCTGGGTTGCTAGAAAAAATGGGGCCTGGTGTGCTGCTACAACATGATTCTACGAAGATGGCTAAGGTTGCACAAGAAATTTATGGGCATCAATATGGCTGGGGTCCTATGATAAGGAGACTAGCAATGTAGACTTTGTTCATGTAGAGTTGTTTGTGCATCACCAAAGTTATGCGAATTGACTTGTCAGTGAGGCTTCCTCTGTTTGATGCTTAATTTATCTTTAGTTCCCTGAAGATATTTAGATCTACAGTTTATGCATGGTTTAAGTGTTGAAATATATTGCCCGACTTTTCCATCGTCTCAGACATTTGAGTGAGCTGGTTGCAGCATGAAGTCAATATTTTCTCAGAGCCAAGAGGTCTTTAGTCCAAGACCTTAGCAACACAGTATAAAAAAAGATTGTACACCCTACATCAATCCCATGTCTAAGGACTCAAAAGAGTAGATGTGAGAGGGGGGTGTTAGATATATTGTTCGTCTCTCGCAATCAGTTCAGACTTTGGATCAGCTAGCCGAAGCATGAATTTAGTATTAAGAAGTTATGGTTGACTGCCTGGAACTAAGAACCAGATCTTGTAATGGTTGTGACACGCTGGTTTCATTCAAATGAAATCGGAAGCCGGGAGGTTACTTTTATCAGAAAAAGGAAAAATATTTCTTTCAAGAATGGTACGGGAAACTGCATACTTGAAAAATAAAAGTACACCAACAACTAGAGTATAATAGTTGTTTCGGTCAGGTGCAAGGAATGTATGGAGGCTTATTACCTGGACCCAGTCAAATAATTCATCTGGAGTTTTATTAAACGTCAAGTGTGTAGCCAACATTCTCAGAGGAAGACTCTTCAGTACAAAGACCTATATTGAGCAAAAAATTACACAGTATTCCAGCCAATACGCACATATGCACATACCACTGAATCGGTTTGAAAAAAAATAAATATGATAATCCAACATGAACAATTCTTGAGGACAAGCATAACCATCATCCGTAAGTGAAATAAATATGCATACCGCAAGCATGGGCCTCTGGACACGAAATCTAAACACAGTAACAGAAAAATGTATCGACAAGAACAAAATGATTCAACCCTAAAGCCAAGCTATATGTTGGCGAAAGGCACACAGCTCTGAAAAAAACTCACCCCCGCATATGGGACAAATTTTGGCACTCCGGTCATATCTCTTGTGCCCTCAGCATATACACTTGCACCAATGAAGATTAATTTTGATACCTGATGAACAAGATAAAGTTTACTTCTTGGAAGAAAGCTTGTGGTATTTGTCCGGTTACGGGAAAGTACATGCAACAATTCTCATCAGTGATAGCATTAAGGATATATATTTATAGCTTGTGGTACTATTCCATTGTGCTATACTGCTGGCTAAGAAATGAGAAGAGCAGAATAAGTCTTAAAATGTGGTACCGCTTCTGGATAGTTGACTGCAAAATCAATGGCAACAGCAGCACCCAGGCTAGATCCAACTAGTGCCATAGGCCTCTTGATGTAGGATCTCCAGAACTACACAAAGAGGTTGTTGAAATATAAGGATAATATCAATGTACTCATGAGATAGCTGCGTTCGTCAAGTTTGCTACTAAAACATAAAAAATGGTCATGAATGAGTCAACATATTAAACAAGGAAAGGCAGACTGAAAACTCGCTCAAAGAAAAGCATAGTAATATACAGCCTGAATAATCCAGTCCTTATTTTGGGATGGAAGCTAGTTTTTGTGCAGTTCTGAGCAAGGCTGAAACGTCAGTTATTAACAAACTAATTCTGAATTAAACATGAAGTCGGCAGACTAGGAACTCATCACGTGGAAATGATTGAAAAGTACTGCAGCAGTAGTAGTTTAGTTAACTTGTACCTGGTAAAGATGCTCACGCTTAGACACAATATCACATGGTGGCCTTGTTTCTATGATCCAATCGATTAATATATTAGAATTGGTCACAAGTCACAACAGCTAGAAACTGTGGCAAGCATAATTACTGAACCAATTCCAATGGCATGAAGAAGAGTGGGGGCATACCTAAATTAGAGAAGCCCCATCCAAGAACGTCCACGGCCCAAGCCTCCAACCCAGCATCCTCCAGCAAACGGTAGGTGTACCTCCACTCTAAACAAGAACTGCATCTAATACTTTTAGAGCGCCTATAGTCCAGACTGCTAAATACATGGTGAATCTAGGAGGCTGCCTCACACGCCTAATTAGTACTCCCTCCATTCACAAATACTCCCTTTGTTCCTAAATATAAGTCTTTGTAGAGATTCCACTATGAACCACATACGGATGTATATAGATGCATTTTAGAGTGTAAATTCACTCATTTTGCTCCGTATGTAGTCCATAGTGAAATCTCTACAAAGACTTATATTTAGGAACGGAGGGAGTATGAAATATTTTATATTTCAATATGAACTACATAAAAATATGAACTAAAATGTGTCTATATACATTCGATTAAAAAGGTTAGAACATCTTATATTGCTAAAGGACGAGTGTTTATTAATTTTTGTCTAGTGTTTAGCGTGGAAATTTATAGGTTAATGCTCGTCCAGAAGTGTTGGGAAATTTGGCAGCATATTTTCTTACATTGTATTGTGTACCTACTTGCACTTGGACTTGTAATTTCTTTTTGTTACTTTTATTACTTTGCATCGAACGTTGGATTTAAAGAAAAACCGAAAGGAGATGCCAGTTGCAAAAAAGAAAAAGAAACAAAAAGAAGATGGCAACCGTGTGAGTGGGTGTGACATCACCAGCACATATGTACGGTGGAGACCGATGGACCATCCGACCTGATAAGCCCACCCCACTACAGCCGCGTGGACCAGATCGGGTGCGCCGGTCCAGCTTACTTTGCAGAAAACCGAGAAGACAAATCAAAAATATACTGTATATGTGACGTGTACAGTCAGTAGAAAATTTAGAAAAAATGAGCATAATTTGCGTTATAGGTTTCATTAAATTGAGTACAAATTAAGGTTCTTTGCTAAATAGGGTATGAAATCTGTCACAAGCGTGTAGGCTGTAAAAAATTGAAATTCACTCTAAATAATACTTATATGTAGACTACACACATAAATTCTGGACCAACAACACACAAAAAAGCTTATTTTTATCCGTGCTTTTTTTATGCAACACATGTACAATGTATGTATGGGAATTTCTTCTTTCATTTTTTTTATACAGCCCATATCATCAATACAAAACAGCAGGAACGTAACGCACCACATTGACAATTCCATACCTAATAGTAAAGTGATTAGTGCTTCTGTCTTTCCGTTTTAAAATTACCTCTAAAGTTGGCACAAATTACCTACTATGCCACCCACAAGTGAGAAAAAAATGAATCATTTTTTTCCTTCACAAGGCGCCACTGGTTTGTTCATTTAAGTGGAATCCCGTTATATATCACAAGTCGCCACGCAATGCGCTACCTAGAGCTTATCTTGACACATGTTCGATCCGACCTTTCTTCCTTTTTCCTCTCTTTTCTCGAGCACCTTTTTTAACGAATTTTCTCAAACACCTTTTTTTTAGAATCTTTTTCTCAAACACCTGAGAGAGCCAGCGCACCCTATTGGGCTCGCCCATGAGCGGGGCTGGAGGCCCTTTGTTTCTTATTCAATTTTTTCTATTTGTTATTTATTTTCTGTTCTTATATTTTCTTATTTAAAATAATTCGGGATTTACAAAAGAATCCAAGTTAAAAAAACGTGAATTTATGAAAGGTTCCAGAGATCATAGAATATTTGTGGATTAAAGACAATGTTCATGATTTTTAAAAACTATTCGGCTATTCAAAAAATGTTTGTGAATTTGAACCAAATGTTCATGAATTCTAAAAATGTTCATCATTTTTTAAATGTTATTCTTTTTCCAAAAAATGACCTTGAATTACAAAAGAAGTTCATTGATTAAAAATCGTATATGATTTCGAAAAATGTTCATGCACTTTCAAAAAATGTTCATCAATTAAAACAAATGGTCGACGGATAATTCTTTTGATCAATTCAAAAAATGTTTGCCGACTAAAAAAATGTTTGTCAACTAAAAAAAAGTTGTCGATTCAGAAAAGAATTCTTGAATTTGCAAGCCAATTCGAAAAATGTTCATGATTTAAAAAATGTTCAGGAATTTGTAGAAAATGTCGGTAAATTTGAAAAATGTACATGTTATTTTCATCCGAATGTAATATTTGTTGGGCATGACCAAGGAGTAACCACAAACAAGGCATACGCAGGTAGCGGCATTGATTCAGACGAGCTGTATGAAATTAAGGTATAAAATAGTCTTCCTCCGAACTGCATCCGATGCACCATGAGTGCAACTAGTGTAGCCTCGATTTTGAAAAAAAAACTACGTATCACTCGCACATGTGTAATTGCATGTGACATGATCCATCCGCAATTGTAAGCACAACAACGAATACACAACTACATATCTTTCCCTAAGAAAAAAACTACTGCATATCTAGACTCTTATAGAAAAAAAAATCCTACCACGCGCAGGCGTGCACTTCAGGTGTGCAACTCTACATGAAGGGCCCATCTGCAGTTGCAAGCGCTGCAACACGCGCACAACTATTGCAGGTCCGATTCAGACTACTCTCCACACGTGCACTCTACATGCAACTGCGCTATGACACTCTTTCGCAATTGCAACGGATGCTTCACACTCATAGCTTGTGCAACATCACACTATTTTTCAATAAGTTTTGATACTAGTTGTCCTTGCCGTCTTTGGGTGCAACTGCACGCAACTTGTGCGGGCATAGTCTGTTAGATATCATAAATATGGGCCTTTTCATCAAAAATTCAATTCCGTGTCCGTGCTCTCTACTCCTGGTGAATAGTAAAATCTAAATAAATAACAGAAAAATAAAAATAAATTTTTTGGTGCGAGATGCTCACATATGTGATGCTTGTGCAAAATTTCAGCTTGTTTGGACATTACAGAAGCTCGTGCCAGAAAAGATAAAATCGAGCGTGAACAATGTTGTTTTCAAAAGTTTTCATACACGTGAAATTTGTCTTCTTTACCATGAGCTCCTCAAAGGTCCAAACAAGCTGAAATTTTACACGGACATCACGCAATTGAGCATCTTGCACCACAAAAAAAATACCAAATATTTCTTATTTTTTTGCTATTTGTTTTTATTTTACTGTTCACCTCCGTTTGTAGATGAGCCCGGGTGTAGAATAGCTGCTTCCCCTTTTCATGTTCTTTTCTCCTTTCTACATTTAGGGTAAACATATAGAAAATCACTAATAAATGGGTACCCCATCTTCTCCCGTGGTGACAACTGGTGCACATCATTTGTCGCGACCAGAAAATTTTGGTGTGTTTTTTTCTTCACGCTGCCCATGAGGATGGAAGGTTGACTGACCGTGCTTTTCTTCATACATTTGTTTTTTGTAAACGATTTACCTCTTGAACCGCACATTCAAATCACAATCCCTTTGCACCATTGTGTTTCTCGTATCGAGTACTAGGCAACTAGCCCACACAACTAGCATATCGTTGACGTACTTATCAATCGACTAGCTTCGACCGCTACGTTTACTATGATATACTGATCCACGCAGTGGCGGGGACATGCTGCCTTAGGCATAGTAGGAACATCCTTGTAATTCCTTGTTACAAAATACTATTCCCTCCGTCCCAAAATAAGTGATTTAACTTTATACTAGCTTTAGTATAAAGTTAGTATAAAGTTAAGTCATTTATTTTGAGACGGAGGAAGTACTAAGGGGCTGTTTGGTTTGAGACTAACTTTGCCAAAGCTTACCATATCTAAGGTTAGGCAAGTTTGACCAACATAGGTATGTGTTTGGTTCAAGCCACATTTTAGGCAAGTCACACTATGGTCCCACATCACATACACACAAAAAAATATGGCAAGATTCTCTTAGGCTTGCCAACTTGTGGCTCTCATTTTGAAAAACTAACCTTAGACAAGTTTGGCAACATTGTATGAAAAAGTGTGGCACTTTTATGCCTAGAACCAAACAGCCGCTAAATATTACGATAGTTCATCACTCAAGCTAGCTCAGCCCAGGCGTAACCCATTGCTAGCTCCGTCATGCACTGGGCCGACATGACTTGTGGCAGCATCCCATGTAGACAACTACTCTTGTTACAAGAATTAGACACGACAAGTTTGAATGATATATAAGATAGGTGGCCCCATTGCACGCACCTGTCGAAGCCATGGAGCAGCACGACCGGGTCACTGCTCTGCTGCTGATTGAGTGGCCTCACGCAGCTGCTCAGTATCGGGCTCGTGGAGAAGCAGGTCTGAAGTGGGGATTGGTTCAATGAAAATTCGTTCATCACAGGCGCTACACACTAAAAGAACTTCAAATGAAGAGCCAAACGGCGGCAATATCTGGAGAAGCTAGCTCGCCTGGACCGGCACGCGCTCGATTCGCTTGGCGAGGCGGATGGCGGCGCCGTCGCGTATGCGCTCGACCGCGCTGGGCAGGAATGGCGGGAAGTCGTTGGCGGCTTTGCCGGTGGCACCGATGATGGCGGAAGCCGCGACCCTGAACCGGGCACTGGACGGCGCTGGGAGCTGCGCCGGCGAGTAGAAGGTGAGGAGCGGCGGCATCGGTGGAGTTAGCCGTTTTGCCCCGCGCGCTCGTTGGAGTGTGCGCGCTGCGGGTTCAGCAGACGTTATATAGGACGCCAAGAGCGCTGGGCAACGGCCTCGTGGCCCGCCTTGCAGAATCCGGGCGTCCAAGGAACCAAGAGTAAATCGAGTTACATAGCTGGCCCGGCCGAGTCGAACCGTGAGCAAAGGTTGTTTTTCTCGATCCTGATTTTCTTCCAGGGTGGGCGGTTCCCCCTAAAACTCAGAATTTTTGGATTTACTGTCAGAAAAATTTCAAATAAACTACACAAACAAAAAATAGCTTCAAATTTAACTCCATATGTACACAAAATACTTGGTCGGCCAGGCTCGCTGGTTCGAGCCACCCCTACTGCCCGCGGCCATAATATTTTTATAAACTCAAATAATAACACTTTTTTGGGCATCACCGAATAATAACACTTAATAAAATACCAACCGGTGGTTGGATGGTTAGAGGGGACAGTGCTATCCCCACCCCACCAGGGTTCATGTCCTGGTGCTAGCATTATTACTGGATTTATTTCAGGATTTCTGGCGATGCGCTTTCAGTGGGTGGAGACGTTTCAGTCGACGACGAGGTGCCTACAGTGACTTCGTAAATTTCAAGATGACATGCCGACTCAGTCTCTCGGAGGTGTTTATAGGGATAGGATGTGCATGTGTGCATTCATAGGAATGAGTGTATGCGCGTATGTATGAGCGCTTGCATCTGTACTGATGATAAAAAAATAGTAATTTACCAAACGGGGATTTGATGCCGGGGAGTTAAGTTACGTGACTTACCATCAGTCCGTGGTATAAGTATAGGAGGGCTAGTCGATATATTACTAGTAAAAGAGGCCATGCTTTGCAACAGAAAAAAAAATAACACACGCGGTTAACCCAATAACTATGACTTAAGATCTCAATAGGTCCACGTCCTTCATTTTAACAGGGCATCATATTTGTGTTGCCACTTATCCTCCTTCTCAATCACGCACATAAACTTAACGCGTTTGAATATGGTCAATCTTAAGGCCTCCCTCCCTCCCTCCCTCTCTCTCACCACTTGTAATAAGATGAGAAATCTATTGTTTCCCCCCCTGCAAGGTTTATCAAAAGCCTGCATGTGTGGTTATCGATATTTTCTTTCATCTCAATCTGGTTTTAGTGGATGTTTATTTGTAATCGGATCACTACCGGTACAAAAGAAAAACGGATTGTGTGCTATAAGAAAAAAAAACATGCACTATACATTAAGTTTGCATCTAAAATAAAATTTTTATATATTTCACAAGTAAAATAATATCATATTCAGATTCTACCCCTTTTGTAATCAAATTTCACATATAACATGTTAAAATCATAGTTACATCTAAATGATATGGATAATTTAGAAAAACATTTGTTTGACATGGACTGTGGATCGATTAACCCAAAAATGGGGGTTTTCTATTAAAATGCAAAAACGATTCATTTGAGTTAAAAATAGGGACTGTTGGTTAATTACCTGAAAAGTAAGAGGTTTTCTAAAGAGATGCAAAAAACTGGTTCGTGCGTGACTTAAATGTGTGATGCGGGTTAATTTACAAAAAATATAGAGGGTTTTGTCGGCGTTCTAGGAACCAGGGTACCAGACTGGCCTGCCTGCGACCCACCATGTGGCTTCATCGACGGCCACGTACGGCCCATCTACGACACTAACAAGTCAAGACCCTCGCGAGGGGCCAAGCCTCGCGAGGCGGGCGACGCCAAGGCCTCCACAGGGAGCGGCCTCCTAGGCTGCCTCCTGAGGAGCGGAGATTTCTATGCAGGTGCTCAACCTCATGAGGTTGCGGTGACGCAAGCCATGACGACCAAGGCCAGGCGGATGCCAGCGGGCGCAGAGGACCAGGTTTCCTCTTTGGTGCTAAGGAGGCAAGCGCAGTCGCCTGAGTCCTGATGAATCAGCCAAAGGTTTCCATTCTCGTGCAACATGACCAAGACCTTCAGGACAGCAGGACGGATGTCATCGCCGAGCCCACCGCAGCATCACGACCAAAAGCTTTGCAGGAGAAGACCACCTTTTGTCAGGATAAGATTTACTACTTGTCCCCGTTTGAATTGGCCACTATGGGATCCCTTCCCGCCTACGTTTTGGGGGAAGAGGACCAAGGCCACTATAAGTATAGGTTAGCCACCATCACAGCAAAAGGTCGGATCCCTTCGGCTCATATCCACACCAGAGCAGACCTCTAGAGGTTGTTCTTCACTTGTACTAGTTCATCCTCAACCCCTCGTGAGGCAAATCCACCACAAAGCAGGAGTAGGATTTTACACCGCAAGGTGGCCCGAACCTGGATAAATTGTTGTGTCCATCTTCTTCCTTGTTCATCGAGCTAGGCCGTGGGGTCGACGAACTGGTTGGCTGAAGGGGTTGAGTTCTTCGGACATGCCCTAGAGTTCGAACCATTTCTTGGGTCCGCGGAGCCCTGAATTCGACATTTGGCGCGCCAGGTAGGGGCGTGCTACCTCTTGAGCACTGCGTTGGTTTTCCCTTGAAGAGGAAAGGGTGATGCAGCAAAGTAGCGTAAGTATTTCCCTCAGTTTTTGAGAACCAAGGTATCAATCTAGTAGGAGGCTCCACAGAAGTCCCTCGTACCTACACAAACAAACAAGAACCTCGCAACCAACACGATAAAGGGGTTGTCAATCCCTTCACGGTAACTTGCGAAAGTGTGATCTGATAGAGATAATAAGATAAGATAAATATTTTTGGTATTTTTATGATATAGATTGGAAACTTATATGATAAAAGAGAGACCCGGGGGCCATGGGTTTCACTAGTGGCTTATCTCAAGATAGCATAAGTATTACGGTGGGTGAACAAATTACTGTCGAGCAATTGATAGAAAAGTGCATAGTTATGAGAATATCTAGGCATGATCGTGTATATAGGCATCACGTCCGCGACAAGTAGACCGAAATGAATCTGCATCTACTACTATTACTCCACACATCGACCGCTATCCAGCATGCATCTAGAGTATTAAGTTCATAAGAGCAGAGTAACACATTAGGCAAGATGACATGATGTAGAGGGATAAACTCAAGCAATATGATATAAACCCCATCTTTTTATCCTCGATGGCAACAATACAATACGTGCCTTGCTGCCCCTGCTGTCACTCGGAAAGGACACCGCAAGATTGAACCCAAAGCTAAGCACTTCTCCCATTGCAAGAAAGATCAATCTAGTAGGCCAAACCAAACTGATTATTCAAAGAGACTTGCAAAGATAACCAATCATACATAAAAGAATTAAGAGGAGATTCAAATATTTCTCATAGATAAACTTGAGCATAAACCCACAATTCATCGGATCTCGACAAACACACCGCAAAAATAGTTACATCGAATAGATCTCCAAGAAGATCAAGGAGAACATCGTATTGAGATACAAAGAGAGAGAAGAAGCCATCTAGCTAATAACTATGGAACCGAAGGTCTGTGGTAAACTACTCACAACTCATCGGAGAGGCTATGGTGTTGATGTAGAAGCCCTCCATGGTCGATTCCCCCTCCGGCGAAGCACCGGCGAAGGCTCCAAGATGGGATCTTGCGGATACAGAAGGTTGCGGTGGTGGAAATAGTTTTTCGTGGTGCTCTTGGATGTTTTCGGGATACGTAGATATATATAGGCGAAGGAGGTAGGTCAGGGGAGAAACGGGGGTGGGTGGCGCTCCCACCCCCCTAGGGCACGCCTTCCTGCCTCGTGGCCGCCTCGAGTGCTTCTTGATGTCCACTCCAAGTCTCCTAGATTGCTTTTGTTCCAAAAAGATGGCTCTCGAAGGTTTTATTCCATTTGGACTCCGTTTGACATTCCTTTTCTTCGAAACACTGAAATAGGCAAAAAACAGCAATTCGGTCCGGGCCTCCGGTTAGTAGGTTAGTCCTGAAAATGATATAAAATTGTAAAGTACAGCCCATAAACATCCAAAACGGGTAATATAATAACATGGAACAATCAAGAATTATAGATACGTTGGAGACGTATCAAGCATCCCCAAGCTTAATTCCTGCTTGTCCTCGAGCATGTAAATGATAAAAACAGAATTTTTGATGTGGAATGCTACCTAGCATATTCCTCAATGTAATTTTCTTTATTGTGGCATGAATGTTCAGATCCAAATGATTCAAAATAAAAGTTCATGTTGACATAAGAAATAGTAATACTTCAAGCATACTAACAAGGCAATCATGTCTTCTCAAAATAACATGGCTAAAGGAAGTTTATCCTTAAAAAATCATATAGTTAGGCTATGCTTCATTTTCATCACAAAAAAATGTTCCCAAATTCTACACCCCCGATGACAAGCCAAGCAATTGTTTCGTACTTAAATAATCTCAAACTTTTTCAACTTTCACGCAATACATGAGTGTGAGCCATGGATATAGCACTATGGGTGGAATAGAATATGATAATGGGGATTGTGTGGAGAAGACAAAAAAGGAGAAAGTCTCATATTGACGAGGATAATCACCGGGCTATGGAGATTCCCATCAATTGATGTCAACATGAGGAGTAGGGATTGCCATGCAACAGATACACTAGAGCTATAAGTGTATGAAAGCTCAACAAAAGAAAAACTAGTGGGTGTGCATCCAACTTGCTTGCTCACAAAGACCTAGGGTATTTTGAGGAAGCCCATCGTAGGAATATACAAGCCAAGTTCTATAATGAAAAATTCGCACTAGTATATGAAAGTGACAACATATCAGACTCTCTATATGAAGAACATGGTGCTACTTTGAAGCACAAGTGTGGAAAAAGAGATAGTAACATTACCCCCTTTTTATTTATTTATTTATTTATTTCTTTTATTTCTTTTGTTTTCTTTTGGACTTCCTTTTTTTCTTTTTGGCCTTTCCTTTTTTTTCTGGGGACAATGCTCTAATAATGATCATCACACTTTTATTGATTTACAACTCATGAATTACAACTCGAAACTAGAACAAGATATGACTACATATGAATGCCTCCGGCGGTGTACCGGGATGGGCAATGAATCAAGAGTGACATGTATGAATTATTATGCAAAGTGGCCTGGCCACAAATACGATGTCAACTACATGATCATGCAATGGCAATATGACAAAAGTAATGCGTGTCATGATGATAACCGGAATGGTGGAAAGTTGCATGGCAATATATCTCGGAATGGCTATGGAAATGCCATAATAGGTAGGTATGGTGGCTGTTTTGAGGAAGATATAAGGAGGTTTATGTGTGATAGAGCGTACCATACCACGGGGTTTGGATGTACCAGCAAAGGTTGCACCAACTCTCATGGTGAGAAAGGGCAATGCACGGTACCGAAGAGGCTAGCAATGATGGAAAGGTAAAAGTGCGTATAATCCATGGAATCAACATTAGTCAAAAGAACTCATATACTTATTGCAAAAATTTAGAAGTCATCAAAAATCAAGCACTACGCGCCTGCTCCTAGAGGGATAGATTGGGAGGAAAAGACCATCGCTCGTCCCCGACCGCCACTCATAAGGATGCACAATCCAAGGACACTTCGTGTTTCAAATTTGTTACACAACTTTAACCATACGTCCATGTTATGGGACTTGCTAGCTTCAACACAAGTATTCTTTAAATTCATAATCACCCAACTAGCATGACTTTAATATCACCACCTCCATATCTCAAAACAATTATCAAGTATCAAATTGATTATAGCATCCAATTCACTTCCTATGATAGTTTTTATTATACCCAACTTGGATGCTTACCATTCTAGGACCAATTTTATAACCATAGCAAATACCATGCTGTTCTAAGAGACTCTCAAAATAATATAAGTGAAGCATGAGAGACTAGCAATTTCTACAAAATTAAGCCACCCTCGTTCTCTAAAAGATATAAGTGAAGCACTAGAGCAAAAACTATCTAGCTCAAAAGATATAAGTGAAGCACATGGAGTATTCTAATAAATTTCAATCAAGTGGTCTTCTCCCAAAATGTGTGTACAGCAGGGATGATTGTGGTAAACTAAAAAGGCAAATACTAATATCATACACGACGCTCCAAGTAAAACACATATCATGTGGCGAATAAACATATAGCTCCATGTAAAGTTACCAATGAACGAAGACGAAAGAGGGGATGCCTTCCCGGGGCATCCCCAAGCTTAGACTTTTGGCTATTCTTGAATATCTTGGGGTTCCATGGGCATCCCCAAGCTTAGGCTTTTGCCACTCCTTATTCCATAGACCATCAAATCTTTACCCAAAACTTGAAAACTTCACAACACAAAACTCAACAGGAAATCTCATAAGCTCCGTTAGTGAAAGAAAGCAAAACCACCACATAAGGTACTGCAATGAACTCATTATTAATTTATATTGGTGTTAAACCTACTATATTTCAAGTTCTCTATGGTTCATACCACTTAAGACTAGCCATAGATGCATCAAAATAAGCAAACAACACACGAAAGGCAGAATATGTCAAAAACAGAACAGTCTGTAGCAATCTGTAAGAATATGTCAAAAACAGAACAGTCTGTAGCAATCTGTAACTAACACAAACTTCTGGAAATCTAAAACTCCTACCAAAATAGGAAGTCCTGTAAAATATGTCTATTGAACTACAGAAAAAAGAATCAATGCAAAATCACGATTCTGTAATTTATTGATTTTTTTCTCGTGAGCGCAAAGTTTCTGTATTTCAGCAGAATCAAATTAACTATCATCATAGGTTATCCTATAGGTTCTACTTGGCACAAACACTAATTAAAACATGAAAACACATCTAAACAGAAGGTATATGCAAAATATATTACTAAACAGGAACAAAAACAAAGAACACAAAGAAAATTGGGTTGCCTCCCAGTTAGCGCTATCCTTTACCGCCCCTAGCTAGGCATAAAGCGAAGATAGATCTAAGTAGTGCCATCTTTGGCACTCGATTCTTCAATAGAGCACTTATGACTTTTAGGAGTTTCTTTCTTTTTAGTAATAATTGAACTCCTAGGTAAGAAATCAAGACATTCATTTGAAGCAAAAGGTTCCTTTATGATAGTGCAAAAACTAGGGTGAACACTTATGGATTTGAGATCGGCATTTTCCTTACTAGAAGATTCACCCTTATTTTTAGGAACATATATTAATTTGCCAAATTTAATAGGAGGAGTTGGAGTAATTTTCATAGACGAAAAGGCAGACCCTAAGTTAGTAATTATATCCTCAAGTTTACCAATTCTTGTAGAATCTTGTTCTATTCTTTCATTAACTATAGGTTCCTTTTCTTTAAGATTTTTCAGAGTAGTCCCAACCTTAGATCCATATTGGGTGATTTGGTTGTGGATCTTTTTGTCCAAATTTTCAATTAACTCAACAGTGGCAATTTTATTTTCAATAATTTCAAGCCTTTGCATCACATGTTCTAAAGTTTAAACAGTTCCATTAACCAAAAGAGGTGCTGGGCCAAACAAATCTAACATAGCATTATAAGCATCAAACGTATGGCTACTCAAGAAATCCCCTCCGGTAATGGTATCAAGAATGCATCTATTCCAAGGAGTAATGCCTACATAACAATTGCGAAGAAGAATGGAAGTAGAAAGCTTCCTAGTAGATTTATTTTGAGAATTGCAAATTCTATGCCAAGCGTCTTTTAGATTTTCTCCCTCCCTTTGTCTAAAATTAAGAATTTCATGTTCGGGAGTAATAACAAGGATAGGAGGACTAGCCATGAAGACAATGTGAACGATTTAACACACGAGCAAGCAAAAAGAGGCAATCAAAAAAGAGAGGAGAAGATTGGGAAAGAGAGGGCAAATAAAACTGGAAGGGTGAAGTGGGGGAGAGGAAAACGAGAGGAAAATGGCAAATAATGTAAATGCGAGGGAGATGAGTTTGTGATGTGTACTTGGTACACTACTAGGAAAAGGCCTACTAATGGCGCACCGGTTTTGCCTTCTAATGGCGCACTACCGGTGCGCCATTAGCATCACGCCATTAGAATTTTTTTCTAATGGCGCACCTGTGGTGCGCCATTAGTATCTGGTATACTAATGGCGCACCGCTGGTGCACCATTAGAATAGCCCACGGTGCGCCATTAGTATCTGGTATACTAATGGCGCACCACATAGAAGTGTGCCATTAGTAACAATATTTTTTCAATTTTTTTTAAAAAAAATTTAAATTTTTTTTCATTTTTTTTTTCGAATTTTTGTTTTCGTTTTTTCTTAATCTCAGTTCACTATGGTTTAATCTCAGGTCAATATGCTTAATCTCAGGTCAAATTGCACTCCATGGTCAAACTTCCTGAAAGGTCACCCATCCTCACACTACTCCATCCCAAGCACGCTTAACTTCAGAGTTCTATCCAACCACAGCAACAGCTCACTTCACAGGCACTTGTTGATATATCTAGCATATCAATCCTGTTATACCTTGTTGATGTCTAGGACTTTGTTCATGTTCATGACTATGATGAAATTTTGAAAAATATTTCCAACTTCCCGATCATATTACATATCATTTTTTGAAAAAAAATTCAAAAAAAAATTCAAAACCAATTTTTTTTCTGTTACTAGTGGCGCACCACATCCACGGTGCGCCACTAGTAAGTTTAAACTTTTTTGCCTCTAGATCTTGAAAGCCCCGTAACTTTTTTCTGTTAGGTTTTTGGAGATTTTGAAAATGTTTAACGGGGTTCCCCCCGTTAAAATTGGATGTAACTTTTCGAGTAGATGATTTTTCATATAAAAAACTTTTTCATCCGAGTTCGTATGCAAAAGTTATGCCCATTTTACAAATTTCCAGAGAGATTTTGCAAATAAAGTCGAAATTCATATTTGTAAATTTTCGCAACAACTACTCCACATATCACATGGGAAACTTATTATTTTTTTATTTTTTTGAGATTTCCAACATTTTCTTTTATTTTTTAAAACTGAAAAGGCGATCCACAGGGGGGGTGCATTCGGTGTTGGGAAAGTTAGTAATGGCGCACCGTGGGGTGGTGCGCCATTACTAGTTAAACTAGTAATGTCGCACCACACCCACGGTGCGCCATTACTAGTTTTGAAAAAAATTGATATTTTTTTGATTTTTTTTGAAAAAAAGTAGTAATGGCGCACTAGTGGTCAGTGCGCCATTACTAGTTAAAACTAGTAATGGCGCACCGAGACATGGTGCGCCATTAGTAACATTTTTTTTATTTTTTTTTCAAAACTACTAATGGCGCACGATAGATGTGGTGCGCCATTACTATGTCAATTAGTAATGGCGCACTATACAACGGTGCACCATTAGTAACAAATTTTTTTTATGTTTTTTTTTCAAAACTACTAATGGCGCACCACACACCAGGTGTGCCATTAGTAATTTATTACTAATGGCGCACCGAGACATGGTGCGCCATTAGAATATAGTAATGGCGCACCACATCAGAGGTGCGCCATTAGTGGCCATTCCATCTATAGCCCTTTTTGTAGTAGTGGTATGTCTTGACTTGAACGAAGACCTCCCCGGCAACGGTGCCAGAAGTCCTTCTTGCTACATCTTGAGCTTGCGTTGGTTTTCCTTGAAGAGGAAAGGGTGATGCAGCAATAGTAGGTAAGTATTTCCCTTAGTTTTTGAGAACTAAGGTATCAATCCAGTAGGAGGTTCCTCAAAAGTCCCACACATCTACACAAACAAACAAAAAACTCGCAACCAACGCAATAAATGGGTTGTCAATCCCTTCACGACCACTTGCGAAAGTGAGATCTGATAGAGATAGTATGATAAGATAAATATATTTTTGGTATTTTATAATATAGATTGGAAAAGTAAAGATGCAAATAAAAGTAGATTGAAAGATTATATGATAAAAGATAGACCCAGGGGCCATAGGTTTCACTAGTGGCTTCTCTCAAGATAGCATAAGTATTATGGTGGGTGAACAAATTACTGTCAAGCAATTGATAGAAAAGCGAATAATTATGAGATTATCTAGGCATGATCATGTATATAGGCATCACGTCCGCGACAAGTAGACCGACTCCTGCCTGCATCTACTACTATTACTCCACACATCAACCACTATCCAACATGCATCTAGAGTATTATGTTCATAAGAACAGAGTAATGCATTAAGAAAGATGACATGAGTTAGAGGGATAAACTCATGCAATATGATATAAACCCTATCTTTTTATCCTCGATGGCAACAATACAATACGTGCCTTGCTGCCCCTGCTGTCACTGGGAAAGGACACCACTAAGCACTTCTCCCATTGCAAGAAAGATCAATCTAGTAGGCCAAACCAAACTGATAATTCGAAGAGACTTGCAAAGATAACTCAATCATACATAAAAGAATTCAGAGGAGATTCAAATATTTCTCATAAATAAACTTGATCAGAAACCCACAATTCATCGGGTCTCGACAAACACACCGCAAAAAGAGATACATCAAATAAATCTCCACAAGAGAGGGGGAGAACATGGTATTGAGATCCAAAAAGAGAGAAGAAGCCATCTACTAATAACTATGGACCTGAAGGTCTGTGGTAAACTACTCACAACTCATCGGAGGGGCTATGGTGTTGATGTAGAAGCCCTCCGTGGTCGATTCCCCATCCGGCGGAGCGCCGACAAATGCTCCAAGATGGGATCTCGTGGATACAGAAGGTTATGGCAGTGGAAATTGTGTTTTGGTGGCTCCCTAGATGTTTTGTGGTACGTGGGTATATATAGGAGGAAGAAGTACGTCGGTGGCCGCCCAAGGGGCCCACGAGACAGGGGGCGCCCTCCACCCTCGTGGCCGCCTCGGCTGCTTCTTGGCTTGCACTCCAAGTCCTCTGGATCACGTTCGTTCCAAAAATCACGCTCCCGAAGGTTTCATTCCGCTTGGACTCTGTTTGGTATTCCTTTTCTTCGAAATACTAAAATAGGCAACAAAAAACAGCAATACGGGCTGGGCCTCCGGTTAGTAGGTTAGTCCCAAAAATGATATAAATATGTAAAATAAAGCCCATAAACATCCAAGACGGGTAATATAATAGCATGGAACAATCAAAAGTTATAGATACGTTGGAGACGTATCACTCCCCCCCAAGCGCCCCGCGAGCGGGGGCTGGGTGTGTGATATGTCTCCAACGTGTCTTTAATTTTTGATTCTTCCATGGTGTTATATTATCATTATTGGATGTTTTAGAATCATTTTATAGCAACTTTATATCATGTTTTGGGACTAACCTATTGACATAGTGCCTAGTGCCTTGTTGTTTTTTGCTTGTTTTTAATACCAAATGGAGTTAAAACACAACGAAACTTTTTGGTGATTTTTTCTAGAACTAGAAGACGCACGATGGGCCAAGAAAGTACCTGAGGGGTCTCCGAGGGAGCACAACACACCAGGGCGCGCTTGGGGGGCCAGGCGCGCCCAGGTGGGTTGTGCCCACCTCGGCCGCCTCCCGCACTGCCTCTTTGCTCTAGAAATACCCCAATATTCCAGAAACCCTAGGGGAGTCGAAGAAAATCAATTCCAGCCGCCACAAGTTCCAGAAACCACAGATCCAATCTAGACACCATCGCGGAGGGGTTCATCATCCTCGTTGGTGCCTCTTCAATGATGCGTGAGTAGTTCATTGTAGACCTATGGGTCCGTAGCTAGTAGCTAGATGGCTTGATCTCTCTCATTTGATTCTCAAAACACTGCTTGGAGATCTATTGGATGTAACTCATTTTGCGGTGTGTTTGTTGGGATCCGATGAACTTTGAGTTTATGATTAGATCTATGTTTTTATCCATGCAAGTTATTTGAGTCTTTTGATCTCTTATATGCATGATTACTTATAGCCTTGTATTTCTTCTTCGAATCTTTGGTCTAGTTAGGTCGACTAGATCGATTTTTCTTGCCATGGGAAGAGGTGCTTTGTGATGGGTTCGATCTTACGGTGCTTGATCCCAGTGATAGAAGGGGAACCGCCACATATGTATCATTGCCATTAAGGATAACAAGATGGGGTCTATTTCTAAATAAATAGATCTTGTCTACATCATGTCATAGTTCTTATTGCATTACTCCATTTTTCCATGAACTTAATACAGTAGATGCATGCTGGATAGCGGTCCTTGTGTGGAGTAATAGTAGTAGATGCAGGAAGGAGTCGGTCTACTAGTCTTGGATGTGATGCCTCTATAATGATCATTGCCTAGATATCATCATGATTATTTTAAGTTCTATCAATTGCCCAACAGTAATTTGTTTACCCAGCATATGCTATTTTTCTCGAGAGATGCCACTAGTGAAATCTATGCCCCCCGGTCTCTTCTTTATTATATTTGCCTTCGAGATCTATTTTTATTTGCTTTTATTTTCAGATGTATTAATCCAGAAAAACAAAAATACCTTGCTGCAATTTTTATTTATTTATTTTATCTCATGTTCCCGCGTGATTTATTTATCCAATCTACTACAATTTTACCTATCCTTTTACCCGTGAGGGATTGACAACCCCTCTCTTATGTCGGGTTGCAAGTATTTCTTCTTTGTGTGTAGGAGCTGTTTACGTGGTGTTGCGTAGTTCTCCTACTAGTTCGATAACCATGGTCTCATCACTGAGGGAAATACCTACCGTAGCTGTGCTGCATCATCCCTTCATCTTTGGGGAAATACCAACGTGTCCGCCCGTGCGCATCTGAGCTAGCCCAAGCGGCATCAGAGCCCCCTTGGGGCCAAGGACATAACTACCGCGTGTCCGCCCGTGCACACACCTTGCCAAAGCTTCGGCTTTTGGCTCCTCGCGTGGTGCTCTCGAGAAAGCGAACAGGCACGCACCATGCCCGGTGATACGTCCATTTTGCATCATGCTTTTATATCGATATTTATTGCATTATGGGTTGTTATTACACGTTATGTCACAATACTTATGGCTATTCTCTCTTATTTTACAAGGTTTATCATGAAGAGGGAGAATGCCGGCAGCTGGGATTCCGGCTGGAAAAGGAGCAAATATTGGAAACCTATTCTGCACAGCTCCAAAAGTCCTGAAACTCCACGAAAGTCATTTTTGTAATTAATAAGAATTATTGAGCAAAGAAAGTACCAGAGGGGTCCGACACCCTGGCCACGAGGGTGGGGGATGCCCACCCCCTACTTGGCACGCCCCCTATCTCGTGGGCCCCCTGTTGGCCCTCCGGTGCCCATCTTCTGTTATATGAAGGCTTTTACCTTGAAAAAAAAATCATAAGCAAGCTTATGGGATGAAACTCCGCCGCCACGAGGCGGAACCTTGGTGGAACCAATCTAGGACTCTGGCGGAGCTGTTTTGCCGGGGAAACTTCCCTCTGGGAGGGGGAAATCATCACCATCGTCATCACCAAGGATCCTCTCATCAGATGGGGGTCAATCTCCATCAACATCTTCACCAGCACCATCTCCTCACAAAACCCTAGTTCATCTCTTGTATCGAATCTTGTATCAAAACCACAAATTGGTACCTATGGGTTGCTACTAGTGTTGATTACTCCTTGTAGTTGATGCTAATTGGTTTATTTGCTGGAAGATCATATGTTCAGATCCTTAATGCATATTAATACTCCTATGATCACGAACATGAATATGCTTTGTGAGTAGTTACGTTTGTTCCTGAGGACATGGGTGAAGTCTTGTTACTAGTAGTCATGTGAATTTGGTATTCGTTCGATATTTTGATGAGATGTATGTTGTCTCTCCTCTAGTGGTGTTATGTGAACGTCGAATACATGACACTTTACCATTATTTGGGCCTAGAGGAAGGAATTGGGAAGTAATAAGTAGATGATGGGTTGCTAGAGTGACAGAAGCTTAAACCCTAGTTTGTGCGTTGCTTCATAAGGGGCTGATTTGGATCCACTAGTTTCATGCTATGGTTAGGTCTATCTTAATAATTCTTTTGTAGTTGTGGATGCTTGCAATAGGGGTTAGTCATAAGTGGGATGCTTGTCCAAAAAAGGGTAGTAACCAAGCACCGGTCCACCCACATATCAAATTATCAAAGTACCGAACGCAAATCATATGAGCGTGATGAAACTAGCTTGATGATAATTCCCATGTGTCCTCGGGAGCGCTTTTCTCATTATAAGAAATTGTCCAAGCTTGTCCTTTGCTACAAAAAGGATTGGGCCACCTTGCTGCACTTTATTTAGTTTCATTGCTTGTTACCCGTTACAAATTATCTTATCACAAAACTATCTGTTACCTACAATTTCAGTGCTTGCAGAGAATACCTTACTGAAAACCTCTTGTCATTTCCTTCTGCTCCTCGTTGGGTTTGACACTGTTACTTATCGAAAGGACTACGATAGATCGCCTTACTTGTGGGTCATCAAGAATCTTTTCTGGCACCATTGCCGGGGAGTGAAGCGCCTTGGGTGAGTGGAACTTGGTAAGAAAACATTTATATAGTGTGCTGAAATTTTCTGTCACTTGTTACTATGGAAACTAATCCTTTGAGGGGCTTGTTCGAGGCATCTTCTCCCCGACCATTAGAGAAAAGAGTTGCTCCTCAACCTACTGAACCTATTGAAAATGTTTACTTTGATATTCCTTCTGGTATGATCACTACAAAAAAAATACACATCCGTGACAGTTTGGGCCGAACGAATTTTTTTCCTGTCATACATACGACACTTCTATGACGATAATTGCGACAAAATCCGGTATCATCATAGATGTGGTGGGCTCCAACTTCTATGACAAAAAATCATGACAGAAAATGGGCTTTTCATCCTGGGCGGGCCAGAGACGCAGCTGCATGACATTCTTTGGGCCGTCCATGACGGAAAAAACCATGGTAGAAGCAAGGGCGAGGAAAATTTTGGGGAGTTCCCGGTTACGGTGGGAGGTCGGGGGCCGAGCGATGCGCGTTTCTCTTGTATACGTACGCGCGTGTGTGCGAGGCGTTGGCTCTAACTGAACCCGAGCGAGGCAGTGGGCTCTAACTGAACTCGAGCGATTGCACTGCAGGCTATGCGTTACTGAACCCGAGTGATCGATCGATGGCTGTTAACTGAACCCAATCGAGCGATTCCTTCGCTACTGCTGCTA
>NC_041389.1:548750929-548752238 GCF_002162155.2 Triticum dicoccoides
GAACAATGAGCGGTGGCGTTGCCTATGGATGAACATGACACCGTGTTGTGGAGGGCTGGATGAACAGTAGACGGTGGAGGGGTGCCCGTGGAGGGGTGGTTGAACAGGACCCTGTGGTGTGGAGGGCTGGATGAACAGTAGACGGTGGAGGGGTGCCCATGGTGGGGTGGTTGAACAATAGCCGGTGGAGTAGCGCGCGCTGGAGGCTGGATGAACAGGAACCCGTGGAGGCTGGAGAAGGTCGACGGTAGCCCGTGGAGGTTCGAGGAGGTCGATGGTGGAGATGAACAGTATCCCGTGGGGTCCCGTTTTGCGGTACGCCACACCCCTCCCGATGAACATGACCCCCGTTTCAACCGTAGAGCTCCAACACAAGTCCGTTTCGTCCGTTTTGCGGTACGCCACACCCCTCCCGATCAACAGGATCCCCGTTTCGACCGTAGGAGGTCCGTTTCCTCCGTTTTGCAGTACGCCACACCCCTCCCGATCAATAGGACCCCCGTTTCGACCGTAGGAGGTCCGTTTCCTCCGTTTTGTGGTACACCAGACCCCTCCCGATGAACAAGATCCCGTTTCGAATGTGGCCGGTCGAACACAAGGCCGTTTCCTCCGTTGTGCGGTACGCCAGGCCTCGTTTCCATGGCCTGTTCCGTCCAAGCCCTCCCGATGAACACGACCACGCATTCCGTTCCTACCCAGCCGGTTGGCTCCCACGCGTTCCGTTGCCTCCTGATGAACACGACACATTCCGTTGCCTCCCCATGAACATGACGCATTCCGTTGCCTCCCCATGAACACGACGACGACGATGCTATTTCTCCGTTCTGACCCAGCCATGTACACGAGCCCTCTCCGTACGTATGCGCGAGTAGGCGCCGTTCGAGACCCCGACCGTATGTACACATACATGGCCGTATTTTCTTTCTTGCACCCTGGCCGCTGTACATATGTGTACATGCTACGTGCGTGCCTCTACTACGACACGTGCGCGCCTCAACTACGACACGTGCGCGCCTCTACTACGACACGTGCGCGCCTCTACATCGACCAGTATGTACGTACACGTTCGCGACCAGAATGACAACGCTACGTACACTTCGACCAGGTGGGTCCCGACTATCAGGCACTTCCTTGCCTGCTAAGATGTAGCTGGTGGGTCCCAGCAGTCAGGGCGGCGAATCGTTTTGGTTTTTTTTTGCCCGGACGCACTTCCTTCCGTGTGAAGGTGTAGCTGCTGGTCCCAGTAGTCAGGGGGCGAATCATTTTTTTTGCCCGGACGCACTTCCTTGCGTTCGAAGGTGTATCTGGT
>NC_041389.1:548752630-548786181 GCF_002162155.2 Triticum dicoccoides
TGGGTCCCAGTAGTCGGGGGGCGAATTGTTTTTTTCCGGACGCACTTCCTTGTGTGCGAAGATGTAGCTGGTGGGTCCCAGCAGTCAGGGGGGCGAATCGTTTTTTTTTCGGACGCACTTCCTTGCGTGCGAAGATGTAGCTCGTGGGTCCCAGGAGTCAGGGGGCGAATTGTTTTTTTCGCGAAATATGGTGGCCCGTCTGGTGGGTCCCCGCTGTCAGGTGGAGGAATAATTATTTTGCGTGTAATAAGGAGGCACTTCCTTGCGGCTACCATGGACCCAGCTGTCAGCCTCGCCATGTATAGTCCATGTTCCTTGACCACGTTGACCACGCCATGCAGAGAGCACCATGGCGGTGGATGTCGGCAAGGCCTAGGAATGGGACGACGCGGAGCCGGGGAAGACGTGGCAGTGGATGCACACACGGGGAGGAGTATGAGGGTTCACTGGTTCGGCTGCGCTGTCGTCGCCGCAGAATAACAGGGGGTGTGGGTGAGTGGATGGATGGCCTGGCCAGCGGTGGGAGTTGTAGGGGGCGGTGAGGCCTCCACGGCAGCACAGACGGCAACGGGAGGCAGGAGCAGGCGGCACGACCAGCGCTGCTTTGGGCGGCTGGAGCAAGAAGACCAGAGGTTGAAGAAGCACGACGGCCGTTGGATGGACATTGTACGGTCACTGCAGCTAGAATCGTTTATATTGACTAAGTTGACAAAGCCCTTGGTACGTCAACTTAGTAGGCCCACAAGTCAGCTCCCAAAATGGTGCGCCCCAGATGTCAGGGGGTGGAATCATTTTTTGGGCGGGTGAAGCTAGAATATCCGAGATTGAAGAAGAAGCACGACATGCATTGGATGGACATCCAACGGCCACTGCTGCTAGAACCATGTGTTGACTATAAGTTGACAAAGCCTTGCATACACATCAACTCTGTTTTTTAGGGGACGCGTCAACTTAGTAAGGCCAGAAGTGTGTGGCGGACAATTTATAGCCCATTTGAGATTTGTAAGAATGTGTAGCCCATTTTTGAATTCTAATGGAATTTACTACAGCCCATTTACAGTTTGTTAAAAGTTCAACCCATTTCAACCAACCATTCAAAACAGAATTCAATAAAATTTCCCACATTTTGATGTGATCCGAAATATTTTTATCCCAAAATTTCTAGTAAGATTAAATACAATTTCAATATAAATTTATATTACGTAAAAATCCAATGAAACATTGCGCTCGCAACAATAAATGAAATTAAAATTTTCAATATCCAAAAATAATATTTTATAAAGTAATCACGTGTTTGGTGCATTTTTTTATAGTTACTGCCTAGTTTTTATAATTACATCCCATTTATTATTTCTTAAAGCCCATTTTCTTGTTAAGCCTAATGCATCCCTCCTAGGAAAGATTTGCAGCCCAGCAGGGTGGAGAATAACAACTTGACCTTGCCTGGGTATTCCTAAAAAAAGTATAGCTGGGCTAGCCATTTTCAGCTTGAAAAAAAATAATATCTGGGCTGGATATCTGGCCTGGGCTAGACGGGCCACAGCCCGCCCAATTAATACCTACAACGATGTTTTCGTTGTTGTTCAGAGGAGAAAATTAATATCTGGGCTAAACATCAAAAAACTCTGCAGTGCTCACACCTCAAAAACACAAATATTGCCCGAGCTGCTTGGTCCCAGCTATCGGCAGCTTCTTGTGCAATTCTCTCGTTTATTGACTACTCCCTCCTTTCCGGTTTATAGTGCTCAATTCAAAAATCTCACCAATCAAGGTAGATGGCGAGTGGTGGAATACTTTTCGTAGTTTTGCAAAAGCACATAATTAATGCTCTTGTTATCCTCAAAAATTATGTTTATCAATGCATTAATTGCAATGCATGCATGCATAAAGTACATGCATTGGTCAATTTTCTCTTAATACTTGCATGCAATGATTTATCGTCAAGCTAGTTTTCATCACGCTCATATGATTCACGTTCGGTACTTTGATAATTTGATATGTGGGTGGACCGGTGCTTAGGTACTGCCCTTACATGGACAAGTATCCCACTTATGATTAACCCATATTGCAAGCGTCTGCAACTACAAAAGAAGTATCAAGGTAAACCTAACCACAACATTAAACATATGGATCCAAATCAGCCCCTAACGAAGCAACGCATAAACTAGGGTTTAAGATTCTGTCACTCTAGCAACCCATCATCTACTTATTACTTCCCCATGCCTTCCTCTAGGCCCAAATAATGGTGAAGTGTCATGTAGTCGACATTCACATAACACCACTAGAGGAAAAGACAACATACATCTCATCAAAATATCGAACGAATACCAAATTCACATGACTACTAAAGCTAGACTTCACCCATGTCCTCAGGAACAAACGTAACTACTCACAAAGCATATTCATGTTCATAATCAGAGGGGTAATAATATGCATTAAGGATCTGAACATATGATCTTCCACCAAGTAAACCAATTAGCATCAACTACAAGGAGTAATCAACACTACTAGCAACCCACAGGTACCAATTTGTGGTTTTGATACAAGATTGGATACAAGAGATGAACTAGGGATTTGAGAGGAGATGGTGTTGGTGAAGATGTTGATGGAGATTGACCCCCTCCCAATGAGAGGATCATTGGTGATGACGTTGGTGATGATTTCCCCCTTCCGGAGGGAAGTGTCCCCGGCAGAACAGCTCCGCCAGAGCTCTAGATTGGTTCCGCCAAGGTTCCGCCTCGTGGCGGTGGAGTTTCGTCACGTAAGCTTGCCTACGATTTTTTCAGGGTAAAATCCCTCATATAGCAGAAGATGGACACCAGAGGGACACTAGGGGGCCCAGGAGACAGGGGCGAGCCTAGTAGGGGGGACCCTCCTGGACAGGGTGTAGGCCCCCTGGTGTACTTCTTCCGCTCAATAATTCTTATTAATACCAAATTAGGTTTCGTGGAGTTTCAGGATTTTTGGAGCAGTGCAGAATAGGTTTCCAATGTTTGCTCCTTTTCCAGCCAGAATTCCAGCTGTCGGCATTCCCCCTCTTCATGGTAAACCTTGTAAAATAAGAGAGAATAGCCATAAGTATTGAGATATAGAGTGTAATAACAACCCATAATGCAATAAATATTGATATAAAAGCATGATGCAAAATGGACGTATCAGTCTCCAAGAAAGCTTATAAAAACTATCTTGACGACAGTGAGGGAACCCAAAAGTCCTGTCTTGATGTAGTGTTCGAGTTACTGGCCACTACTGCTGGCACAAGCTCTTCGAACTCGCTGCCTGAATCAGTTCGTCTTCTTGAGTCTCAACTTCAAGTTGGAAGACATCGATCAAATGTGCTGCGACAGGAAGCTGAAGGACTGAGGAAGTCCCTGCAGAATTCAGATGCATATTTTCTGGTGCAACAACAAGCGCTGGAGGATTTAAGCGCCAAACAAGAGAAAGTTAATAAGCTTGCTAAGAATCTTGCCAGCATTATGGGTACCCAGGATATTGTTTCTTGAGATCTTCTAAAGTGGTTTCTGTTCTGGATTTGTTTTGCTGCGGCATTTATTTGCGCTGGTCGCCAACTTTGACAACCAGTGTATATGATATGCTCCTTTGTTCCCTATATTTGCACTGGTGGCGAACTTTGATGTCCAGTGGATGTAATATGTGTAATAGCCGTGATAGCCTAGCATTAGTTGCTTGCTTATTTATTTCCTTGTTGTCTTGTTTATTTGTTTGCTTGTAGTCATTGCAGTTCTTTTTTCGCGGTTAGCTAGTGGCTGCAATAACATATTTTTTAAAACTAGGCCACAATAACCATGGGCTAATATTTACTGTAGTGACACTGGGCCTCCTACTGGCCGTAGAAATAGTGGGCCTTCTACGGGCTGTAGAAACAATGGGCCTTCTACGGGCCGTAGAAACAATGGGCCTTCTGCGGGTCGTATCATCAATGGGCCTTATACGGGCCGTATGATCGATTGGCAAACATGGGCCAAACATACCACATTATGGTCGTAAACGGGCTAGAGTTGGAATCATCCGTTCATGGGCCGACCATAATGGGCCATCATTAATAGGCCATATTTGATGACGCTATGAAAACGTCCCAATGTATTAACGGACCACAAACGGGCCGACTATAACCACGGGCTGAATTTGGCCCACAAATAGAAAATGAAAGTAACGAGCCGTAAGTAAACGAATGCTGGAAATGAGCCCAAGAATAAATGGGCTCGGAGAAGGCCGAGAGATAAGATGGGTTGGAAACGGCCCAATGGAATAACGGGCCGTTAATGGGTATAAAGTGATACACTGTTCATTACGGGCCAGTTTCACCACGGGCCATTAATGGGTGTAAAGTGATACACTGTTCATTACGGGCCAGTTTCACCACGGGCTGTTAATAGGCCAAGAGTTACATAGGGCCTCATATGGGCCGAAAGACGTCATGGGCCATACATACGCCAGAAGTTAAAACGGACTGGAATCATATTGGATGGCCCAGATGACGTTACTGGGCCTAATTCGGATAGGGCGTAACGGGCCTTGGGTTAGCGGGTTGTAAATGGGCTATATGCGAACAGGCTGTTAACAGGCTTTCCATGGGCCGGCCCGCCACCTTTTGACCAAGTCAAACAGGCCAGCCTTTTCACAGGAATGGGCCTCTATTGGGCCGAGCCACGTGTCGACGTATCATAGGCGCCTTCCGTCCAATGAGTGGATGACATTTGTCCCAACGATGAGTCGACATGTGTTTCCTCCAGCCAATGATGATTTTACACGTGGAAAATCCTGATTGGTCGGGGCTGTTAACGGGTTATCGGATCCAAAACCCGACCCGATAGCTTAACGGCGTTCCGTTATGATGGATGCCACGTGTTGGTCACCCTTGACGAAAGAACTTCTGTGACGCGCGATTTATCGTCATGGAAGTGGACACTTTCGTGATGATAATTTTGGTAATGTCATGGAACACTTCTACGACAGCACATGTATGACTATCTTGATTGTGTCATAAAATTGTCATGGATGTACATGCATGACAAAAAACGCGACCTACTGTGACAAACACGTATCATCAGGGAAGTGTATTTTTTTGTAGTGGATAGAGAAACCGCTAGCTAATCCCTTTGCAGGAGATGGAAAATTGCATCCCGATTTACACCTTATCTATGTGGATGAAGTTTGTGGATTATTTAAGCTTGCAGGTATTCCCGATGATGTTGTTAACAGGAAGGTCTTCCCTTTATCTTTGAAGGGAGATGCATTGACATGGTACAGGCTATGTGATGATACGGGATCTTGGAACTATAAATGATTGAAATTGGAATTTCAGCAGAAGTTATATCCTATGCATCTTGTTCATCGTGATCGTAATTACATATATAATTGCTGGCCTTGCGAAGGAGAAAGCATCGCTCAAGCTTGGGGGAGGCTTAAGTCAATGTTATATTCATGCCCCAATCATGAGCTCTCAAGAGAAATGATTATTCAAAAATTTATGCTCGGCTTTCTCTCAATGATCGCACCATCCTCGATACTTCCTGTGTTGGTTCTTATATGCTGAAGACTATTGAATTCAAATGGGACTTATTGGAATGAATTAAATGCAACTCTGAATATTGGGGTTCCGACGATGGTAAGGAGTCAAGTATGACACCTAAGTTTGATTGTGTTAAATCTTTTAAGGATACCGATGCTTTTCATGGATTTAGCGCTAAATATGGACTTGACTCTGAGATAGTAGTTCTTTCTGTGAATCTTTTGCTTCTCACATTGATCTCCCTAAGGAGAAGTGGTTTAAATATAATCCTCCCATTGAAGTAAAAGTAGTTGCACCTGTTACAGTTGAAGAAAAGACTATCACTTATAATGATCCTATTGTTCCTACTACTTATGTTGAGAAACCACCTTTTCCTATTAGAATAAAGGATCATGCTAAAGCTTCAATTATGGTTCGTAAGAGTAATACTAGAACATATACACCTCCTGAACAAATTAAAGTTGAACGTAGTATTGCTATGGTTAAAGATCTCTTGGATGATAATATAGATGGGCATGTTATTTACTTCTGTGATGAAGCTGCTAATATTGCTAAATCCGATGCTAAGATACATAGACCTGTTGTAGGCATGCCTGTTATTTCTGTTAAAATAGGAGATCATTGTTATCATGGCTTATGTGATATGGGTGCTAGTGCTAGTGCAATACCTCATTCCTTATATGAAGAAATTATGCATGATATCGTACCCGCTGAAATAGAAGGTATTGATGTGACAATTAAGCTTGCCAATAGAGATACTATTTCACCAGTTGGGATTGTTAGAGATGTTGAAGTCTAGTGTGGGAAAGTTAAATATCCTGCTGATTTTCTTGTTCTTGGTTCCCCACAAGATAGCTTTTGTCCCATTATATTTGGTAGAGCCTTATTGAATGATTGATTGCAAAAAGGATGTTGTTACAATTGGCTTGGGGGATATGAAACATGAGTTTAATTTTGCTAAATTTCGTAGACAACCCCATGAAAATTATTTGCTAGACCATGAAAATGATATGTTTATGAATGAAAGAAGGGAAATAGATGAATTATTTCTTAAACAGGGTCCTATTATGAAACAGAACTTACCTGTTGAAATCCTAGGGGATCATCCTCCACCCAAGGGTGATCCCGTATTTGAGCTCAAACCATTACCTGATAACCTTAAATATGCTTATCTTGATGAAAAGAAGATATATCCTGTTATTATTAGTGCTAACCTTTCAGAGCAAGAAGAGGAAAGATTATTAAAAACTCTGAAGAAGCATCGTGGTGCTATTGGATATACTCTGGATGATCTTAAGGGTATTAGTCCCACTCTATGCCAACATAAAATTAAATTGGACGAAGGCTCCAAAGCATTTAGAGATCATCAACGATGGTTAAATCCTAAAATGAGAGAAGTGGTAAGAAAGGAGATACTAAAGCTCCTTGAGGCAGGTATAATTTATCCCGTTGCTGATAGTGATTGGGTAAGTCCTGTCCATTGCGTCCCTAAGAAGGGAGGTATTACTGTTGTTCCTAATGATAAAAATGAATTGATTCTGCAAATAATTATTACAGGTTATATGATGGTAATTGATTTCCTTAAATTAAATAAAGCTACTAAGAAAGATCATTACCCTTTACCTTTTATTGATCAAATGCTAGAAAGACTATCCAAACATACACATTTCTGCTTTCTAGATGGTCATTCTGGTTTCTCTCAAATACCTGTGTCAGCGGAGGATCAATCAAAAACTACTTTTACTTGCCCTTTTGATACTTTTGCTTATAGACGTATGCCTTTTGGTTTATGTAATGCACCTGCTACCTTTCAAACATGTATGATAGCTATATTCTCTAACTTTTGTGAAAAGATTTGTGAGGTATTCATGGATCACTTCTCCGTTCATGGATCCTCTTTTGATGATTGCTTGAGCGACCTTGATCGTGTTTTGCAGAGATGTGAAGACAGTAGTCTCGTCTTGAATTGGGAAAAGTGCCACTTTATGGTTAATGAAGGCATTGTCTTGGGGCATAAAATTTCTGAAAGACGTATTGAAGTTGATAAAGCTAAAGTTGATGCTATTGAAAAGATGCCGTGTCCCAATGACATTAAAGGTATAAGAAGTTTCCTTGGTCATGCTGGTTTTTATAGGATGTTCATTAAGGACTTTTCTAAAATCTCTAGGCCTCTGACTAATCTATTGCAAAAAGATATTCCTTTTTCTTTGATGATGATTGTGTAGAAGCATTTGAAATACTTAAGAAAGCTTTAATCACTGCACCTATTGTTCAGCCACCTGATTGGAATTTACCCTTTGAAATTATGTGTGATGCTAGTGATTATGCTGTAGGTGCTGTTCTAGGGCAAAGAGTTGATAAGAAATTAAATGTTATCCAGTATGCTAGTAAAACTCTTGATACTTCCCAGAGAAAATATGCTACTACTGAAAAAGAATTCTTAGCAATTGTATTTGCTTGTGATAAGTTCACACCTTATATTGTTGATTCTAAGGTTACTATTCACACTGATCATGCTGCTATTAAATATCTTATGGAAAGGAAAGATGCTAAACCTAGACTTATTAGATGGGTTCTCTTGCTCTAAGAATTTGATTTGCATATTATTGATAGAAAGGGAGCTGAGAACCCCCTTGCAGACAACTTGTCTAGGTTAGAGCATGTTCTTGATGACCCACTTCCTATTGATGATAGCTTTCCTAATGAACAATGAGTGGTCATTAATGCTTCTCGTACTACTCCATGGTATGCTGATTATGCTAATTACATTGTTGCTAAATTTATACCACCTAGTTTCACATACCACCAAAAGAAAAAGTTCTTTTATGATTTAAGAAATTACTTCTGGGATGACCCACACCTTTATAAAGAAGGAGTAGATGGTGTTATTAGATGTTGTGTACCAGAGCATGAACAGGAACAGATCCTACGCAAGTGTCACTCCGAACCATATGGCGGACACCATGCTGGAGATAGAACTGCACATAAGGTATTGCAATCCGGTTTTTATTGGCCTACTCTGTTCAAAGATGCCTGTAAGTTTGTCTTGTCTTGTGATGAATGTCAAAGAATAGGTAATATTAGTAGACGTCAAGAAATGCCTATGAACTATTCTCTTGTTATTGAACCGTTTGATGTTTGGGGCTTTGATTATATGGGACCTTTCCTGCCTCTAATGGATATACATATATTTTAGTTGTTGTTAATTACGTTACTAAGTGGGTAGAAGCTATTCCAACTAGTAGTGCTGATCATAACACCTCTATTAAGATGCTTAAAGAAGTTATTTTTCCGAGGTTTGGAGTCCCTAGATACTTAATGACTGATGGTGGTTCACATTTTATTCATGGTGCTTTTTGTAAAATGCTTGCTAAGTATGAGGTTAATCATATAATTGCATCTCCTTATCACCCACAGTCTAGTGGTCATGTAGAATTGAGTAATAGAGAGCTCAAATTAATTTTGCAAAAGACTGTTAATAAATCTAGAAAGAATTGGTCCAAGAAACTTGATGATGCATTATGGGCCTATAGAACTGCATATAAAAACCCTATGGGTATGTCTCCGTATAAGATGGTTTATGGAAAAGCACATCACTTACCTCTCGAACTTGAACATAAGGCATATTGGGCCATTAAAGAGCTCAACTATGATTTCAAACTTGCCGGTGAGAATAGGTTGTTTGACATTATCTCACTTGATGAATGGAGAACCCAAGCATACGAGAATGCCAAGCTATTCAAACAAAAAGTTAAAAGATGGCATGACAAAAGGATACAAAAGCGTGAGTTTAATGTAGGTGATTATGTGTTGCTATTCAACTCTCGTTTAAGATTTTTTGCAGGAAAACTTCTCTCTAAATGGGAAGGTCCTCACGTTATCGAGGAGGTCTATCGTTCTGGTGCCATAAAAAGCAACAACTTCGAAGGCACAAGTCCAAGGGAGGTGAACGGTCAAAGAATCAAACATTATATCTCAGTAATCCTATAAATGTTGAAACTAATATTATTGAGACTGTAACCCCGGGGGAATACATAAGGGACACTTTCTAGAATGTTTCAGACTCCGAAAAGGAATAGGTAGGTGGTACGGTAAGTAAACCGACTCCAAAACAATTCTAATGGCAATTTTTCTCCGTTTTGGAATATTTAAGAATTTTGGAAAGCAAGAAGTAATCCGGGAAGGACACGAGTCCTCCACGAGGGTGGAGGGCGCGCCCACCCTTATTGGGCGCGCCCCCTGCCTCGTGGGCACCTCGTGTGCCTCCCGGACTCCGTTTTCTTACATGTTACTTCTTTTTGGTCGGTAAAGATTCATTATATAATCTCCTGAAGGTTTTGACCACCGTATCACGCAAAAATCTTCTATTTCGTTTCGAGCTGTTTTTCTGACAGATCTAGAGCACCATGACGTCTCTAAGCGCTCCTAAGGACAAGTTTTTTGAGAGGGTTATCAACCCCTATCTTGCGGAGGTGATGCAACACCCTCAAACCAATGAGATGCGTGAGGGGGTGCTGCACATCCGCGATGTGGAGGGACCAAGGCGTACCGGAAGCGTGGAGACAAAGCTCGAAGCTATGGAGCAACAAGTTTTCAAGTGCCAAGGGATGGTGGAGCGTGGACTCAACGCCAACCAGATGATGATTGCGGAATTCACCAACAACCACCAGCTAGACGCCAAGAACATTGGGGATACCTGTTGGAAATATGCCCTAGAGGCAATAATAAAAGTATTATTATTATATTTCCTTGTTCATGATAATTGTCTTTTATTCATGCTATAACTGTATTATCCGAAAATCGTAATACACGTGTGAATACATAGACCACAATATGTCCCTAGTGAGCCTCTAGTTGACTAGCTCGTTGTGATCAACAGATAGTCATGGTTTCCTGGCTATGGACATTGGATGTCGTTGATAACGGGATCACATCATAGGAGAATGATGTGATGGACAAGACCCAATCCTAAGACTAGCACAAAAGATCGTGTAGTTCATTTGCTAGAGCTTTGCCAATGTCAAGTATCTCTTCCTTCGACCATGAGAGCATGTAACTCCTGGATACCGTAGGAGTGCTTTGGGTGTATCAAACGTCACAACGTAACTGGGTGACTATAAAGGTGCACTACAGGTATCTCCGAAAGTATCTATTGTTTTATGCGGATCGAGACTGGGATTTGTCACTCCGTGTAAACGGAGAGGTATCTCTGGGCCCACTCGGTAGGACATCATCGTATGCGCAATGTGACCAAGGAGTTGATCACGGGATGATGTGTTACGGAACGAGTAAAGTGACTTGCCGATAACGAGATTGAACAAGGTATTGGATACCGACGATCGAATCTCGGGCAAGTAACATACCGATAGACAAAGGAATTGAATACGGGATTGATTAAGTCCTTGACATCGTGGTTCATCCGATGAGATCATCGTGGAACATTTGGGAGCCATCATGGGTATCCAGATCCCGCTGTTGGTTATTGACCGGAGAACGTCTCGGTCATGTCTACATGTCTCCCGAACCCGTAGGGTCTACACACTTAAGGTTTGATGACGCTAGGGTTATAAAGGAAGTTTGTATGTGGTTACCGAATGTTTTTCGGAGTCCCGGATGAGATCCCGGACGTCACGAGGAGTTCCGGAATGGTCCGGAGGTAAAGATTTATATATGGGAAGTCCTATTTTGACCACCGGAAAATGTTCGGGATTTTTCGGTATTGTACCGGGAAGGTTCTAAAAGGTTCCGGAGTGGGGCCCACCTGCATGGGGGGACCCACATGAACGTGGGTAGTGGGGGCAAGGCCCCACACCCCTGGTCAAGGCGCACCAAGATCCCCCCTTAGAAGGAATAAGATCATATCCCGAAGGGATAAGATCAAGATCCCTAAAAAAGGGGGATAACAATCGGTGGGGAAGGAAATGATGGGATTTCTTTCCTCCCCCCTTGGCCAACGCCCCAATGGACTTGGAGGGCAAGAAACCAGCCCCTCCACCCCTATATATAGTGGGGAGACGCATGGGAGCTATACACGAAGTTCTGGCACAGCCCTACCTCTCTTCCTACTCCTCCTCTCCCGTGGTGCTTGGCGAAGCCCTGCTGGATTGCCACGCTCCTCCACCACCACCACGCCGTTGTGCTGCGGTTGGATGGAGTCTTCCTCAACCTCTCCCTCTCTCCTTGCTGGATCAAGGCGTGGGATATGTCACCGGGCTGTACGTGTGTTGAACACGGAGGTGCCGTGCGTTCGGCACTTGATCATCGGTGATTTGAATCACGACGAGTACGACTTCATCAACCCCGTTCACTTGAACGCTTCCGCTTAGCGATCTACAAGGGTATGTAGATGCACTCTCCTTCCCCTCGTTGCTGGTTTCTCCATAGATAGATCTTGGTGACACGTAGGAAAATTTTGAATTTCTGCTACGTTCCCCAACAGTGGCATCATGAGCTAGGTCTATTGCGTAGATTCTTTGCACGAGTAGAACACAAAGTAGTTGTGGGCGTTGATTTTGTTCAATAGGCTTACCGTTACTAGTCCAATCTTGTTTCGACGGTATTGTGGGATGAAGCGGCCCGGACCGACCTTACACGTACTCTTACGTGAGACAGGTTCCACCGATTGACATGCACTTGGTGCATAAGGTGGCTAGTGGGTGCCAGTCTCTCCCACTTTAGTCGGAACGGATTCCATGAAAAGGGTCCTTATGAAGGGTAAATAGCAATTGGCATATCACGTTGTGGTTTTGCGTAGGTAAGAAACGTTCTTGCTAGAAACCCATAGCAGCCACGTAAAACATGCAAACAACAATTAGAGGACGTCTAACTTGTTTTTGCAGGGTATGCTTTGTGATGTGATATGGCCAAGAAGAATGTGATGAATGATATGTGATGTATGAGATTGATCATGTTCTTGTAATAGGAATCACGACTCGCATGTCGATGAGTATGACAACCGGCAGGAGCCATAGGAGTTGTCTTTATTTATTGTATGACCTGCGTGTCATTTAACAACGCCATGTAAATTACTTTACTTTATTGCTAAACGCGTTAGCCATAGAAGTAGAAGTAGTCGTTGGCGTGACAACTTCATGAAGACACGATGATGGAGATCATGGTGTCATGCCGGTGACGATGACGATCATGGAGCCCCGAAGATGAAGATCAAAAGGAGCAAAAATGATATTGGCCATATCATGTCACTATTTGATTGCATGTGATGTTTATCATGTTTATGCATCTTGTTTACTTAGGACGACGGTAGTAAATAAGATGATCCCTTACAAAATTTCAAGAAGTGTTCTCCCCTAACTATGCACCGTTGCTACAGTTCGTCGCTTCTAAGCACCACGTGATGATCGGGTGTGATGGATTCTTACGTTCACATACAACGGGTGTAAGACAGTTTTACACAGCGAAAACACTTAGGGTTAACTTGACGAGCCTAGCATGTGCAGACATGGCCTCGGAACACGGAGACCGAAAGGTCGAGCATGAGTCGTATGGTAGATACGATCAACATGAAGATGTTCACCGATGATGACTAGTCCGTCTCACATGATGATCGGACACGGCCTAGTTGACTCGGATCATGTGATCACTTAGATGACCAGAGGGATGTCTATCTAAGTGGGAGTTCATAAGATGAACTTAATTATCCTGAACATAGTCAAAAGACCTTTTGCAAATTATGTCGTAAGCTCGCGCTTTAGTTCCACTGTTTAGATATGTTCCTAGAGAAAATATAGTTGAAAGTTGATAGTAGCGATTATGCGATCAGTAGAAAGCTTATGTCCTTAATGCACCGCTCAGTGTGCTGAACCCCAACGTCGTTTGTCAATGTTGCGAACATCGGACATACACGTTTTGATAACTACGTGATAGTTCAATTAAATGGTTTAAGTAGAGGCACCAAAGACGTTTTCGAAACGTCGCGGAACATATGAGATGTTTCGAGGGCTGAAATTGGGATTTCAGGCTCGTGCCCACGTCAAGAGGTATAAGACCTCCGACGATTTTCTTAGCCTGCAAACTAACGGAGAAAAGCTCAATCGTTGAGCTTGTGCTCAGATTGTCTGAGTGCAACAATCACTTGAATCGAGTGGGAGTTGATCTTCCATATGAGATAGTGATGTTTCTCCAAAGTCATTGCCACCAAGCTGCTAGAGCTTCGTGATGAACTATAACATATCAGGGATAGATATGATGATCCTTTGAGGTAGTCACGATGTTTGACACCGCGAAAGTAGAAATCAAGAAGGAGCATCAATTGTTGATGGTTGGTGAAACCACTAGTTTCAAGAAGGGCAAGGGCTAGAAGGGATACTTCATGAAACGGCAAATCAGCTGCTGCTCTAGTGAAGAAACCCAAGGTTGAACCCAAACCCGAGACTAAGTGCTTCAGTAATAAGGGGAACAACCACTGGAGCAGAATTACCCTAGATAATTGGTAGATGAGAAGGCTGGCAAGGTCGATAGAAGTATATTGGATATACATTATGTTAATGTGTACTTTACTAGTATTCCTAGTAGCACCAGGGTATTAGATACCGGTTCGGTTGCTAAGTGTTAGTAACTCGAAATAAAGGCTACGGAATAAACGGAGATTAGCTAAAGGTGAGCTGACGATATGTGTTGGAAGTGTTTCCAATGTTGATATGATCAAGCATCGCACGCTCCCTCTACCATCGAGATTGGTGTTTGCTTGAGCATAGACATGATTGGATTATGTCTATCGCAATACGGTTATTCATTTAAGGAGAATAATGGTTACTCTGTTTATTTGAATAATACCTTGAATGGTCTTGCACCTAAAATGAATGGTTTATTGAATCTCGATCGTAGTGATACACATGTTCATGCCAAAAGATAGTAATGATGGTACCACCTACTTGTGGCACTGCCACGTAAGTCATATCGGTATAAAACGCATGAAGAAGCTCCATGTTGATGGATCTTTGGGGTCACTCGGTTTTGAAAAGTTTGAGACATGCGAACCATGTCTATTGGTGTATATGCATGAAGAAACTCCATGCAAATGGACCGTTTGAACTCACTTGATCTTGAATCACTTGAGACATGCAAATCATACCACATGGGCAAGATGACTGAAATCCTCGGTTTTAGTAAAATGGAACAAGATAGAAACTTGTTGGAAGTAACACATTTTGATGTGTGCAATCCAATAAGTGCTGAGGCATGTAGTGGATATCGTTATGTTCTTACTTCACAGATGATTCGAGTAGTTGTTGAGAATATTTACTTGATGAAACACAAGTCTGAATTATTGAATGGTTCAAGTAATTTCAGAGTGAAGTAGAAGATCATTGTGACAGGAGGATAAAATGTCTATGATATGATCATAGAGATGAATATCTGAGTTACAAGTTTTGGCACACAATTAAGACATTGTGGAAATTGTTTCGCAATTAATACCGCCTGGAACACCATAGTGTGATGGTGTGTCCGAACATCATAACTGCACCCTATTGGATATGATGCATACCATGATGTCTCTTATCGAGTTACCACTATCGTTCATGGTTTAGGCATTAGAGACAACCACATTCACTTTAAATAGGGCACCACGAAATTCGATGAAATGACACCGTATGAATTATGGTTTAGAGAAACCTAAGTTGTCGTTTCTTAAAGGTTTGGGGCTGCGATGCTTATGTGAATTTTTTTTTCAGGATTGATAAGCTCGAACCCAAAGCGGATAAAATGCATCTTCATAGGACACCCAAAACAGTTGGGTATACCTCCTAATTCAGATCCGAAAGCAATATGGATTGTTTCTTGAATCAGGTCCTTTCTCGAGAAAAAGGTTTGTCTCGAAAAGTTGAGTGGGAGGATGGTGGAGACTTGATATGGTTATTGAACCATCACTTCAACCAGTGTGTATCAGGGCACAGGAAGTTGTTCCCGTGGCACCTACACCAATTGAAGTAGAAGCTTATGATAGTGATCATGAAGTTTCGGATCAAGTCACTGCCGTACCTCGTAGGGTGACAAGGATACGTACTACTTCAGAGTGGTACAGTAATCCTGTCTTGAAGGTCATGTGGCTAGACAACAATGAACCTATGAGCTATGGAGAAGTGATGGTGGGCCCAAATTCCGACAAATGGTTAGAAGCCATGAAATCGGAGATAGGATCCATGTATCAGAACAAAGCATGGACTTTGGTGGACTTGCCCAAAGATCGGCAAGCCATTGAGATAAATGGATCTTTAAGAAGAAGATGGACGTGGATGGTAATGTCACCATCTATGAAGCTCGACTTGTGGCGAAGAGTTTTTCACAAGTTCAAGGAGTTGACTGCGATGAGATTTTCTCATCCGTAGCGATGCTTAAGTCCGTCGGATTCATGTTAGCATTAGCTGCATTTATGAAATCTGGCAGATGGATGACAAAACGAGTTTCCTTACCAGTCTTCGTATGGAAAGGTTGTATGTGATACAAATCAGAAAGTTTTTGTCGATCCTAAGGATGCTAAAAGGTATGCTAGCTCCAGCGATCCTTCCATGGACTGGAGTAAGCATCTCGGAGTTGGAATGTGCGCTTTGATAAGATGATCAAAGATTTTGGGTTTATACAAAGTTAATGAGAAACTTGTATTTCCAAAGAAGTGAGTGGGAGCACTATAGAATTTCTGATGAGTATATGTTGTTGACATATTGATGATCAGAAATGATGTAGAATTTCTAGAAAGCATATAGGGTTATTTGAAAACTGTTTTTCAATGGAAAACCTGGATTAGGCTACTTGAACAATAAGCATCAAGATCTATAAGATAGATCAAAATGCTTAATAGTACTTTCAAATGAGCATGTACCTTGACATGATCTTGAAGGTGTTCAAGATGGATCAGTCAAAGAAGGAATTCTTGCCTGAGATGTAAGGTATGAAGTTAAGACTTAAAATCTCGACCACGGCAGAATAGAGAGAAAGGACGAAGGTCGTCCCCTATGCTTTTATCATAGGCTCTCTACAGTATGCTATGCTGTGTACCGCACCTGTAGTGTGCCTTGCCATGAGTCAGTCAAGGGGTACAAGAGTGATCCAAGAATGGATCACAGGACAGCGGTCAAAGTTATCCTTAGTAACTAGTGGACTAAGGAATTTTCTCGATTATGGAGGTGATAAAGAGTTCGACATAAAGAGTTATGTCGATGCAAGCTTAACACCTATCCGGATAGCTCTGAGTAGAAATACCGGATACGTATTATGGGGCAACAATTTAGAATAGCTCCAAGTAGAACAGTTATTGGGAATAGCTCCAAATAGAGCGTGGTAGCTACATCTAGGAGATGACATAGAGATTTGTAAAGCACACACGGATCTAAAAGGTTCAGACCCGTTGACTAAAACCTCTCTCACAAGCAACATGATCAAACATGAAACTCATTGAGTGTTAATCACATAGTGATGTGAACTAGACTACTGACTCTAGTAAACTCTTGGGTATTAGTCACATGGCGATGTGACCTGTGAGTGTTAATCACATGGCGATGTGAACTAGATTATTGACTCTAGTGCAAGTGGGAGACTGTTGGAAATATGCCCTAGAGGCAATAATAAAAGTATTATTATTATATTTCCTTGTTCATGATAATTGTCTTTTATTCATGCTATAACTGTATTATCCAGAAATCGTAATACACGTCTGAATACATAGACCACAATATGTCCCTAGTGAGCCTCTAGTTGACTAGCTCGTTGTGATCAAGAGATAGTCATGATTTCCTGGCTATGGACATTGGATGTCGTTGATAACGGGATCACATCATTAGGAGAATGATGTGATGGACAAGACCCAATCCTAAGACTAGCACAAAAGATCGTGTAGTTCATTTGCTAGAGCTTTGCCAATGTCAAGTATCTCTTCCTTCGACCATGAGAGCGTGTAACTCCTGGATACCGTAGGAGTGCTTTGGGTGTATCAAACGTGACAACGTAACTGGGTGACTATAAAGGTGCACTACAGGTATCTCCGAAAGTATCTATTGTTTTATGCGGATCGAGACTGGGATTTGTCACTCCGTGTAAACGGAGAGGTATCTCTGGGCCCACTCGGTAGGACATCATCATATGCGCAATGTGACCATGGAGTTGATCACGGGATGATGTGTTACGGAACGAGTAAAGTGACTTGCCGGTAACGAGATTGAACAAGGTATTGGATACCGACGATCGAATCTCGGGCAAGTAACATACCGATAGACAAAGGGAATTGAATACGGGATTGATTAAGTCCTTGACATCGTGGTTCATCCGATGAGATCATCGTGGAACATTTGGGAGCCATCATGGGTATCCAGATCCCGCTGTTGGTTATTGACCGGAGAACGTCTCGGTCATGTCTACATGTCTCCCGAACCCGTAGGGTCTACACACTTAAGGTTCGATGACGCTAGGGTTATAAAGGAAGTTTGTATGTGGTTACCGAATGTTGTTTGGAGTCCCGGATGAGATCCCAGACGTCACGAGGAGTTCCAGAATGGTCCGGAGGTAAAGATTTATATATGGGAAGTCCTATTTTGACCACCGGAAAATGTTCGGGATTTTTCGGTATTGTACCGGGAAGGTTCTAAAAGGTTCTGGAGTGGGGCCCACCTGCATGGGGGGACCCACATGAACGTGGGTAGTGGGGGCAAGGCCCCACACCCCTGGTCAAGGCGCACCAAGATCCCCCCTTAGAAGGAATAAGATCATATCCCGAAGGGATAAGATCAAGATCCCTAAAAAAGGGGGATAACAATCGGTGGGGAAGGAAATGATGGGATTTCTTTCCTCCCCCCTTGGCCAACGCCCCAATGGACTTGGAGGGCAAGAAACCAGCCCCTTCACCCCTATATATAGTGGGGAGACGCATGGGAGCTATACACGAAGTTCTGGCACAGCCCTACCTCTCTTCCTACTCCTCCTCTCCCATGGTGCTTGGCGAAGCCCTGCTGGATTGCCACGCTCCTCCACCACCACCACGCCGTTGTGCTGCTGTTGGATGGAGTCTTCCTCAACCTCTCCCTCTCTCCTTGCTGGATCAAGGCGTGGGATATGTCACCGGGCTGTACGTGTGTTAAACGCGGAGGTGCCGTGCGTTCGGCACTTGATCATCGGTGATTTGAATCACGACGAGTACGACTTCATCAACCCCGTTCACTTGAACGCTTCCGCTTAGCGATCTACAAGGGTATGTAGATGCACTCTCCTTCCCCTTGTTGCTGGTTTCTCCATAGATAGATCTTGGTGACACGTAGGAAAATTTTGAATTTCTGCTACGTTCCCCAACAATACCATCTTCAAGCTTCATGAGAAAATCAAGCACCTCCAAGCCCAGATCTATGACCTACAAAACCAAAACTGTGAGTATTAATATAGATTCAAGAGGATGAGTTTGGCTGCAGATTTGAGGATCCCGGAGACTTGATCATCCTTCTATGATGGTGAGCCTATGCCTTGGAAGATGGACGACAAGCCTACATCATCAACAACTCCTTCTTCACCAACTCCGAGGACCTAATCACTTGGGTATGGGCACTCCCCTTGGCAACTGCCAAGCTTGGGGGAGGTGCCTCGGTATCGTATCACCATCACACTCCTATCTTTACTGTTTTACTTAGTTCGATCCTTTTAGTAATATCTTGATCTAGTAGATTTAAGTTTTGGTATGAATTAGTTTTGAGTTTTACCTTGTGATCCTTTATGTAATCGAGTCTGTGAGCTATATAATAAAGATTACTGTTGAGTCGAGGGCTTTGCTATCTTGCTATGATCTTGAGAAAATAGAAATAATAAAAAGAAATAAAAGAGTTAATATTGATCTTATGGATAGTAATGACTTCACATATAAAGAGTATGAGGCTTAAAAGTTGTTGAAAGTTGACAAACATAGTTTTGGTCATCGTTGCAATTTATAGGAAGTAATAAAGAAAGAGAGGTTCTCACATATAAATATACTATCTTGGACATCTTTTATAATTGTGAGCACTCATTAAAGTATGACATGCTAAAGAGTTGATGTTGGACAAGGAAGACAACATAATGGGTTATGTTTTCTCACATCTTAGTTAAAGTATATTGTCATGGATCGTCCAACATGTTGTGCTTTCCTTTCCCCCTCATGCTAGCCAAATTCCTTGCACCAAGTAGAGATACTACTTGTGCTTCCAAATATCCTTAAACCCAGTTTTGCCATGAGAGTCCACCATACCTACCTATGGATTGAGTAAGATCCTTCAAGTAAGTTGTCATGTTGCAAGCAAATAAAATTGCTCTCTAAATATGTATGACTTATTAGTGTGGAGAAAATAAGCTTTATACGATCGTGTGATATGGAAGTAATAAAAGCGACGGACTGCGTAACAAAGGTTCATATCACAAGTGGCAATATAAAGTGACGTTCTTTTGCATTAAGATTTTGTGCATCCAACCCTAAAAACATATGACAACCTCTGCTTCCCTCTGCGAAGGGCCTATCTTTTACTTTATGTCTTTTACTTTATGCAAGAGTCAAGGTGATCTTCACCTTTCCCTTTTTAATTTTTTCCTTTGGCAAGCACCTCGTGTTGGAAAAATCCTGATGTATATATATATATCCAATTGGATGTAAGTTAGCATGAACTATTATTGTTGACATCACCCAAAGGTGAATACGTTAGGAGGCGAAATTAAAAGCCCCTATCTTTCTCAGTGTCCGATTAAAACTCCAGAATCATAAGTATTGCGTCAGTGTTAACAATTGTAGAAGACTATATGATAGTTGAGTATGTGGACTTGCTGAAAAGCTCTGTTCTTCACTCTTTCCAATGTTGTGATAAATTGCAATTGCTTCAATGACTGAGATTATCATTTGTTAGTTCTCAATGAAGTTTCTGAACCATACTTGACATTGTGAATAGTTTGTTACTTGAGCATAAGAAATCATATGACAAAATCTATATATGTTGCTATTATAAGAATGATCATGATTCCCTCATGTCCGTATTTTATTTTTATCGACACCTCTATCTCTAAACATGTTGACATATTTTTCGATATCGGCTTCCGCTTGAGGACAAGCGAGGTCTAAGCTTGGGGGAGTTGATACATCCATTTTGCATCATGCTTTTATATTGATATTTATTGCATTATGGGCTGTTATTACACGTTATGTCACAATACTTATGGCTATTCTCTCTTATTTTACAAGGTTTATCATGAAGAGGGAGAATGCCGGTAGTTGGGATTCTGGCTGGAAAAGGAGCAACTATTGGAAACTTATTCTGCACGGCTCCAAAAGTCAGAAACTCTACGAAAGTCATTTTTGGAAATAATAAGAATTATTGAGCAAAGGAAGTACCAGAGGGGGCCCACACCCTGGCCACGAGGGTGGGGGGCGCGGCCCCCCTACTAGGCGTGCCCCCCTGTCTCGTGGGCGCCCTGTTGGCCCCCATCTTCTGCTATATGAAGGCTTTTGACCCTGGAAAAAAAATCATAAGCAAGCTTACGGGATGAAACTCCGCCACCACGAGGCGGAACCTTGGCGGAACCAATCTAGGGCTCCGACGGAGATGTTCTGCCGGGGAAACTTCCCTCCGGGAGGGGGAAATCATCACCATTGTCAGCACCAATGATCCTCTCATCGGGAGGGGGTCAATCTCCATCAACATATTCACCAGCACCATCTCCTCTCAAAACCCTAGTTCATCTCTTGTATCCAATCTTTAATCAAAACCACACATTGGTACCTGTGGGTTGCTAGTATTGTTGATTACTCCTTGTAGTTGATGCTAATTGGTTTATTTGGTGGAAGATCATATGTTCAGATCCTTAATGCATATTAATACTCCTCTGATCATGAACATGAATATGCTTTGTGAGTAGTTACGTTTGTTCCTGAGGACATGGATGAAGTCTTGTTACTAGTAGTCATGTTAATTTGGTATTCGTTCGATATTTTGATGAGATGTATGTTGTCTCTCCTCTAGTGGTGTTATGTGAACATCGACTACATGAAACTTCACCATTATTTGGGCCTAAAGGAAGGCATTGGGAAGTAATAAGTAGATGATGGGTTGCTAGAGTGACAGAAGCTTAAACCCTAGTTTAAGCGTTGCTTCGTAAGGGGCTGATTTGGATCCACTAGTTTCATGATATGGCTAGGTCTACCTTAATACTTCTTTTGTAGTTGCGGATGCTTGAAATAGGGGTTAATCATAAGTGGGATGCTTGTCCAATAAAGGGCAGTACCCAAGCACCGGTCCACCCACATATCAAATTATCAAAGTACCGAACGCGAATCATATGAGCATGATGAAACTAGCTTGACGATAATTCCCATGTGTCCTCGGGAGCGCTTTTCTCATTATAAGAAATTGTCCAGGCTTGTCCTTTGCTACAAAAAGGATTGGGCCACCTTGATGCACTTTATTTACTTTCGTTGCTTGTTACCCGTTACAAATTATCTTATCACAAAACTATCTGTTACCTACAATTTCAGTGCTTGCAGAGAATACCTTACCGAAAACCGCTTGTTATTTCCTTCTGCTCCTCGTTTGGTTTGACAGTCTTACTTATCGGAAGGACTACGATAGATCCCATACAATTGTGGGTCATCACCCAACATCCGGCTCTAGGCCTCAGGGGCACTCAGCACCGGGCGCCTGATGTCTACTACACAACCTTCTTCTTGTAGAGGTTGTTGGGCCTCCAAGTGCAAAGGTTTGTAGGACAGTAGCAAATTTCCCTCAAGTGGATGACCTAAGGTTTATCAATCCGTGGGAGGCGTAGGATGAATATGGTCTCTCTCAAACAACCCTGCAACCAAATAACAAAGAGTGTCTTATGTCCCCAACACACCCAATACAATGGCAAATTGTATAGGTGCACTAGTTCGGCGAAGAGATGGTGATACAAATGCAATATGGATAGTAGATAAAGGTATTTGTAATCTGAAATTATAAAAACAGCAAGGTAACTAATGATAAAAGTGAGCGTAAACGGTATTGCAATGGTAGGAAACAAGGCCTAAGGTTCATACTTTCACTAGTGCAAGTTCTCTCAACAATAATAACATAATTGGATCATATAACTATCCCTCAACTTGCAACAAAGATTCACTCCAAAGACACTAATAGCGGAGAACAAGCGAAGATATTATGGTAGGGTACGAAACCACCTCAAAGTTATCCTTTCTCTTCTATCTATTCAAGAGTTCGTAGTAAAATAACATGAAGCTATTCTTTCCGTTCAATCTATCATAGAGTTCATACTAGAATAACACCTTTAGACATAAATCTACCAAAACCCTAATGTCACCTAGATACTCCATTGTCACCTCAAGTATCCGTGGGCATGATTATACGATATGCATCACACAATCTCAGATTCATCTATTCAACCAACACAAAGTACTTCAAAGAGTGCCCCAAAGTTTCTAACGAAGAGTCAAGACGAAAACGTGTGCCAACCCCTATGCATCGGTTCATGGGCGGAACCTGCAAGTTGATCACCAAAACATACATCAAGTGGATCACGTGAATATCCCATTGTCACCACAGATAAGCACGGCAAGACATACATCAAGTGTTCTCAAATCCTTAAAGACTCAATCCGATAAGATAACTTCAAAGGGAAAACTCAATCCATTACAAGAGAGTAGAGGGGGAGAAACATCATAAGATCCAACTATAATAGCGAAGCTCGCGATACATCAAGATCGTGCCATAGAGGGAACACGAGAGAGAGAGAGAGAGATCAAACACATAGCTACTGGTACATACCCTCAGCCCCAAGGGTGAACTACTCCCTCCTCGTCATGGAGAGCGTCGGGATGATGAAGATGGCCACCTGTGATGGGTTCGCCCTCCGACAGGGTGCCGAAAAGGGCTCCCGAGAGGTTTTTGGTGGCTATAGAGGCTTCGGTGGAACTCCCCATCTATCTTCTGTTTCGATAGTTTTAGGGTATATGGGAATATATAGGCGAAAGAAGTCGGTAGGGGGTGGCTCGAGGGGCCCACGAGACAGGGGGCGCGCCCAGGGGGGTGGGCACGCCCTCCTAACTCCTGGCCTCCTCGAAGCTTCCCTGGCTTGTTCCCCAAGTCTCGCGGATCATGTTCGTTCCAAAAATCACGGTCCCGAAGGTTTCATTCCGTTTGGACTCCGTTTGATATTCCTTTTCTTCAAAACACCAAAATAGGCAATAGAACAGCAATATGGGCTGGGCCTCCGGTTAATAGGTTAGTCCCAAAAGTAATATAAAAGTGTATAATAAAGCTCGTAATCATTCAAAACAGATAATAAAACAACATGAATGCTTCATAAATTATAGATGCGTTGGAGACGTATCAGCATCCCCAAGCTTAATTCCTGCTCGTCCTCGAGTGGGTAAATGATAAAAGAAAGAATTTATGAAGTGTGATTGCTAGCAGGTGCACAAGTTTGACCAATGATAATTTCAATCACCTTTTCTAGCATGATTATATGTCAAACAGTAGTTCATCTCATAAAACTTCTCACGAATCAGTAACAAGCAATTCACATGTTAAAGCATAGACAATAAACTTTCTTGAAAACTAGCAAACTTCATTCTTAGTCATCAAACAATTGCAATTCATCTTATTTTCAGGAAGAGTCTATGTAAGAGCTTTGATTTAGCGAACTTCACATACTCAACTATCATATAGTCTTCTACAATTGCTAACACTCACATAATGCTTATGGTTATGGAGTTTTAATTGAACACTAAGAAAGATAGGGGCTTATAGTGTTGCCTCCCAACGTATTCACCTTTGGGTGATGTCAACAATAATAGTTCATGCTAACTTACATCCAATTGGATATATATATCAGGATCTTTCCAACATGAGGTGCTTGCTAAAGGATAAAATGAAAAAGGGAAAGGTGAAGATCACCTTGACTCTTGCATAAAGTAAAAGATAGGCCCTTCACAGAGGGAAGCAGAGTTTGTCATGCGCTTTTATGGTTGGATGCACAAAATCTTAATGCAAAAGAACGTCACTTCATATTGCCACTTGTATATGGACCTTTATTATGCAGTCCGTCACTTTTATTGCTTCCATAACAAGATCGTATAAAGCTTATTTTCTTCACACTAACAAGTCATACATATTTAGAGAGCAATTTTTATTGCATGCACCGATGACAACTTACTTGAGGGATCTTACTCAATCCATAGGTAGGTATGGTGGACTCTCATGGCAAAATTGGGTTTAAGGATATTTGGAAGCACAAGTAATATCTCTACTTGGTGCAAGGAATTTTGGCTAGCATGAGGGGGAAAGGCAAGCTCAACATGTTTGAATGATCCATGACAATATACTTTAACTGAGATGTGAGAAAACATAACCCATTACGTCGTCTTCCTTGTCCAACATAAACTCTTTAGCATATAATACTTAATGAGTGCTCACAATTATAAAAGATGTCCAAGATAGTATATTTATATGTGAAATCTCTCTTCCTTCAATATTCTTTCATGAATTGTTCAAATGACCAATACAATGCTTGCTAACCTTCAATAAATTTACAACCTCTACTTCTTAAATGTGAATTCATTACTCCCCATGGGATAAGGAAAGGAGACGTATATAATTTCAGATTTATGACATTCAAATCATTCAACCATTTACTCATAGGGTAGAATTGAAGCACACGAGTAAATGACAAACTGCTCTCAAAAGGATATAAGTGAAGATCAATGAGTAGTTAAATAATTATGGAACTATGTGAAGACTCTCTCTTATTTAAGAATTTCAGATCTTGGTATTTTATTCAAACAACAAGCAAAGCAAAATAAAAATTACATTTCAAGGATAGCACGACTCATGTGAAGAAGCAAAAACTTAGGCTCAACCAATACTAACCGATGATTGATGAAGAAGAAAGGTGGGATGCCTACCGGGGCATCCCCAAGCTTAGATGCATGATACTTCTTGAAATATTATCTTGGGGTGCCTTGGGCATCCCCAAGCTTGAACTTTTGTGTCTCCTTAATTCCTCTCATATCATGGCTTCTCTATTTCTCAAAAACTTCATCCACATAAAACTCAACAAGAACTCGTGAGATAAGTTAGTATAAAACAATGCAAAACCTTATCATTTTATACTGTAACAAATCACTAAAATTATTATTCAACATTGAATAATAAATGTCTCTGCATATTTAATACTTCTATCATCAAATAGAATCATTAAACAAGCAAACATATGCAAACATAACAGCAATCTACCAAAACAGTATAGTCTGTAAAGAATGCAATATTCATCATACTTCCCTAACTCCAAAAATTATGAGAAAAATACTAAGCTGTAGAATATTTATCAGATCTCATTATGCAAAAAGTTTCAACATTATATCATTTTCTAGGGAATTTTTGCAACAGCGGTAAACTTTCTGTTTTCAAACAGCAACATGTATACTAGCAAAATAAGCATGGTAAAGGCTATCCTTGATTTTTTTATTGAAAATATAGATGCAAAACAATATTCTAAATAACAGCAAGCAAATAATAACAAAATAAAATGACGCTCCAAGCAAAACACCTATCATGTGGTGAATAAAAATATAGCTCCAAGTAAAGTTACCGATGAACGAAGACGAAAGAGGGGATGCCTTCCGGGGCATCCCCAAGCTTAGGCTCTTGGTTGTCCTTGAATATTACCTTTTGGTGCCTTGGGCATCCCCAAGCTTAGGCTCTTTCCACTCCTTATTCCATAGTCCATCGAATCTTTACCCAAAACTTGAAAACTTCAACCACACAAAACTCAAAACAAAACTCGTAAGCTCCGTTAGTGTAAGAAAATAAAACCACCACTTAGGTACTGTAATGAACTCATTCTAAATTCATAGTGGTGTAATATCTACTGTTTTCTAACTTCTATATGGTTCATACCCTCCGATACTACTCATAGATTCATCAAAATAAGCAAACAACACATAGAAAAACAGATTCTATCAAAAAGAGAACAGTCTGTAGTAATCTGTATCAGACGTATACTTCTGGAACTAAACAAATTATGAAATAAATTGTTGGACCTGAGGAATTTGTATATTAATCATCTGCAAAAATAATCAACCTAAAATCACTCTCCAGTAAAACATGGCAGCTATTCTCGTGAGCGGTAAAGTTTCTGTTTTTTACAGCAAGATCACATAAACTTCACCCAAGTCTTCCCAAAGGTTCTACTTGGCACAAACACTAATTAAAACATAAAAACACATCTAAACATAGGCTAGATGAATTATCTATTACTAAACAGGAACAAAAATTAAGAAACAAAAATAAAGTTGGGTTGCCTCCCAACAAGCGCTATCTTTTAACGCCCCAAGCTAGGCATGATAAAATGATGCTCACATAAAAGATAAGAATTGAAACATAAAGAGAGCATCATGAAGAATATGACTAGCACATTTAAGTCTAACCCACTTCCTATGCATAGGGATTTTGTGAGCAAACAACTTATGGGAACAATAATCAACTAGCATAGGAAGGTAAAACAAGCATAGCTTCACAATTTTTAACACATAGAGAGGAAACTTGATAATATTGCAATTCCTACAAGCATATGTTCCTCCCTCATAATAATTTTCATTAGCATCATGAATGAATTCAAAAATATAACCATCACCTAAAGCATCATTTTCATGATCTACTTGCATAGAAAATTTACTACTCTCCACATAAGCAAAATTCTTCTCATGAATAGTAGTGGGAGCAAACTCAACAAAATAAATATCATGTGAGGCATAATCCAATTGAGAACTAAAATCATAATGACAGGTTTCATGGTTATCATTATTCTTAATAGCATACAAGTCATCACAATAATCATCATAGATAGCAACTTTGTTCTCATAATCAATTGGAACCTCTTCCGCAATAGTGGATTCATCACTAAATAAAGTCATGACCTCTCCAAATCCACTTTCATCAATATAATCATCAAAAATAGGAGGCAGGCTTTCATCATAATAAATATTCTCATCAAAACTTGGGGGACAAAAAATATCATCTTCATCAAACATAGCTTCCCCAAGCTTGTGGCTTTGCATATCATTAGCATCATGGATATTCAAGGAATTCATACTAACAACATTGCAATCATGCTCATCATTGAAATATTTAGTTCCAAACAATTTAACGCATTCTTCTTCTAGCACTTGAGCACAATTTTCCTTACCATCATTTTCACGAAAGATATTAAAAAGATGAAGCGTATGAGACAAACTCAAATCCATTTTTTGTAGTTTTCTTTTATAGATTAAACTAGTGATAAAACAAGAAACAAAAAGATTCGATTGCAAGATATAAAGATATACCTTCAAGCATTCACCTCCCCGGCAACGACGCCAGAAAAGAGCTTGATGTCTACTACACAACCTTCTTCTTGTAGACGTTGTTGGGCCTCCAAGTGCAGAGGTTTGTAGGACATTAAGAAATTTCCATCAAGTGGATGACCTAAGGTTTATCAATCCGTGGGAGGGGTAGGATGAACATGGTCTCTCTCAAACAACCCTGCAACCAAATAACGAAGAGTCTCATATGTCCCCAACACACCCACTACAATGGTAAATTGTATAGGTGCACTAGTTCGGGGAAGAGATGGTGATACAAGTGCAATATAGATAGTACATAAAGGTATTTGTAATCTGAAATTATAAAAACAGCAAGGTAACTAATGATAAAAGTGAGCGTAAACGGTATTTCAATGGTAGGAAACAAGGCCTAAGGTTCATACTTTCACTAGTGCAAGTTCTCTCAACAATAATAACATAATTGGATCATATAACTATCCCTCAACATGCAACAAAGATTCACTCCAAAGACACTAATAGCGGAGAACAAGCGAAGATATTATGGTAGGGTACGAAACCACCTCAAAGTTATCCTTTCTCTTCTATCTATTCAAGAGTTCGTAGTAAAATAACATGAAGCTATTCTTTCCGTTCAATCTATCATATTGTTCATACTAGAATAACACCTTAAGACACAAATCAACGAAAACCCTAATGTCACCTACATACTCCATTGTCACCTCAAGTATCCGTGGGCATGATTATAGGATATGCATCACACAATCTCAGATTCATCTATTCAACCAAAACAAAGTACTTCAAAGAGTGCCCCAAAGTTTCTACTGGAGAGTCAAGACGAAAACGTGTGCCAACCCCTATGCATAGGTTCATGCGCGGAACCCGCAAGTCGATCACCAAAACATACATCAAGTGGATCACGTGAATATCCCATTGTCACCACAGATAAGCACGGCAAGACATACATCAAGTGTTCTCAAATCCTTAAAGACTCAATCTGGTAAGATAACTTCAAAGGGAAAACTCAATCCATTACAAGAGAGTAGAGGAGGAGAAACATCATAAGATCCAACTATAATAGCAAAGATCGCGATACATCAAGATCGTGCCATAGAGAGAACACGAGAGAGAGAGAGATCAAACACACAGCTACTGGTACATACCCTCAGCCCCGAGGGTGAACTACTCCCTCCTCGTCATGGACAGCACCGGCATGATGAAGATGGCCACTGGTGATGGATTCCCCCTCTGGAAGGGTGCCGGAACGGGCTTCCAAGAGGTTTTTGGTGGCTATAGAGGCTTGCGGCGGCGGAACTCCCGATCTATCTTCTGTTTCAATGGTTTTAGGGTATATGGGAATATATAGGCAAAAGAAGTCGGTCGGGGGAGGCTCGAGGGGTCCACGAGACAGGGGGGCGCGCCCAGAGGGGTTGGTGCGCCCTCCTATCTCCTGGCCTCCTCGAAGCTTCCCTGGCTTGTACTCCAAGTCTCCTGGATCATGTTCGTTCCAAAAATCACGCTACCGAAGGTTTCATTCCATTTGTACTCCGTTTGATATTCCTTTTCTTCAAAACACTGAAATAGGCAATAAAACAACAATATGGGTTGGGCCTCCGGTTAATAGGTTAGTCCCAAAAGTAATATAAAAGTGTATAATAAAGCCCGTAATCATTCAAAACAGATAATAAAATAACATGAATGCTTCATAAATTATAGATACGTTGGAGACGTATCAGTGCCCTCCACACTCCCGCGAAGCTCGACGCCAGGCGGAGAGTTCTTAAGCTCTCGCAAGCCCCTCCTGAGATTCCATGGATTGGGGGCCTCGGAGGACTCACCCTTGGAAAATCACGCCTCTCCGATGCAAGAACCCGTCGAACGTCGCGAACACAAAGATAAGCCATGCCAACTACTCGAGTCAGAAGCCCTGCAGCTCACGACGGCGCATTTTCGAAATTAATTTAGAGGGCATATCATTGTTCCATGTATTACAGGGGAGCCCCCTCTGAAAATTGCTTTCACGCCCTGCAGGGCCATACCCAAAATTTTGGCAGGCAAACAGGGGAATACAAGCCTAGAGGGACACGCTACCGCTGGTGTCGCTGTCATCGTCATAACCATCAGCTCCGCCCTCTTAGGCTACGAGCGCAACCATGTTGTTGGAAAGGGCGAATTCTGCAATCATGTCGTCCACCCAGCTTGCCAGGTCGCCCTGGGTTACTTCGGGCACGGGGGCTATCGCGGCGTTGAATTCGAAGTCGGGATCGAGGCTAAGAAGGTAGCTGAAGACGTGAGAGAATGCGCGCCCAAGAAGGTCTCGGCTCTTCTCTTTGATGAGCTGGCACGCCCTCGCGGCCCCGCCTTCGAGGCAGGTCACGACCTGGGTGAAGAAGTGGAGGTAGCCGGCATCATTAGCTTCGTACATGCGGGAGATGCTCTCGCCACAGATGGTGTCCAGGGACCGGTTGGCCCTGACCCTGAGGTCCTCAAACATCAAGGAACGCTCACGCTGCAGTGTTCGGCGGCGGCACGCTTGTCCGAGGCTGTCCATGAGGGATGTAACACCTGCGACCTGCTGATGAAGCGAGGATAGCTCAGCCTCGGTGGTGGACCAGGCCTCCTCGACGGCCTTGTCGCACCGCTCTACCATGGCCAGCTTCACCTTGAGGGCATCGACCTCGCCCCACAGTTCGACTTGCCGCCACTTGAAGCGAGCCTCCTGGAGCCCTAGCTTTCGGCCGTATTCCTCGACAAGGGCCTTGTGGATCCCCACCACCTTCTGGTTGACCTCCCGTTGGATCCTCGCCCCCCAAGAAGCAAGGGCGTCCACGGCTGCGGCTACTTGGCGCTCCATCACCTCCAGACGATCACGCGCCAGGTTGTGCTATAATGACTCGAGCGCCAGCGCGTCCTCATATGCCCGAACTCCTGTCTCGTCTCAGGGGATTTCGTCTGGCAGCGCTGCAAGGGCGGCTCTACGCTCCTGGACTTGCCGCTCAAGGGCGACATTCGAGGCTCGGAGCTCCTTCTCGCGCTCCTCGGCCGCCTCACGACGATGATCCGCGGCTCTGGCCTCCTCCAGGGCACGGGCACAAGCCTCTTCAGAAGCTGCAAGGGACTCCTCAATCTCCGCACGGGTGCACACATACTGCAAGCGCCCGAGGTTGAAGGCCACTTTCAATTGGCGCCACTCGCGCGCCAGGTGGAGGCCTTCCGCCTCAAGGAGTGTCTCAACATCGGCAAGCTTAGCCCCAAGGCAGCCCAGCACGCTCGTCGCTTCATGGGGAAGGTCATGGCGGACGGCACTGCGCTCGCGTGCGAGTTCCAACGCTCGGCCAGGCCCTTTCTCCGCGCCCCTGTTTGCCGGAGGGGTGCGAGATGACTCACCTGTCTCCGGCAGGGGACCGGTGGCCGAAGCTTCTCCGACTGCTCCTCGGGCCTCGGATAGGGCACGACGTGGTCCAGACCCACCGTTTGCAGATGAAGCCATCGCGCGGGTCGCCCAACCACCGGCAAGAACCAGCGGAGGATCCCTCGGCACAGCCTTCATGCCCCAAAAGTTGCTCCGGAAGACGGATGCCGGAAGAGCAGGACCGCGGCCCTCTGATGACCCACAAGTATAGGGGATCTATCGTAGTCCTTTCGATAAGTAAGAGTGTCGAACCCAACAAGGAGCAGAAGGAAATGACAAGCGATTTTCAGTAAGGTATTCTCTGCAAGCACTGAAATTATCGGTAACAGATAGCTTTGTGATAAGGTAATTTGTAACGGGTAACAAGTAACAAAAGTAAACAAGGTGCAGCAAGGTGGCCCAATCCTTTTTGTAGCAAACGACAATCATGAACAAACTCTTATATAAAGGAAAGCGCTCCCGGGGACAAATGGGAATTATTGTCAAGCTAGTTTTCATCATGCTCATATGATTCACGTTCGTTACTTTGATAATTTGATATGTGGGTGGACCGGTGCTTGGGTACTGCCCTTCCTTGGACAAGCATCCCACTTATTATTAACCCCTCTCGCAAGAATCCGCAACTACGAAAGAAGAATTAAGGTAAACCTAACCATAGCAGGAAACATATTGATCCAATTCAGCCCCTTACAAAGCAACGCATAAACTAGGGATTAAGCTTCTGTCACTCTAGCAACCCATCATCTACTTATTAATTCCCAATGCCTTCCCCTAGTCCCAAACAATGGTGAAGTGCCATGTAGTCGACGTCCACATAAGACCACTAGAGGAAAGACAACATACATCTCATCAAAATACCGAACGAATACCAAATTCACATGACTACTTATAATAAGACTTCTCCCATGTCCTCGGGAACAAACGTAACTACTCACAAATCATATTAATGTTCATAATCATAGGGGTATTAATATGCATAAAGGATCTGAACTTATGATCTTCCATCAAATAAACCAACTAGCATCAACTACAAGGGGTATTCAACACTACTAGCAACCCACAGGTACCAATCTGAAGTTTTGAGACAAAGATCAGATACAAGAGATGAACTAGGGTTTGAGATGAGATGGTGCTGGTGAAGATGTTGATGGATATTGACCCCCTCCCGATGAAATGATCGATGGTGATGATGATGGTGACGATTTCCCCCTCCCGGAGGGATGTTTCCCCGGCAGAACAGCACCACCGGAGCCCTAGATTGGTTTCGCCAAGGTTCCGCCTCGAGATGGTGGCGCTTTGTCCCGAAAGCTTCCTTATGATTTTTCCAGGGCAAAAGACACCTCACACCAGAAGATGGGTATCGGGGGGCTTCCAGGTGGCCCACGAGGCAGGGGGCACGTCCAGGGGGTAGGGCGCGACCCCACCCTCGTGGACAGAGGGTGGCCCCCTTCTGGTGCTTTCTTCGCCCAATATTTTTAATATATTCCAAAACTGACTTTCGTGGAGTTTCAGGACTTTTGTAGTTGTGCAGAATAAGTCTCTAATATTTTGCTCCTTTTCCAGCCCAGAATCCAGTTGCCGGCATTCTCCCTCTTCATGTAAACCTTGTAAAATAAGAGAGAAAAGACATAAGTATTGTAACATAATGTGTAGTAACAGCCCGTAATGCAATAAATATTGATATAAAAGCATGATGCAAAATTGACGTATCAACTCCCCCAAGCTTAGACCTTGCTTGTCCTCAAGCGAAAGCCGAAATCAAAAAATATGTCCATGTGTTTAGAGATAGAGGTGTCGATAAAATAAAATACGGACATGAGGGCATCATGATCATTCTTAGAACGACAATATACATATATTTTCATATGATTTCTTATGCTCAAAGTAACAATCTATTCACAATGTAAATTTTGAATCAATAACTTCATTCAAATCTAGCAAACTATAATCTCAGTCATTGAAGCAATTGCAATTTATCATAACATCAGAAAGAGTCAAATATAAGAGCTTTTCAACAAGTCCACATACTCAACTATCATTTAGTCTTTCACAATTGCTAACACTCACGCAATACTTATGGGTACGAAGTTTCAATCGGACATAGAGAAAGATAGGGGCTTATAGTTTCGCCTCCCAACCTTTTACCTCAAGGGTAATGTCAACAATAAGGTCTTATGAAAACCTACATCCAATTGGATATATATATATATATATATATATATATATATATATATATATATATATATATATATATATATATATATATATATATATATATATATATATAT
>NC_041389.1:548786619-548808239 GCF_002162155.2 Triticum dicoccoides
GGATCTTTCCAACACAAAGTGGTTGCCAAACGATAAAATACAAAAAGGAAAGGTGAAGATCACCATGACTCTTGTATAAGGTAGAAGACAAAAATAAAAGATAGGCCCATCCCAGAGGGAAGCAGAGGTTGTCATGTGCTTTTATGGTTGGATGCACAAAATCTTAATGCAAAATAACGTCACTTTCTATTGCCACTTGTGATAGGGACCTTTATTATGCAGTCCGTCGCTTTTATTTCTTCCATATCACAAGCTCATATAAAGCTTATTTTCTCCACACTAATAGATCATACATATTTAGAGAGCAATTTTTATTGCTTGCAACAATGACAACTTACTTGAAGGATCTTACTCAATCCATAGGTAGGTATGGTGGACTCTCATGGCAAAACTGGGTTTAGGATGTTTGGAAGCACAAGTAGTATCTCTACTTGGTGCAAAGATTTTGGCTAGCATTGAAGGAAATATGCCCTAGAGGCAATAATAAAGTTATTATTTATTTCCTCATAACATGATAAATGTTTATTATTCATGCTAGAATTGTATTAACCGGAAACATGATACATGTGTGAATACATAGACAAACATAGTGTCACTAGTATGCCTCTACTTGAACTAGCTCATTGATCAAAGTTGGTTATGTTTCCTAACCATAGGCATGTGTTGTCATTTGATTAATGGGATCACATCATTAGGAGAATGATGTGATTGACTTGACCCATTCCGTTAGCTTAGCACTTGATCGTTTAGTATGTTGCTATTGCTTTCTTCATGACTTATACAAAGTTCCTGCAACTATGAGATTGTGCAACTCCCGTTTATCGGAGGACCACTTTGTGTGCTACCAAACGTCACAACGTAATTGGGTGATTATAAAGGTGCTCTACAGGTGTCTCCAAAGGTAATGTTGAGTTGGCATAATTCGAGATTAGGTTTTGTCACTCCGATTGTCGGAGAGGTATCTTTGGGCCCTCTCAGTAATACTCATCACCTAAGCCTTGCAAGCATTGTAACTAATGAGTTAGTTATGAAATGATGTATTACGGAACGAGTAAAGAGACTTACCGGTAAAGAGATTGAACTAGGTATTGGATACCGACGATCAAATCTCGGGCAAGTAACATACCGTGACAAAGAATATGTAGGAACCAATATGAACATCCAGGTTCTGCTATTGGTTATTGACCGAGAATAGTTCTAGGTCATGTCTACATAGTTCTCGAACCCGTAGGGTCCACACGCTTAACGTTACGATGACAGTTTTATTATGAGTTTATAAGTTTTGATGTACCGAAGGTTGTTCGGAGTACCGGATGTGATCACGGACATGACGAGGAGTCTCGAAATGGTCGAGACATAAAGATTGATATATTGGACGGATATATTTGGACACCGGAAAGGTTCCAGATGAGATTGGGACTATACCAGAGTTCCGGGAGGTTACCGGAACCCCCCGGTAAGTATATGGGCCTTATTGGGCCTTAGTGGAAGGGAGGGAGAAGGAGCAAAGGAGGGGGCGCCCCCCCCCCCAAGCCCAATCCGAATTGGGAGGGGGGCCGCCCCCCCTTTCCTTCTTCCCTCCCCTCTCTTCCTTCCCTCTCCTACTCCTAATAGGAAAGGGGGGCCAAACCTACTTGGAGTAGGTTTGCCCCCCCTAGGGCGCGCCTCCCCTCTTGGCCGGCCCCCTCCTCCTCTCCCCCTTTATATACGGAGGAAGGGGGCACCCCATAGACACACAAGTTGATCTACGGATCGTTCCTTAGCCGTGTGCGGTGCCCCCCTCCACCATATTCCACCTCGGTCATATCGTCGCGGAGTTTAGGCGATGCCCGGTGCCGGTAGAATATCATCATCGTCACCACGCCGTCGTGCTGACGGAACTCATCCCCGACGCTTTGCTGGATTGGAGCCCGGGGAACGTCATCGAGCTGAACGTGTGCTGAACACGGAGGTGCCGTACGTTCGGCGCTTGGATCGGTCGAGTCGTGAAGACGTACGACTACATCAACCGCGTTGTGATAACGCTTCCGCTTACGGTCTACGAGGGTACGTGGACAACACTCTCCCCTCTCGTTGCTATGCCATCACCATGATCTTGCGTGTGCGTAGGTAAATTTTTGAAACTACTATGTTCCCCAACAGTGGCATTAGAGCCAGGTTTTATGCGTTGATGTTATATGCACGAGTAGAACACAAGTGAGTTGTGGGCGATACAAGTCATACTGCTTACCAGCATGTCATACTTTGGTTCGGCGGTATTGTTGGATGAAGCGGCCCGGACCGACATTACGCGTACGCTTACGCGAGACTGGTTTTACCGCCGTGCTTTGCACACAGGTGACTAGCGGGTGTCAGTTTCTCCAACTTTAGTTGAACCGAGTGTGGCTACGCCCAGTCCTTGCGAAGGTTAAAACAGCACCAACTTGACAAACTATCATTGTGGTTTTGATGCGTAGGTAAGAACGGTTCTTGCTCAGCCCGTAGCAGCCACGTAAAACTTGCAACAACAAAGTAGAGGACGTCTAACTTGTTTTTGCAGGGCATGTTGTGATGTGATATGGCCAAGACGTGATGCTATATTTTATTGTATGAGATGATCATGTTTTGTAACCGAAGTTATCGGCAACTGGCAGGAGCCATATGGTTGTCGCTTTATTGTATGAAATGCAAACGCCCTGTAATTGCTTTACTTTATCACTAAGCGGTAGCGATAGTCGTAGAAGCAATAGATGGCGTAAACGACAATGATGCTACGATGGAGATCAAGGTGTCGCGCCGGTGACGATGGTGATCACGATGGTGCTTCGGAGATGGAGATCACAAGCACAAGATGATGATGGCCATATCATATCACTTATATTGATTGCATGTGATGTTTATCCTTTATGCATCTTATCTTGCTTTGATTGACGGTAGCATTTTAAGATGATCTCTCACTAAAAATTATCAAGAAGTGTTCTCCCTGAGTATGCACCGTTGCCAAAGTTCGTCGTGCCCAGACACCACGTGATGATCGGGTGTGATAAGCTCTATGTCCATCTACAACGGGTGCAAGCCAGTTTTACCCACGCAGAATACTCAGGTTAAACTTGACGAGCCTAGCATATGCAGATATGGCCTCGGAACACGGAGACTGAAAGGTCGAGCGTGAATCATATAGTAGATATGATCAACATAGAGATGTTCACCATTGAAAACTACTCCATCTCACGTGATGATCGGTTATGGTTTAGTTGATTTGGATCACGTGATCACTTAGATGACTAGAGAGATGTCTGTCTAAGTGGGAGTTCTTAAATAATATGATTAATTGAACTTAAATTTATCATGAACTTAGTACCTGATAGTATTTTGCTTGTCTATGTTTGTTGTAGATAGATGGCTCGTGCTGTTGTTCCGTTGAATTTTAATGCGTTCCTTGAGAAAGCAAAGTTGAAAGATGATGGTAGCCATTACACGGACTGGGTCCGTAACTTGAGGATTATCCTCATTGTTGCATAGAAGAATTACATCCTGGAAGCACCGCTCGGTGCCAGGCCTGCTGCAGGAGCAACACCAGATGTTGTGAACGCCTGGCAGAGCAAAGCTGATGACTACTCTATAGTTCAGTGTGCCATGCTTTACGGCTTAGAACCGGGTCTTCAACGATGTTTTGAACGTCATGGAGCATATGAGATGTTCCAGGAGTTGAAGTTAATATTTCAAGCAAATGCCCGGATTGAGAGATATGAAGTCTCCAATAAGTTCTACAGCAGCAAGATGGAGGAGAATAGTTCTGGCAGTGAGCATATACTCAAAATGTCTGGGTATAATAATCACTTGATTCAACTGGAGCTAATCTTCCGGATGATAGCGTCATTGACAGAATTCTCCAATCACTGCCACCAAGCTACAAAAGCTCTGTGATGAACTATAATATGCAAGGGATGAACAAGACAATTCCCGAGCTCTTCGCAATGCTAAAAGCTGCGGAGGTAGAAATCAAGAAGGAGCATCAAGTGTTGATGGTCAACAAGACCACTAGTTTCAAGAAAAAGGGCAAAGGGAAGAAGAAGGGGAACTTCAAGAAGAACAGCAAGCAAGTTGCTGCTCAAGAGAAGAAACCCAAGTCTGGACCTAAGCCTGAAACTGAGTGCTTCTACTGCAAGCAGACTGGTCACTGGAAGCGGAACTGCCCCAAGTATTTGGCGGATAAGAAGGATGGCAAAGTGAACAAAGGTATATGTGATATACATGTTATTGATGTGTACCTAACTAGAGCTCCTAGTAGCACCTGGGTATTTGATACTGGTGCTGTTGCTAATATTTGCAACTCGAAACAGGGACTACGGAATAAGCGAGCACTGGTCAAGGACGACGTGACGATGCGCGTGGGAAACGGTTCCAAAGTCGATGTGATCGCAGTCGGCACGCTACCTCTACATCTACCTTCGGGATTAGTTTTAGACCTGAATAATTGTTATTTGGTGCCAGCGTTGAGCATGAACATTATATCTGGATCTTGTTTGATGCGAGACGGTTATTCATTTAAATCAGAGAATAATGGTTGTTCTATTTATATGAGTAATATCTTTTATGGTCATGCACCCTTGAAGAGTGGTCTATTTTTATTGAATCTCGATATTAGTGATACACATATTCATAATGTTGAAGCCAAATGATGCAGAGTTGATAATGATAGTGCAACTTTTTTGTGGCACTGCCGTTTAGGTCATATCGGTGTAAAGCGCATGAAGAAACTCCATACTGATGGACTTTTGGAATCACTTGATTATGAATCACTTGGTACTTGCGAACCGTGCCTCATGGGCAAGATGACTAAAACACCGTTCTTCGGTACTATGGAGAGAGCAACAGATTTGTTGGAAATCATACATACAGATGTATGTGGTCCGATGAATGTTGAAGCTCGTGGCAGATATCGTTATTTTCTCACCTTCACAGATGATTTGAGCAGATATGGGTATATCTACTTAATGAAGCACAAGTCTGAAACATTTGAAAAGTTCGAAGAATTTCAGAGTGAAGTGGAAAATCATCGTAACAAGAAAATAAAGTTTCTACGATCTGATCGTGGAGGAGAATATTTGAGTTACGAGTTTGGTTTACATTTGAAACAATACGGAATAGTTTCGCAACTCACGCCACCTGGAACACCACAAGGAAATGGTGTGTCCAAACATCATAATCGTACTTTACTAGATATGGTGCGATCTATGATGTCTCTTACTGATTTACCGCTATCGTTTTGGGGTTATGCTTTAGAGACAGCTGCATTCACATTAAATAGGGCACCATCTAAATCCGTTGAGACGACGCCTTATGAACTGTGGTTTGGCAAGAAACCAAAGTTGTTGTTTCTTAAAGTTTGGGGCTGCGATGCTTATGTGAAGAAACTTCAACCAGATAAGGTCGAACCCAAATCGGAGAAATGTGTCTTCATAGGATACCCAAAAGAGACTGTTGGGTACACCTTCTATCACAGATCCGAAGGCAAGACATTCGTTGCTAAGAATGGATCCTTTCTAGAGAAGGAGTTTCTCTCGAAAGAAGTGAGTGGGAGGAAAGTAGAACTTGATGAGGTAACGGTACCTGCTCCCTTATTGGAAATTTGTTCATCACAGAAATCAGTTCCTGTGACAAATACACCAATTAGTGAGGAAGCTAATGATATTGATCATGAAACTTCAGATCAAGTGTCTACTGAACCTCGTAGGTCTACCAGAGTAAGATCCGCACCAGAGTGGTACGGTAATCCTGTTCTGGAAGTCATGTTACTTGACCATGATGAACCTACGAACTATGAGGAAGCGATGATGAGCCCAGATTCCGCAAAATGGCTAGAGGCCATGAAATCTGAGATGGGATCCATGTATGAGAAGAAAGTATGGACTTTGGTTGACTTGCCCGATGTTCGGCAAGCCATTGAGAATAAATGGATTTTTAAGAAGAAGACTGAAAGTGACGGTAATGTAACTGTCTATAAAGCTCGACTTGTTGCGAAAGGTTTTCGACAAGTTCAAGGGGTTGACTATGATGAGACTTTCTCACCCGTAGCGATGCTTAAGTCTGTCCGAATCATGTTAGCGATTGCCGCATTTTATGATTATGAAATTTGGCAGATGGATGTAAAAACTGCATTCCTGAATGGATTTCTGGAAGAAGAGTTGTATATGATGCAACCGGAGGGTTTTGTAGATCCTAAGGGAGCTAACAAAGTGTGCAAGCTCCAGCGATCAATCTATGGTCTAGTGCAAGCCTCTCGGAGTTGGAATAAATGCTTTGATAGTGTGATCAAAGCATATGGTTTTATACAGACTTTTGGAGAAGCCTGTATTTACAAGAAAGTGAGTGGGAGCTCTATAGCATTTCTAATATTATATGTGGATGACATATTGTTGATTGGAAATGATGTAGAATTTCTGGATAGCATAAAAGGATACTCGAATAAAAGTTTTTCAATGAAAGAACTCGGTGAAGCTGCTTACATATTGGGCATTAAGATCTATAGAGATAGATCAAGACGCTTGATTGGACTTTCACAAAGCACGTACCTTGATAAAGTATTGAAAAGGTTCAATATGGAACAGGCAAAGAAAGGGTTCTTGCCTGTATTACAAGGTATAAAGTTGAGTCAGACTCAATGCCCGACCACTGCAGAAGATAGAGAGAAAATGAAAGGAGTTCCCTATGCTTCAGCCATAGGCTCTATCATGTATGCAATGTTGTGTACCAGACGTGATGTGTGCCTTGCCATTAGTTTGGAAGGGAGGTACAAAAGTAATCCAGGAGTGTGTCACTAGACAGCGGTCAAGAACATCCTGAAATACCTGAAAAGGACTAAGGATATGTTTCTCATATATGGAGGTGACAAAGAGCTAGTTGTAAATTGTTACGTCGATGCAAGCTTTGACACTGATCCGGACGATTCTAAATCGCAAACCGGATACGTATTTTTATTAAACGGTGGAGCTGTAAGTTGGTGCAGTTCTAAACAAAGCGTCGTGGCGGGATCTACATGTGAAGCGGAGTACATAGCTGCTTCGGAAGCAGCAAATGAAGGAGTCTGGATGAAGGAGTTCATTTCTGATCTAGGTGTTGTACCTAGTGCATCGGGACCAATGAAGATCTTCTGTGACAATACTGGTGCAATTGCCTTGGCAAAGGAATCCAGATTTCACAAGAGGACCAAGCACATCAAGAGACGCTTCAATTCCATTCGGGACCAAGTCCAAGTGGGAGACATAGAGATTTGCAACATACATACGGATCTGAATGCTGCAGACCCATTGACTAAGCCTCTCTCACGAGCAAAACATGATCAGCACCAAGACTCCATGGGTGTTAGAATCATTACTATGTAATCTAGATTATTGACTCTAGTGCAAGTGGGAGACTGAAGGAAATATGCCCTAGAGGCAATAATAAAGTTATTATTTATTTCCTCATATCATGATAAATGCTTATTATTCATGCTAGAATTGTATTAATCGGAAACATGATACATGTGTGAATACATAGACAAACATAGTGTCACTAGTCTGCCTCTACTTGAACTAGCTCATTGATCAAAGTTGGTTATGTTTCCTAACCATAGGCATGTGTTGTCATTTGATTAATGGGATCACATCATTAGGAGAATGATGTGATTGACTTGACCCATTCCGTTCGCTTAGCACTTGATCGTTTATTATGTTGCTATTGCTTTCTTCATGACTTATACAAAGTTCCTGCAACTATGAGATTGTGCAACTCCCGTTTACCGGAGGAACACTTTGTGTGCTACCAAACATCACAACGTAATTGGGTGATTATAAAGGTGCTCTACAGGTGTCTCCAAAGGTACATGTTGAGTTGGCATAATTCGAGATTAGGTTTTGTCACTCCGATTGTCGGAGAGGTATCTTTGGGCCCTCTCAGTAATACTCATCACCTAAGCCTTGCAAGCATTGTAACTAATGAGTTAGTTATGAAATGATGTATTACGGAACGAGTAAAGAGACTTACCGGTAACGAGATTGAACTAGGTATTGGATACCGACGATCAAATCTCGGGCAAGTAACATACCGTGACAAAGGGAACAACGTATGTTGTTATGCGGTTTGATCGATAAAGATCTTCGTAGAATATGTAGGAACCAATATGAACATCCAGGTTCTGCTATTGGTTATTGACCGAGAATAGTTCTAGGTCATGTCTACATAGTTCTCGAACCCGTAGGGTCCACACGCTTAACATTACGATGACAGTTTTATTATGAGTTTATAAGTTTTGATGTACCGAAGGTTGTTCGGAGTACCGGATGTGATCACGGACATGACGAGGAGTCTCGAAATGGTCGAGACATAAAGATTGATATATTGGACGGATATATTTGGACACCGGAAAGGTTCCGGATGAGATTGGGACTATACCGGAGTTCCGGGAGGTTACCGGAACCCGCCGGTAAGTATATGGGCTTTATTGGGCCTTAGTGGAAGGGAGGGATAAGGAGCAAAGGAGGGGGCGCCCCCCCCAAGCCCAATCCGAATTGGGAGGGGGGCCGGCCCCCCTTTCCTTCTTCCCTCCCCTCTCTTCCTTCCCTCTCCTACTCCTAATAGGAAAGGGGGGCCAAACCTACTTGGAGTAGGTTTGCCCCCCTAGGGCGCGCCTCCCCTCTTGGCCGGCCCCCTCCTCCTCTCCCCCTTTATATACGGAGGAAGGGGGCACCCCATAGACACACAAGTTGATCTATGGATCGTTCCTTCACCGTGTGCGGTGCCCCCCTCCACCATATTCCAGCTCGGTCATATCGTCGTGGAGTTTAGGCGAAGCCCTGCGCCGGTAGAATATCATCATCGTCACCACGCCGTCGTGCTGACGGAACTCATCCCCGACGCTTTGCTGGATTGGAGCCCGGGGAACGTCATCGAGCTGAACGTGTGCTGAACACGGAGGTGCCGTACGTTCGGCACTTGGATCGGTCGAGTCATGAAGACGTACGACTACATCAACCGCGTTGTGATAACGCTTCCGCTTACCGTCTACGAGGGTACGTGGACAACACTCTCCCCTCTCGTTGCTATGCCATCACCATGATCTTGCGTGTGCGTAGGTAAATTTTTGAAATTACTACGTTCCCCAACAGGCATGAGGGAGAAGGCAAGCTCAACATGTTGGATGATCCATGACAATATAATTTATTTCGGACATAAGAAAACATAACCCATTACGTTGTCTTCCTTGTCCAACATCAACATTTTAGCATGTCATATTTTAATGAGTGCTCACAATCATAAAAGATGTCCAAGATAGTATATTTATATGTGAAAACCTCTCCATAAGATAAATATTATCTTTTTATTTCTTTTTATTCTTTCTTTTTCTTTTATTCCCTCAAGATCATAGCAAGATAGCAAAGCCCTCGACTCAAAACTAATCTTTATTATATATAGCTCACGGACATGATTACATAGATAGGGATCAACACAAAACTCAAAGCTAGATAATACTAAACTTTATTCTACTAGATGAATACATAACCAAAAGGATCGAACTAAGAAAAACAGTAAAGATAGAAGTGTGATGGTGATACGATACCGGGGCACCTCCCCCAAGCTTGGCAGTTGCCAAGGGGAGTGCCCATACCCATGTGTTTATGTTTCTTTCTTCGGAGGTGGTGATGATGGAGTTGTTGATGATGTAGGCTTGTCCTCCATCTTCCAAGGCATAGGCTCACCATCATAGATGGATGATCGATTCTCAAGATCCTCAAATCTGCAGCCAAGCTTCGACAACCACACATTAATCAGACCTTGCAGGTCAAAGTCCCTAAAAAACAGGTCATTTAGACCTCGGACATGGTTAGACAAGTCTGGCGTAAGCTACCAAGGGGCTTCCCAGCCGCATACCCCTTTTTTTAGGGGGCCGCGCGCATAAATGATGAAAGCCAATAAAGCTCAACTTTCTTCATCTTCCAAATTATACTTTATTTTAATACAATTTTTGCACGATATTTCTTAGAAACTAAGTCCTTCTCTTTTACAGATGAAGCACGTGCTACACCCGTCCAGGATACAGCACAACGGAGACACAGGCGCAGACGTGCAGTAGGGACCCGTTGCAAGGATTCTTTTCAGATTAAGACCCTGCGTAAACCTTTCTTACTGTCTCTTGTTGATACACATCCCCCGGTTTCCTACCAGAGCCGAGGAGGAGGCTGGCGTTTTGGCATCGGCCGCATCAGAAGTTCCCACCTGTACCTGGACACTAGGGGCTTAGGGCTTTATTCTGCCCGATATCATAAAGACCGAACACCTCAGGGAGTGTTCGGCGTCTCGAGTTAGGCCTTATATGCATCAGCTCCGAATCATGTCTTTGGTCAAATGTTGGGTTTGCCCGGCTCCTGTGTTTTGCTGCCTTACGTTCCGTATCATCGGCTAACGCGGCACCAGGAGAACTACTGCGATTGTGCCCCGGTTCGGCCAGGAGAGCACCTCAGTAGAGAAAGCCGAAAACTGACTGGCATGATATAGCGAGAGACTGGTCAACCACTCGATCGACCATTGGAATGTTTAGAATTCCTCCGCTTTGACGAAGAACCGCTTCCCGGTCAGGCACATACGCGCCCCGAGTTCGGAGAAGCGCGGTGCCATCAGGGGCTATATAGTAGCCCCACATTCGAGCTCCTATGGCTAGGTGAAAGTGATAAAGCATTATAGTCCGGTTGCCTAGTTTGCTATGCTATCACCTCCTTAAAAGGACCAAGACGTTGGATTAAGTGTGAAAAAGTGTTTTTCTTTTTGCAAACACCCCCGCACCATGTGCGTGGGGGCTGAAGCCAAAGACTGCCATCTTTCAGATTATACATACATATACGGCCGCACAGGAGATAGTTCAATACTTGAACACACAAGTATAAAAAGTCATTGCATTATAAACATGACCTTAGAAATCATACATGTCATTCAAACATAACATCTTTCGAGCACTTCGACTCTATTATACGAGCGCCCTGCAGGACTTCCTCAAAGTAATGCTCGGCGGGGAATCGGCTTTTGTCCGAACCCCGGGATGCAACAGCGGTGGCATCCATCTCCGCCCAGTATGTTTTGCCACGGGCGAGAGCCATCCGCGCACCTTCTATGCATGCCGACCGCTTCATCACCTTAATATGCGGCGCTGCCCCAAGGAATTGCTGCAACAAGCCAAAATAACTCTTCGGCTTGGGCCTTTTCGGCCACAAATGAGTTACCACATCCGTCATGGCCAGTCCGGACAATCTATACAGCTCAGCCCACTCAACCAGCCGATCACTCAACGGAAGTGGACGCTCCGGACTATGGAATTGAGACCAGAAAAGCTCTTCCATTTCATGATCCTCCTGGCTTCGAAAGTGCACGACTGCGTCAGCCGCACTCGCCGCCAAGTCCAGATAAGGATCCTCCGCACCGTACAATCGGCCCAGCTGAGCATACTTTGGATCCATGAACTTCCTACGCAGCATAAAGGGCTTTCCAGCCACAATGTCTCCGACCTGACGCAGTTCCTCCTTCGTAGCCCGCAGCGCACTACGGGCATCCTTGGCTTCGGCATCGGCCTTCTTCAGGTCCTCTTGCTCCGCTCGGCGTTCTCCTTCTAGAACCTCTAGGCGGTCGGTAGCAACTTTTAAATTCATGGCCATTCTGGCCATCTCCTCCCTGCTTCGGCAGTGAGCAGCCTTCTCGGCTTCTAGCTCTTCCGCTGCCTTCAAGGCAGCCGCCTCGCTTTTTCTGGCTTGCTCCTTAGCCCGAGCAAGTTCTGCTCGAAGGTCTTCCACAGCAGCAGCACCATCTGCATCAAGCATACAACTTATAAGGAATGGGCATCAGCTCCCTTACTAAGCGACCGCGGCACAATCACATACCTTGTGACTCATCAAGTCGTTTATTGACCAGCGAGATGTCCGCATCTGCAGCGTCGAGTTGCTTCTTCAGCTCGGCGAATCCATCCGTCCGGCTAGCCACCGAACGTTCCGCCACCTGCATAAGAAAGGCGACAGTTAATAACTGAGATTATGATCCTAGGCACGCTGCCGTTTTCGACAGCATACCAAGTCTCAGGGGCTACTATACAGGGCGCACTTCATGTGCAAAACTGTCAACAGGTATGTCATTTTTTGCGTACCTCAAATCCCATCAGTAAACTTCCGACAGCCTCATACAACCCGCTTTCGGCGGACGAGATCCTCTCAATCACATTACCCATTAATGTGCGGTGATCTTCTGAGATGGACGCCCTCTTAAGCAAATCCTGTAGCTCCACCGGCCGTACTCCAATGGGTGTCGAACTCTCCGGCCCCGCCGAACTCGGGGAGACCCTCCGCAACGACACCTCAGGGTCGTCCGCCCTGTGCGATGGGGCGGCAGATGGAGGCGTTTCGCTCTCCATCATCTCCGGACGAAGGTCTCCCGAAGATGAGCTGTGCTGAGATGGGCTGAGATCCGAACTACAAGGTAAAAACTTCGGTTACCTTTAGACATTAAGCAGGGGTGTCTAATAATTATAAAATCCCCCTTTTTACTTACGGCTCGCTAGAGGGATGATTCCTCCAAGGAGACAGTACAGCCGGGGCGCTTTCTGGCGCAGGACCTTCCGGTACAGATTTCTTTCCCCGCTTTGAGGCCTTGGCCTCCGGGTCTTCGGAAGCGTTCCGCTTCTCCCCCTGGAAGGAGGGACTCTCGATTCCTCCCTTACTAAACGCCTCCTTGGCAGAGGTGACAGTTTCCCCGTGCCCCCCTTCGCCCTCATTTGAAGGTGCAACCTCCAACATTTTGATTAACACGGGATCCTGCATGGTCTCAGGGAGGGGGCCCGGACACCGTATCAGTTTTGCTTGCGCTATCCACTCCTGTCCAGGGATAGCTGGTTAAAAGTCAAGCTCACGATAAATAAATGGATGGTGTGCCGGACACAGGGCTACTTACTTGAGTATCTGGGCGATTGCAGCTTAGGCCAGCATCCTCGGTCAATTCTGGATGCGTCTCTTGCAATCCGAATAACAGTTTATACATCTCCATGGGAGTCAAACCCATGAAGTGTTGAAGAGCTCGCGGCCCCTCCGGATTAAATTCCCACAGGCGGAGGGGGCGACGTTTGCAGGGCAGTAGGCGCCGGATCAACATGACCTGCACCACTGCGACCAGATTGATCTCCCTTTCTTGGAGGACTCGAATCCGGTCCTGCAACAGGGGGACGTCTTTGGGCGCCCCCCAGTCACACCCCTTGTTGACCCATGACGTCAGCTGCTGTGGAGGGCCCGAGCGGAAGACGGGCGGCGGCTTCTGCCTGCTGCCCCGGGGAGCGGTGATATAAAACCACTCCTGTTGCCACAAGCCGAGATCCTCTTGGAAAGAGCCCTTGGGCCATGAAGCTTCGGCCCTCTTGCTTATAACCTCCCCGCCACACTCTGCCTGACGCCCCTCAATCATCTTCGGCTCCACGTTGAAGGTTTTGAGACATAAGCCGAAGTGAGGGGTAGTGCGGAGGAAGGCTTCACAAACGACAATGAATGATGAGATATGGAGGATGGACTCCGGAGCCAGGTCATGGAATTCCAGCCCATAGTAAAACATGAGCCCCCTCATGAATGGATCCATCGGGAATCCTAAACCCCAATGTAAGTGAGACATGAACACGACGATCTCGCCAGGCTCGGGAGTTGGGATAACTTGCCCTCGGGCAGGCAGCCTATGCAAAATCTTGTAGGTTAAATACCTGGCATCTCTCAACTTTAGCACGTCCTCCTCAGTGACGGAGGAGGGCATCCACCGGCCTCGTAGATCAGGACCGGACATTGTCGAGGATCGAAGGTACCTGAATTCGGAGCCCTGGGTGTTGGAACTCAGGGAGAGGGGCGGATTCGATAGAGGATTGAATAAAAAGAATGGGCCTTGGTCTCATTATAAAGAGGAAGAATACCAAGAGCCGTCCCCGTGACCGTTTGGAACCCGCCTTCGATGGAGGGGGCGTGGCAACGGGCGCAGTTGTGTTACCCACGTCCGTATTGATGGGAATCCCAGAATAAGGGGAACACGATCTCTGCTTCGACAGGACGTGCCAAGGAAACCGCTTCGCTAAACGCGCTGAAGTGGTACAATAAAAACGTTTCAAATAAAGGCTTGGTTGTGGTGTGACGTCACGCCACGGAATACGTCAGCAGATTGGACTTGTGTGAATATTATTCTCTCTACGGTGGTATGTAGAAATTATTTTGCAGAGCCGGACACTATCCTGGTGTTCACAATCTTCTATAAATTATTCGGAGGAGGAACCCGCCTTGCAATGCCGAAGACAATATGCGCGCCGGACTCGTCGTCATTGAAGCCTGGTTCAGGGGCTACTGAGGGAGTCCCGGACTAGGGGGTGTCCGGATAGCCGAACTACCATCATCGGCCGGACTCCAAGACTATGAAGATACAAGATTGAAGACTTCGTCCCGTGTCCGGATGGGACTTTCCTTGCCGTGGAAGGCAAGCTTGGCGATACGGATATGTAGATCTCCTACCATTGTAACCGACTCTGTGTAACCCTAGCCCTCTCTGGTGTCTATATAAACCGGATGGCTTTAGTCCATAGGACGAACAACAATCATACCATAGGCTAGCTTCTAGGGTTTAGCCTGCTTGATCTCGTGGTAGATCTACTCTTGTAACCCACATCATCAATATTAATCAAGCAGGACGTAGGGTTTTACCTCCATCAAGAGGGCCCGAACCTGGGTAAAAACATCGTGTCCCTCGTCTCCTGTTACCATCCGCCTAGATGCACAGTTCGGGACCCCTACCCGAGATCCGCCGGTTTTGACACCGACACTCATCCTCTTGAATCTATATTTATACTCACAGTTTTGGTTTTGCAGGTCATAGATCTGGGCTTGGAGGTGCTCGATCTTATCGTGAAGCTTGAAGATGGTCTCCCCAATGTTCTTGGAATCCAGCTTGTGATTGTTGGTGAACTCTGCAATCATCATGTGGTTGGCGTTGAGTCCGCATTCCACCATCCCTTGGCACTTGAAAACTTGTTGCTTCGAGTCTTGTCTCCACGCTTCCGGTCCTCCTTGGTCCCATAACATCACAAATGTGCAGCACCCCCTCACACATCTCAATGGTTTGAGGGTGTTACAACACCTCCGTGAGGTAGGGCTTGATGACCTTCTCGAAAAATTTGTCCTTGGGGGCGCTTGAAGACGTCATGGTGATCTAGATCAGTTTGAAAAACAGCTTGAAACAAAAGTAGAGGATTTTGTCGTGGTACAGTGGTCATAACCTTCGGGAGATTATATAATGAATTTTTACCGACCAAAAGAAGTATCGTGCAAAAAAACAGAGTCCGGAGGGCACACGAGGTGCCCACAAGGCAGGGGGCGCGCCCTCCACCCTTGTGGATGCCTCGTGTCCTTTCTGGACTACTTCTTATTTTCCTATTTCATTAAATATTACAAAACGGAGAAAAATTGCTATTAGAACTGTTTTGGAGTCGGTTTACTTACCGTACCACATACCTATTCCTTTTCGGAGTCTAAAACGTTCGGGAAAGTGTCCCTTATGTACTCCTCCGGGGTTACGGTGTCAATAAAATTGGTTTCAACATTTATGGTATTACCTGAGATATAATGTTTGATTCTTTGACCGTTCACCACCTTAGGATTTCTGCTTTCAAAGTTGTTGATTTTTATGACACCGGAACGATAGACCTCCTCAATAACGTAAGGACCTTCCCATTTAGAGAGCAATTTTCCTGCAAAAAATCATAGACGAGAGTTGTATAGCAAAACATAATCACCTACATTAAACTCACGCTTTTGTATCCTTTTGTCATGCCATCTTTTAACTTTTTCTTTAAACAGTTTGGCATTCTCATAGGCTTGGGTTCTCCATTCATCCAGTGAGCTAATGTCAAATAGCCTCTTCTCATCGGGAAGTTTGAAATTATAATTGAGCTCTTTAATGGCCCAATATGCCATATGTTCTAGTTCGAGAGGTAAGTGACATGCTTTTCCATAAACCATTTTATACGGAGTCATACCCATAGGATTTTTATATGTAGTTCTATAGGCCCATAGTGCATCATCAAGTTTCTTGGACCAATTCTTTCTAGATCTATTAACAGTCTTTTGCAAAATTAATTTAAGCTCTCTATTACTCAATTCTAATTGACCACTAGACTGTGGATGATATGGAGATGCAATTCTATGATTAGTATCATACTTAGCAAGCACCTTATGAAAAGCACCATGAATAAAATGTGAACCACCATTAGTCATTAAGTATCTAGGGACTCCAACCCTCGGAAAAATAACTTCTTTAAGCATCTTAATAGAGGTGTTATGATCAACACTACTAGCTGGAATTGCTTCTACCCACTTAGTAACATAATCAACAACAACTAAAATATGTGTGTACCCATTAGAGTAAGGAAACGGTCCCATATAATCAAAGCCCCAAACATCAAATGGTTCAATAACAAGTGAATAGTTCATAGGCATTTCTTGACGTCTACTAATATTACCAATTCTTTGACATTCATCACAAGAAAATACAAACATACGGGCATCTTTGAAGAGAGTAGGCCAATAAAAACTGGATTGTAATACTTTATGTGTAGTTCTATCTCCAGCGTGGTGTCCTCCATATGCCTCGGAATGACACTTGCGTAGGATCTGTTCCTGTTCATTCTCAGGTACACAATGTCTAGTAAGACCATCTACTCCTTCTTTATAAAGGTGTGGGTCATCCCAGAAGTAATGTCTTAAATCATAGAAAAACTTTTTCTTTTGCTTGTATGTGAAACTAGGTGGTATAAATTTAGCAACAATGTAATTAGCATAATCAGCATACCATGGAGCAGTACGAGAAGCATTTATGACAGCTAATTGTTCATGAGGAAAGCTATCATCAATAGGTAGTGGGTCATCAAGAACATTCTCTAACCTAGACAAGTTGTCTGCAACAGGGTTCTCAACTCCCTTTCTATCAATAATATGCAAATCAAATTCTTGTAGCAAGAGGACCCATCTAATAAGTGTAGGTTTAGCTTTATTTTCCATAAGCTATTTAATAGCAGCATGATCAGTGTGAACAGTTACTTTAGAATCAACAATATAAGGTCTGAACTAATCACAAGCAAATACAACTGCTAACAATTCTTTTTCAGTAGTAACATAATTTCTTTGGGCACAGTCTAGAGTTTTACTAGCATATTGGATAACATTTAATTTCTTATCAACTCTTTGTCCTAGAACAACACCTACAGCATAGTCGCTAGCATCGGACATGATTTCAAAGGGTAAATTCCAATCAGGAGGCTGAACAATAGGTGCAGAAATCAAGGCTTTCTTAAGTATTTCAAATGCTTCTACACAATCATCATCAAAGACAAAAGGAACATCTTTTTGTAAGAGATTAGTCAGAGGCCTAGAAATTTTAGAGAAGTCTTTAATGAACCTCCTATTAAAACCGGCATGACCAAGGAAATTTCTTATACCTTTGATGTCCTTAGGACATGACATCTTTTTAATAGCATCAACTTTAGCTTTATCAACTTCAATACCTCTTTCAGAATTTTTTTGCCCCAAGACAATACCTTCATTAACCATAAAGTAGCACTTCTCCCAATTCAATACAAGACTAGTTTCTTCGCATCTCTACAAGACTTGATCAAGGTTGCTTAAGAAATCATCAAAAGAAGTTCCATACACGGAGAAATCATCCATGAAAACCTCAACAATCTTTTCACAAAAGTCAGAGAAAATAGCAGTCATACATCTTTGAAAGGTAGCAGGTGCATTACATAAACCAAAAGGCATATGTCTATAAGCAAAGGTACCGAAAGGGCATGTAAAAGTGGTCTTATCCTGATCCTCTGTTAACACAGGTATTTGAGAGAAACCATAATAACCATCTAGAAAGCAAAAATGTGTATGTTTGATTAATCTTTCTAGCATTTGATCAATAAAAGGCAGAGGGTAATGATCTTTTCTAGTAGCTTTATTCAATTTGCGGAAATCAATTACCATTCTATAACATGTAATAATTCTCTGTGGGATCAATTCGTCTTTATCATTAGGAACAATAGTAATACCTCCCTTCTTAGGGACACAATGAACGGGACTTACCCATTGACTATTAGCAACAGGATAAATTATACCTGCCTCCAGAAGCTTTAGTATTTCATTTCTTACCACTTCTTTCATCTTAGGGTTTAACCATTGTTGGTGATCAGCAATTTGTTTAACATCTTTCTCCAATTTTATTTTGTGCTGGCATAGAGTGGGTCTAACGACATTAAGATCATCAAGAGTATATCCAATAGCAGCACGGTGCTTCTTCAGAGTTTTCAATAATTTCTCTTCTTCCTGCTCTGAAAGGTTAGCACTAATAATAACAGGATATATATTCTTTTCATCAAGATAAGCATAATTGAGAGTATCAGGTAAAGGTTTAAGCTCAAACACGGGATCACCCTTGGGTGGAGGAGGATCCCCTAGGATTTCAACAGGCAAGTTTTGTTTCAAAATAGGTCCTCGTTTAAAGAATACTTCATCTATTTCCCTTCTTTCATTCATAAACATATCATTGTCATGGTCTAGCAAATATTGTTCTAAAGGATCATTAGGAGGTACGGCAATAGAAGCAAGACCAATAATTTCATGTTTACTAGGAAATTCTTTATCATGGGGTTGTCTACAGAATTTAGCAAAATTAAAATCATGAGGCATATCCCCTAAACCAACAGTAACAATATCTTTTTCTCAATCTATCTTAGCATTAACAATATTCAGGAAGGGTCTACTAAATATAATGGGACAAAAGTCATCTTGCGAGGAACCAAGAACAATAAAATCAGTAGGATATTTAACTTTCCCACACAAGACTTCAACATATCTAACAATCCGAATTGGTGGAATAGTATCTCTATTGGCAAGCTTAATTGTAACATCAATATCTTCTATCTCATCAGGTGCAATATCATGCATAATTTGTTTGTATAAGGAATGAGGTATTGCACTCGCACTAGCACCCATATCACATAAGCCATGCTAAAAATGATGTCCTATTTTAACAGAAACAACATGCATGCCAACAACAGGTCTATGTTTATGTTTAGTATCGGGTCTAGCAATTCTAGCAGCTTCATCACAAAAGTAAAAAACATTCCCATCAATATTATCAACCAAGAGATCCTTAACCATAGCAATACTAGGTTCAACTTTAATTTTCTCAAGGGGTGTAGGTGTTCTAGATTACTCTTACGAACCACAGTTCAAGCTTTAGCATGATCCTTTATTCTAACAGGGAAAAGTGGTTTCTCAATATAAGCAGTAGGAATAATAGGATCAACATTATAAGTTATAGTCTTTTCTTCAACTTTAATAGGTTCAACTACTTTTACTTCAATGGGATGATGATATTTAAACCACTTCTCCTTAGGGAGATCAACATGAGTAGCAAATGATTCACAGAAAGAAGCTACTATCTTAGAGTCAAGCCCATGTTTAGTGCTAAATTCACGAAAAGTATCGATATCCATAAAAGATTTAACACAATCAAACTTAGGTGTTATACCTGACTCCTTGCCTTCGTCGAGATCCCAATCTTCAGAGTTGCATTTAATTTTTTCCAATAAATCCCATCTGAATTCAATAGTCTTCATCATAAAGAACCAGTACAAGAAGTATCGAGCATGGAGCGATTATTGAGAGAAAGCCGAGCATAAAAAAATTGAATAATAATTTCTCTTGAGAGCTCATGATTGGGGCATGCATATAACATTGACTAATAATTTCTCTTGAGAGCTCATGATTTGGGCATGAATATAACATTGACTTAAGCCTCCCCCAAGCTTGAGAGATACTTTCTCCTTTGCGAGGCCAAAAATTATATATATAATTACGATCACGGTAAACCAAATGCATACGATAAAACTTCGGATCAAATTCCTGTTTCAATCGGTTGTAGTTCCATGATCCAATATCATCACATAGCCTAAACCATGTCAATGCCTTTCCCTTCAAAGATAAAGGAAGACCTTATTCTTGATAACATCCTCGGGCATACCTGCAAGCTTAAATAATCCACAAACTTCATCCACATAGATTAGGTGCATATCGGGATGTAATGTTCTGTCTCCTCTAAAAGGATTAGCTAGCAGTTTCTCTATCATACCCGAAGGAATTTCAAAGTAAAGATTTTAAGTAGGTTCAGTAGGTTGAGGAGCAACTCTTTGTTCTACTGGTCGGGGTGAAGATACCCTGAACAAGCCCCTCAAAGGATTATTTTCCATAATAAAAAGTGATAGTAAATTTCAGCACACTATATAAAATTTTCCTTACCAAATTCCACCTACCAAAGGTGCTTCACTCCCCGACAACGGCGCCAAAAAAGAGTCTTGATGATCCACAAGTATAGGGGATCTATCGTAGTTATTCCGATAAGTAAGAGTGTTGAACGCAACAAGGAATAGAAGGAAATGACAAGCGGTTTTCAGTAAGGTATTCTCTGCGAGCAATGAAATTATCGGTAACAGATAGTTTTGTGATAAGGTAATTTGTAATGGGTAACAAGTAACAAAAGTAAACAAGGTGCAGGAAGATGGCCCAATCCTTTTTGTAGCAAAGGACAAGCCTGAATGAACTCTTATATAAAGGAAAGCGCTCCCGAGGACACATGTGAATTATCGTCAAGCTAGTTTTCATCATGCTCATATGATTCGCGTTCGTTACTTTGATAATTTGATATGTGGGTGGACTGGTGCTTGGGTACCGCCCTTCCTTGGACAATCATCCCACTTATGATTAACCCCTCTCGCAAGCATCCGCAACTACGAAAGAACAATTAAGGTAAACCTAACCATAGCATGAAACATATGGATCCAAATCAGCCCCTTACGAAGCAACACATAAACTAGGTTTTAAGCTTCTGTCACTCTAGCAACCCATCATCTACTTATTACTTCCCAATGCCTTCCCCTAGGCCCAAACAATGGTGAGGTTTCATGTAGTCGACGTTCACATAACACCACTGGAGGAAAGACAACATACATCACACCAGAATCCAGCTGCCGGCATTCTCCCTCTTCATGTAAACCTTGTAAAATAATAGAGAAAAGGCATAAGTATTGTGATATAATGTGTAGTAACAGCCCATAATGCAATAAATATCGATATAAAGCATGATGCAAAATGGACGTATCACCCTCTAGCATCGTTCTCAGCTCATGAGCCGGTACGACCTCTCGCACGGTCGCGTGGCTCGAGAGGTCTGGGGTGGCAACCAAACTAGGGGCCTCGGGAGGTCACGCTCCGGGCGGGCTCACCACCATGACAGAAGGGATCCTGAGGGGTAAAAATGAGAGGAGGACGCGGTATGAGAAAATCTAGAAGGGCAAGGTACTTACTCATCCTTGGCTATCCACTTCCTCTTTTTCAAGGCCCATTGGGCATTGCCGCAGTGGCTCGGAGAGCCCTTCCTCTTGTGGAGCACCCTGAGGTTTGGAAGGGACGCACCGAAGGCTGGCGTGAAGCCCCTCGCGGCAGGGGCGGTAGCTGCATCGGTAGGCGGGGCTCCTCTCATGCCGCCTGCGGGGGTGTGGACCATCGCCT
>NC_041389.1:548808495-548825581 GCF_002162155.2 Triticum dicoccoides
ACACCATAGGGCCAACGAGCACAGGAGCCCCCAAGATAGGCTTATCACAAGGCCCCTGTGGCCCTCGGGGAGCAGCCCCACTCGTCGAAGCACGACATCTTCTCGGTGAAGGCCTTCCCGTTCGAGCAGTTATACAAAGGGCATCCCTCGACAGGGAGCATAGTAGGCGCGGCATCACCCTTCAGGACCAGGAGCACAATGCACAACGTCTTGGAAGGGAGCGAAGGCACCTTTAGCCTCATGGGGTCGTCGGGGCCAGTGAAGGCCCACATCGGGTGAGAATGGCACTGGAGCGGATCAATGCGCCACCGGACGAACTCCCTCACCACCATCGCCACCGTCACCCCTGCCTCCTTCAGCTTGCCCGGCATGGACAAGATACTCGTGAGCCATCGGTCAATGAGCTCGGCGTGTCCCTAGCCGGAACTCGGCTCCACCGGTGCCAACAGGAGGAGGAGCAGGGGGCCGCGCACGGTGGCGTCCACATACACCCACTGCTTCCGGAACCCCATCGCATCTGGGCGGAGTGTGAAGTCGATGCCGGAACTAGCTGTCGCCGCCACCGCCTGGAGCAACACACACGCCGAGCGCTGTCCGCTGACACGTCTCCATCGTATCTATGATTTATGAAGTATTCATGCCATGTTTATAATATTTTTACATGATTTTGGTATGATTTGATTAGAACTAACCCAGACTGACGCTCTTTTCAGCAGAACTACCATGGTGTTGTTTTTTGTGCAGAAATAAAAGTTCTCAGAATGCGACGAAAATCAACAGAGATTTTTTTGGAAAATATAAAAAATACTGGAACAAAAATCTACCGAAGGGGAGTCCCGAGGGCACCACGAGGATGGAGGGCGCCCCCTCCTAGGGTGTGCCCCCTGCCTCGTGGACTCCCCATGGGCCCCCTTGACGTGAAATCAACGCCAACCCCTCCTATACATCGAGAAAACCTCAGAACAAAAGAGAGATCAGAAGTTCCACCGTCGCAAGCCTCTGTAGCCACGATAAATCAATCTAGACCCTCTCTGGCGCCTTGCCGGAGGGGGCCATCATCACCGGAGGCCATGGGGACGGATCTCGGAGGGGCCATCATCGCCATGAAGGCCAAGGTACAGAGGGACAACCTCTCCCCATCCAAGGGGAGGCCATAGAGGAGGAAGCACAAGGGGGAGAACCTCTCCTCCTCTCTCGCGGTGGTGCCAGAGTGCCATCGGGAGGGGAATCATCGCTGTGGTGATCATCTTCATCAATATCACCATCATCATCACCATCCTCATCTCTTTTACGCGGTCCACTCCCCCGCACCCCGCTGTGATCCCTACTTGAACATAGTTCTTTATGCCACATATTATAATCCAATGATGTGTTGCCATCCTATGATGTTTTGAGTAGATATCCTTTGTCTTTGGGTTGATTGATGATCTAGATTGGTATGAGTTGTATGTTTTATTTTGGTGTTGTCCTATTATGCCCTCCATGTCGCGCAAGCGTGAGGGATTCCGCTGTAGGGTGTTGCAATATGTTCATGATGCGCTTATAGTGGGTTGCCTGAGTGACATAAGCATAAACCCGAGTAAGGGGTTGTTGCATACGGGATAAAGGGGACTTGATATGTTAATGCTATGGTTGGGTTTTATCTTAATGATCTTTAGTAGTTGCAGATGCTTGCTAGAGTTCCAATCATAAGTACATATGTTCCAAGAAGAGAAAGTATGTTAGTTTATGCCTCTCCCTCATATGAAATTGCAATTGTCTAGGACAATTCCGCACACCGATCCATCATTATTCCACACTCGCTATTTATAATATTTAGTAATATATTCTAACTTTATGATAACGTCACCTACTTTTATATTTTATCTCCCCGATATCATCCAAAGTTATCCTCTTCATACCCACAATATAGTTTTATTTCTCGTTTCTAGTTGGAAGCAAACATTCGGTGTACGTAGAGTCGTATCAGTGGCAGACAAGACTTGAGAGAATATTGATCTTACCTTTATCTCCTTGTGGGTTTGACACTCCATACTTATCACTTCCACCTTTGGAAATTGCTACAATGATTCCTTGCACTTGGGGATTATCAAGCTCTTTTCTGGCGCCGTTGCCGGGGAGCAATAGCGTGGGGTTAATATTTCGTGTATGCTTGTTTGCTTTCTTGACTAATTAGTTTTTGTTTTTCTTAGTTGTGGGTGAAACATACAAAAAATTGAAAATGAAAATACAAAAAAATAATAATGCCTCTTATGCCTAAAAAGTTTTTTCAAAAAGAGAAGTGATTGGAAAGTTATGCTTTGGAGAAGTGAGGGTCGACCTTGGACAATTGTGTTCATGCTCATGGAAACAATGTAGATTTTTTCATGGAAGTTTCTCAAAAATAATTATCCCCTTGTATGTATCCATTGTATTATAAAAATAATGTGCCATGCTTTGGTTTTAGGATGATTAGATTGCTTGTTTACTATGTGCAGTGCAAAAACAGAAACTTTGGCTATAGCGCGTGAATTCACATTTTCTACTGGAAAGCCAAATGGGTCTGAAACTTTTGCACAATACTTATGTACAATTTGTTTAAATTGTCATATTTTTAGAATTTTTGGAGTTACATAAGTATACGAAATTTCTAGATTACTACAGAATGTCCTGATTTTGACAGATTCTGTTTTCTATGTGTTGTTCGCTTATGTTGATGGATCTATCGGTAATATCGGGGAGTATGAACCATGGTGGAGTTGGAATACACTAGATATAGTGCTAATATGAAATTGGAATGGGTTTGCAATAGTACCTAAAGGTAGTTGCTTTATTATACTAACGGATCTCTCAATGTTTTTTGTTAAGTTTCAAATGGATGAAGTGTTCGAAGAATGAGGATTTACCGATGTGAGAAGAATAAAGAGAGGAAAGAGTTCAAGATTGGGGATGCCAAAGGCACCCCAAGTAAATATTTCAAGGGTACTCAAGCATCTAAGCTTGGGGATTCCCCGGTTGGCATCCCATCTTTCTTCCTCAACAATTATCGGTATACCTCGATTTTTGTTTTGTTCACATGATTTGTGTCCTTTGTGTTTTTCTTTTTCTTTAAGAACCATGCTAGTATAAGATAGGCCTTCATTGATTTATAGAATGCTTCATGTGCTTCACTTATATCTTTTGAGTATGATCTTATAGAATGCTCTTTGTGCTTCACTTATATATTTTGAGCTTGGATATTGGTTAGTCTATACTAATTGTAGAATGCTCCATGAAATTCACTTATATATTTTGGAGTATGAATAATACTATCATCTAAAGTGGGTTTGGAAGAGTGTCAACTTTAGGAAGTAATGATCCCACTATTTTGGAGGGTGTTGAATCTTAGTGTGATATTGATACGTCTCCAACGTATCTATAATTTATGAAGCATTCATGCTATTTTATTATCTGTTTTGAATGATTACGGGCTTTATTATACACTTTTATATTACTTTTGGGACTAACCTATTAACCGGAGGCCCAGCACATATTGTTGTTTTATTGCCTATTTCAATGTTTCGAAGAAAAGGGATATCAAATGGAGTCCAAATTGAATGAAACTTCGGGAGCATGATTTTTGGAACGAACATGATCCGCGAGACTTGGAGTACAAGCCAGGGAGGCTTCAAGGAGGCCAGGAGATAGGAGGGCGCGCCCCCTATCTCGTGGACCCCTCGAGCCTCCCCTCACCGACTTCTTTCGCCTATATATTCCCATATACCCTAAAAGCATCGAAACAGAAGATAGATCGGGAGTTCCGCCGCCGCAAGCCTCTGTAGCCACCAATAACCTCTCGGGAGCCCGTTCCGGCACCCTGCCAGAGGGGGAACCCATCACCGGTGGCCATCTTCATCATCCCGGCGCTCTCCATGATGAGGAGGGAGTACTTCACCCTCGGGGCTGAGGGTATGTACCAGTAGCTATGTGTTTGATCTCTCTCTCTCTCTCGTGTTCTCTCTATGGCATGATCTTGATGTATCGCGAGCTTTGCTATTATAGTTGGATCTTATGATGTTTATCCCCCTCTACTCTCTTGTAATGGATTGTGTTTTCCCTTTGAAGTTATCTTATCGTCTTGAGTCTTTAAGGATTTGAGAATAATTGATGTATGTCTTGTCGTGCTTATCTGTGGTGACAATGGGATATTCACGTGATCCACTTGATGTATGTTTTGGTGATCAACTTGCGGGTTCCACCCATGAACCTATGCATAGGGGTTGGCACACATTTTCGAACTACTAGGAAAAGGGCTATAGATGATATGGACACTAATGGCGCACCAGACATGTGGTGCGCCACTACTATATACGAATGGCGCACCATGTGTTGGTGTGACATTAGTGTCCAAATACTAATGGCGCACCACATCCACAGTGCGCCATTAGTAACAAAATTCTTTTTTTTTCAAAACTAGTAATGGCGCACCAGGGGATAGTGCGCCATTACTAGTTAAACTAGTAACGGCGCACCACATCCACGGTGCGCCATTAGTAAAAAAATGTCCAATTTTTTTTATTTTTTTTCAAAACTAGTAATGGCGCACCACATCCACGGTGCGCAACTAGTAATTTTTTCAATTTTTTTATTTTTTTTTCAAAACTAGTAATGGCCCGAAAATTCCACCGAATGCACCCCCCCTGGACCACCTTTTCAGTTTTAAAATAAATAAAAGAAAATGATGGAAATGTCAAAAAAAATTAAAGAAAATAAGTTACGGGGCTTTCAAGATCTAGAGGCAAAAAAATTCAAAAAATTTCAAACTTACTAGTGGCGCACCGTTTGCTAGGCGCGCCACTAGTAACAGAAAAAAAATTAGTTTTGAATTTTTCTTCAAAAAATTATACGTAATATGACCGGTAAGTTTGAAATATTTTTCAAAATTTCATCATACTCATGAACATGAACAAAGTCCTAGACATCAACAAGGTTTAATTGGATTGATATGATAGATATATCAACAAGTGCCTATTAAGTGAGGTGGTGCTGGGGTTGGATAGAACTGGGAAGTTAAGTGTGCTTGGGCTGGAGTAGTGAGAGGATGGGTGACCTTTCGGGAAGTTTGACCACTTAGTGTTATTTGACTTGAGATTAAGCATATTGACCCGAGATTAAGCCATGGTGACCCGAGATTAAGAAAAAACGAAAAAAAATATTTGAAAAAAAATTTGAAATTTTTTTAAAACAAATTCTGAAAAAATATTTGAAAAAAGTGTTAGTAATGACGCACTTCTATGTGGTGCGCCATTACTAAGTCAGATCGTAATGGCGCACTGTGGGCTATACTAATGGCGCACTGCCCGGTGCGCCATTAGTATCTGGTACCATTAGCAAAAATTTCTAATGGCGTGGTGCTAGTGGCGCACCTGTAGTGCGCCATTAGTAGGCAAAACAGGTGCGCCACTAGCAGGCCTTTTCCGAGCAGTGTCATCTTGACTCTTCGATAGAAACTTTGGGGCACTCTTTGAAGTACTTTGTGTTGGTTGAATAGATGAATTTGAGATTGTGTGATGCATATCGTCTAATCATGCCCACGGATACTTGAGGTGACAATGGAGTATCTAGGTGACATTAGGGTTTTGATTGATTTGTGTCTTAAGGTGTTATTCTAGTATGAACACTATGATAGATCGAACGGAAAGAATAGCTTCATGTTATTTTACTACGGACTCTTGAATAGATAGAACAGAAAGAATAACTTTTAGGTGGTTTCATACCCTACCATAATCTCTTCGTTTTTTCTCCGCTATTAGTAGCTTTGGAGTGACTCTTAGTTGCATGTTGAGGGATAGTTATATGATCCAATTATGTTATTATTGTTGAGAGAGCTTGCACTAGTGAAAGTATGAACCCTATGCCTTGTTTCCTACCATTGCAATACCGTTTACGCTCGCTTTTATCACTGGTTACCTTGCTGTTTTTATAATTTCAGATTACAAATACCTTTATCTACCATCCATATTGCACTTGTATCACCATCTCTTCGCCGAACTAGTGCACCTATACAATTTACCATTGTATTGGGTGTGTTGGGGACACAAGAGACTCTTTGTTATTTGGTTGCAGGGTTGCTTGAGAGAGACCATCTTCATCCTACGCCTCCCACAGATTGATAAACCTTAGGTAATCCACTTGAGGGGAATTTGCTACGTACTGTCCTCCAAACTTGTGCACTTGCAGGCCCAACAATGTCTACAAGAAGATGGTTGTGTAGTAGACATCAGATATTTATGAAAGTGTATTTGGAGAGGTCTTGACTTTAGTTAGTAATGATTCCACTATTTCGGAAGAGGCTCCAATTGATTATGAGAACGAAGTTGCTATCTATGATGATTATCGTGATGACATGTATGCTATAAAGGAATATGTTAACCATGAAACTTGTCATCATGCTTTTAATTTTCAATTGGAGTATGCCTCACATGACAATTATTTTGTTGAGTTTGCTCCCACTATTCTGAATGAGAAGAATTTTTGCTTATGTGGAGAGTAGTAAAATTTCTATGCTTGTCGATCATGAAAAGAATGCTTTATGTGATGGCTGTATTGTTAAACTCATTCCTGATGCTACTGAAAATTATTATGAGGGAGGAATATACGCTTGTAAGAGTTGCAATAATATCAAGTTTCCTCTCTATGTGCTTAAAGTTTTGAAGTTATACTTGTTTTGCCTTCCGATGCTAGTTGATTCTTGTTCCCATAAGTTGTGTGCTCACAAAATCCCTAGGCATAGGAGGTGGGTTAGACTTAAATGTGCTACTCATATTCTTCATGATGCTCCCTTTATGTTTCAATTCTTATCTCTAATGTGAGCATCATTGAAATCATCATGCCTAGCTAAAAGGCATTAAAGAAAAGCGCTTGTTGGGAGACAACCCAATATTTACCTATACTGTTTTTGTGTGTTCACATGATCATGCTACTGTAGTAATCATGTTTTATAGCTTTTGTTGCAATAAAGTGCCAAGTAAAGCCTTTAGGATCATGTTGGGTGATAGTTGATTTGATCTTGCTGAAAAACAGAAACTTTTGCGCTCATGAAAACTATTCTAATTTTCACAGAAGAGTGATTTTAAGTTGATTCTTTTTGCAGAAGATTAATGCACAAATTGCTCAGGTTTTCCTAATTATTTCAGAATTTTTAGAGTAGTAGAAGTATGGTTGCTGTTCAAATTATTACATACTATTCTGTTTCTGACTGGTTCTTTTTAATACATAGTTTGCTTGTTTTCTAGTTCCTATGGGTTATATTTCTCAATATAAATTGTAGAAATGATTTGGTACAGTAGGCATTGTGTGAGAAAAATTATGAATCTTGTCTTTGACAGTACCAAAGTGAATTGTTTACTCTTTATCATACTAACCCATCTCACGAACTTCCGTTAAATTTTGTGTGATTGAAGTTTTCAAGTTTTGGGTGAGATATCGATATGAGGAGAATAAGGAGTCGAATGAACCTAAGCTTGGGGATGTCCAAGGCACCCCAAAGTGATACTGAAGGAAGACTCAAGCGCCTAAGCTTGGGGATACCTCGGAAGGCATCCCATCTTTCGTCTTCAAAACCATCGGTATACCTTACTCGGAGCTATATTTTTATTCGTCACATGATATGTGTTTTGCTTGGAGCGTATTTTCATTATACTTCCTGTTTGAATAAATCATTGGATCTGAAATCTTGAATGAGAGAGTCCTCCCATGACTAGTTAATTATTTGACTACTCAGTGTTCTTCACTTATATCTTTTTGGAGTAGTTTGTCATTTACTCACGTGCTTCACATATATCCAATGAGTAAATGGTAGAATGAATTGAATATCATAAATCTGAATTTATATATGTTTCATATGATTATACCATGGGGAGTAATGACTTCACAGATAATAAGTATAGGTGGTAAATTTATTGAAAGTTAGCAAACGCAGAATTGGTCATTTGAACAATTCATGAAAGAATATTGAAGGAAGAGAGATTTCACGTATAAATATACTATCTTGGACATCTTTTGTAATTGTGAGCACTCAATAAAATATGACATGCTAAAAATTTGATGTTGGACAAGGAAGACAAATAAATGGGTTATGTTTTCCTATATTCGAATAGACGTTATATTGTATTGGATCATCCAACATGTTGAGCTTGCCTTTCCCTCTCATGCTAGCCAAATTCGTTGCACAAGTAGAAATACTACTTGTGCTTCCAAACATCCCTTAAACCCAGTTTTGCCATGAGAGTCCACCATACCTACCTATGGATTGAGTAAGATCCTTCAATAAGTTGTCATCGGTGCAAGCAATAAAAATTGCTCCTTAAATATGTATGATCTATTAGTGGGAAGAAAATAAGCTTTATACGACCTTGCAATATGGAAGAAATAAAAGTAACAGACTACATAATAAAGGTCCTTCTCACAAGTGGCAATATAAAGTGACGTTCTTTTGCATTAAGATTTTGTGCATCCAACCATAAAAGCGCATGATAACCTGTGCCTCCCTCTACGAAGGGCCTATCTTTTACTTTTACCTTCTACCCTTATACAAGAGTCATGGTGATCATCACCTCTCCTTTTTACACTTTTTCCTTTGGCAAGCACTTTGTGTTGGAGCGATCTGGATATATATATATATATCCACTTGGATGTAGGTTTTCATAAAGTATTATTGTTGACATTACCCTTGAGGTAAAAGGTTGGGAGGCGAAACTATAAGCCCCTATCTTTCTGTGTGTCCGATTAAAACTTTGGACCCATAAATATCACGTGAGTGTTAGCAATTGTGAAAGATTAAATGATAGTTGACACTACTAGGGAAAAGCTTATACACAGAAAGTTACTAGTAGCGAGGGTTAAAAACCCTCGCTACTGCTACTTACCAGTAGCGCAGGTTCGCTACTACTAAGTTGATAGCAGTAGCGCAGGTTTTTAACCCTCGCTACTACTAAGGAGTCTCTACCGTGCCCCCCGGGACATGCCATAGTAGTAGCACGGGTTTTTAAACCTCGCTACTACTAAGTTTGATAGCAGTAGCGTTGGTTTTTAGCCCTCGCTACTACTAAGTGGTGCCATAGTAGTAGCGAGGGGTAAAAACCCGCGCTACTACTAAAGGTCCCATTTTCAAACTCTACCCCCCCGGTGGATCGCCTTTTTAGTTTAAAAAAATAAAAGAAAATGATGAAAATGTCAAAAAAATAAAAGAAAATAAGTTTCCCATGTGATATGTGGTCTAGTTGTTGGGAAAATTTGCAAATATGAATTTCGACTTTATTTGCAAAATCTCTCGAGAATTTGTAAAAATGGGCATAACTTTTGCATACTAACTCGGATGAAAAAGTTTTTTATATGAAAAATCATCTACTCGAAAAGTTACATCCAAATTTAACTGGGGGAACCCCATTAAACATTTTCAAAATCCTCAAAAACCAAACAGAAAAAAGTTACGGGGCTTTTAAGATCTGTAGGCAAAAAAATCATCAAATTTAAGTTTTTTAAAATTTTTGTTAAATCTAGTCAAACTAATTATTCAAGAATATTAGTGTTACTAAATAATTATTTTAGTTTTTTTAATTTTGGTCAAATCTGGTCAAACTATGATCAAACTGTGGTCAAACAGTGGTCAAACTAATTATTCAAGATATATTAGTGTTACTAATTTTTTAGAACAATAGTTTCAAACTCAAACAGTGAAATGTGTGACTTCATGCTCAAGCTAAATTCCCGAGGTTAATAGGATTGACATCTTACTATTGTCAGGAAAACAACAAGTGCAGACTTGGAAACGAGGGAGAATAGAACCTGGAAGTTAAGCGTGCTCAGGCTGGAGTAGTGCCTTATTAGTAGCGCCGGCCCCCGCGCTACTAATAGGCCCAAAACCCGCGCTGCTGCTAGGCTTTTCCCTAGTAGTGTGAGTATGTGGAGGTTGTTGAATCAAAGCTCTTACATAGACCCTTCCTGAAAATAAGATGAATTGCAATTGTTTGATGAATGAGAACATAGTTTGTTAGTTTTCAAGAAAGTTTATGATCTATACTTTAACATGTGAATAGCTTGTTACTTGATCATGAGAAGTTTCGTGAGTTGAGCCACTGTTATGATATATAATGATGCTAGAAAAAGTGATTGAAACTATCATTGATCAAATTTATGCACTTGCTAGCATCCACAATTCATAAATTATTTCTTTTATCATTTACCTACTCGAGGACGAGCAGGAATTAAGCTTGGGGATGGTGATACATCTCCAACGTATCTATAATTTATGAAGTATCCATGCCATGTTTATAATATTTTTACATGATTTTGGTATGATTTGATTAGAACTAACCCGGACTGACGCTGTTTTCAGCAGAACTACCATGGTGTTGTTTTTGTGCAGAAATAAAAGTTCTCGGAATGCGATGAAAATCAAGGGAGATTTTTTTGGAAAATAAAAAATACTAGAACGAGTATCTACCGGAGGGGAGTACCGAGGTCACCACGAGGGTGGAGGGCGCACCCCTGCCTTGTGGACTCCCCATGGGCCCCCTTGACGTGAAATCAACGCCAACCCCTCATATAAATCGAGAAAACCCCAGAACAGAAGAGAGATCGGAAGTTCCGCCACCGCAATCCTCTGTAGCCACGAGGAAACAATCTAGGCCCTCTCTGACACCCTGTCGGAGGGGGCCATCATCACCAGAGGCCATGGGGAAGGATCTCGGAGGGGCCATCATCACCATGAAGGCCAAGATCCAGCGGGAGAACCTCTCCCCATCCAGGGGGAAGCCCGAGGAGGAAGCAGAAGGGGGAGATCCTCTCCTCCTCTCTCTCAGTGGCGCCGGAGTTCCATCAGGAGGGGAATCATCGCCACGGTGATCGTCTTCATCAACATCACCATCATCATCACAATCCTCATCTCTTTTACGCGGTCCACTCTCCCGCACCCCGCTGTAATCCCTACTTGAACATGGTGCTTTGTGCCACATATTATGATCCAATGATGTGTTGCCATCCTATGATGTTTTGAGTAGATATCCTTTGTCTTTGGGTTGATTGATGATCTATATTGATATGAGTTGTATGTTTTATTTTGGTGCTGTCCTATTGTGCCCTCTGTGTCACGCAAGCGTGATGGATTCCCGTTGTAGGTTGTTGCAATACGTTCATGATTCGCTTATAGTGGGTTGCTTGAGTGACAGAAGCATAAACCCGAGTAAGGTGGTTGTTGCGTATGGGATAAAGGGGACTTGATATGTTAATGCTACGGTTGGGTTTTACCTTAATGATATTTAGTAGTTGCGGATGCTTGCTAGAGTTCCAATAATAAATGCATATGATCCAAGAAGAAAAGGTATGTTAATTAGCTTATGCCTCTCCCTCATATGAAGTTGCAACAGTGATTACCGGTCTTGTTAACAATTCCCTAGGAAAATTCCGCACACCGATCCATCATTATTCCACACTTGCTATTTATAATATTTAGAAATATATTCTAAAATTATTATAACATCACCTACTTTTACATTTTAGCTCCTCGATATCATGCAAAGTTATCCTCTTCATACCCACAATATAGTTTTATTTCTTGTTTCTAGTTGGAAGCAAACGTTCGGTATACGTAGAGTCGTATCAGTGGTAGATAAGAGTTGAGAGAATATTGATCTTACTTTTAGCTCCTTGTGGGTTCGACACTCCATACTTCTCACTTCCACGTTTGGAAATCGCTATGATGATTCCTTGCACTTGGGAATTATCATCCACCGTTGACCAAGTGGAGTGAGAAGAAATGGCGGAGCAAGGCCATAGATGGGACAATGCCCACAAAGTCCTCTCATAGGAAGCCGAAAGCAAAGAGGAGGATGATGGATCCGGGGTCCAGGTGCAGTGTATGGATCCGGTAATGCAAGAGCACGACGTTGAAGAAATCTGAAAAGGGGGGATCAGGCCGGTGAAGAGAGCGTGGAGATGAAGGGGGATTTCGGTGGCCTCCATGTCTTCTAAGAACCGGGAGGTAGGCCTGACCGTCGTTGCCTTCCACTCGTTGGAATCAGCGGCAAGGGCTTGCTAGACCTTGTCCAAGCCCTCCTAGTTGATCACCGTGGACTGGTCCAGCGCTAGTTCCGGCCCCGGCGAGGGCTCCGCGGTTGCACGGGCAAAATGGATTGGAGCTAGTGTGGAACCCAGTGAGGAAGGCGCAAGTCTGCAGGAAGGGAAGGGAGCCGAAGGCGAGCGTGACGAGCAATGATGGCTGGGCCGCGTGCACCATGCAGTTGTCAAGTCGGGCAGTTGTCGAGGCAGCATGGGGAAGTTGAGACGCCCACGTCCCATCAGGTACCACACATCATCTCGGCCCGTGGGCGATTGGGGCCCGTGGTGCTTAGCCCTTACCCTCTGGCCTCGCCTCGAAGCCAAGTCTGAGCACACCTTGGCCCCGGGGTTACTGTCGGTGTTCTGGGAACCAGGATACCCAGATTTGCCTGCCTGCGGCCCATGACATGGCTTCATTGATGGCCTGGTACGACCCATCTAAGACACCAACTAGTTAAGACCCTCACAAGGGGCCAAGCCTCATGAGGCAGGCGACGCCAAGGCCTCCGGAGGGAGCGGACTCCCAGGGTTGCCTCCTGAGGAGCGGAGATTTCTATGCAGGTGCTCAACCACACGAGGTTGCGATGATGCAAGCCATGACGACCAAGGCCAGGCGGGTGCCAGCGGGCGCAAAGGACAGGTTTCCTCTTTGGTGCTTAGGAGGCAAGCGCATGCGCGGAGTCCCAAGGAATCATTCAAAGGTTTCCATCCCCATGCAAGAAGACCAAGACCGCTAGGATAGATGTCATCACCGAGTCCACCGCAGCGTCACAACCAGGAGCTTTGCAGGAGAAGACCACCTTTTGTCAGGATAAGATTTACTACTTGTCCCCGTTTGAATTGGCCACTATGGGATCCCTTCCCACCTATTTTTTGGGGAAAGAGGACCAAGGCCACTATAAGTATAGGTTAGCCACCACCACAGCAAAATGTCGGATCCCTTCAGCTCATATCCACACCAGAGCAGACCTCGCGAGGTTATTCTTCACTTGTACTAGTTCATCCTCAGCTCCTCGTGAGGCAAATCCACCACAAAGCAGGAGTAGGGTTTTACACCACAAGGTGGTCTGAACCTGGGTAAACTACTGTGTCCATCTTCTTCTGTGTTCATCGAGTTAGGCTGTGGGGGTGACGAACTGGTTGGCTGAAGGGGTTGAGTTCTCTGCACTCGCCCCAGAGTTCGAACCTTTTCTTGGGTCAACAAAGCCTTGAATCCGAGAAGTTTTCTGTAAAATTGTGTAATGGACAGGCAGAAGGACCCCTTCCTTTATTATAGTAGGTAACAAGGTATAGAGTTGGGCATTTGAATTCAAATAATTTTTTTCCTTGAACGGTTCCGAAATTTCTCAAAGGGTAAGTGAAAATCCGGTTTTTTTGACCGGGTTTTGAAAATCTCGGCTCAGAAAGAAAGGTGCCCATTGCAAAGTTAAGCCTAGGAGCATCTTGATTCTGAACTTGACCAAATTTTCCATATATTCAGGCCCCGCCCGGACAGTGTACAAACACAAAGCGCACCTTCAATGGAGAACCTCAAATCTACTCGTTTGCCCGGACTATCCGCAAACTCTTAAATTCAGGCACCAGCCCATACATGGAGAGAATATGAAGATGTCTAGACGTGTTCAGATAGTCTGCCATGCCCATAAACACAATGTCCATTTAGGACCTGGCTTTTGATCTGACATTCATAGATTTTGTTATATTTGTGTCGAATATATTATGTACGCAAGGGGTTACATGAACTTGGAGTTGTAATTGGTGTGGTTAGGTACGAGTTGTGTAGGAGTCGCATACTTGTATCCTAGGCCTCTTATATACGGAGGGGCACCACACGTTGTAATCCATGACGACTTGATAGCAATAGTTACGCGGGGGAGCCGACGGCATGTGCCGGCGCCCAGACAGCCGGTGTTGCGGTATCTTGGGGAGGAGCGCCCGTAGTCATGCCCCGGGGATGTAGCTATTGGAAATATGCCCTAGAGGCAATAATAAATTAGTTATTATTATATTTCCTTGTTCATGATAATCGTTTATTATCCATGCTATAATTGTATTGATAGGAAACTCAGATACATGTGTGGATACATAGACAACACCATGTCCCTAGTAAGCCTCTAGTTGACTAGCTCGTTGATCAACAGATGGTCACGGTTTCCTGACCATGGACATTGGATGTCGTTGATAACGGGATCACATCATTAGGAGAATGATGTGATGGACATGACCCAATCCTAAGCCTAGCACTAAAGATCGTGTAGTTCGTATGCTAAAGCTTTTCTAATGTCAAGTATCATTTCCTTAGACCATGAGATTGTGCAACTCCCGGATACCGTAGGAATGCTTTGGGTGTACCAAACGTCACAACGTAACTAGGTGGCTATAAAGGTGCACTACAGGTATCTCTGAAAGTGTCTGTCGGGTTGGCACGAATCGAGACTGGGATTTGTCACTCCGGTTAACAGAGAGGTATCTCTGGGCCCACTCGGTAGGACATCATCATAATGTGCACAATGTGACCAAGGAGTTGATCACGGGATGATGTGTTGCGGGAATGAGTAAAGAGACTTGCCGGTAACGAGATTGAACAAGGTATCGGCATACAGACGATCGAATCTCGGGCAAGTACAATACCGCTAGACAAAGGGAATTGTATACGGGATCGGTTGAGTCCTTGACATCGTGGTTCATCCGATGAGATCATCGTGGAACATGTGGGAGCCAACATGGGTATCCAGATCCCGCTGTTGGTTATTGACTGGAGAATGTCTCGGTCATGTCTGCATGGTTCCCGAACCCGTAGGGTCTACACACTTAAGGTTCGATGACGCTAGGGTTATAAAGGAAGTTTGTATGTGGTTACCGAATGTTGTTCGGAGTCCCGGATGAGATCCCGAATGTCACGAGGAGTTCCGGAATGGTCCGGAGGTAAAGATTTATATATGGGAAGTCCTGTTTTGGTCACCGGAAAAGTTTCGCGTTTTTTCTGTAACGTACCGGGACCACCGAGAGGGTCCCGGGGGTCCACCAAGTGGGGCCACCAACCCCGAAGGTCTGCATGGGCCAAGTGTGGGAGGGGACCAGCCCCAGGTGGGCTGGTGCGCCCCCCCACAGGGCCCAAGGCGCATGGAAGTGGGGAAGGGGGGCAAACCCTAGGGCAGATGGGCCCTAAGGCCCACCCTAGGTGCGCCTCCCCCCTCTCCCCTTCTGGCCGCCACCCAGATGGGATCTGGGGGCTGCCGCCACCCCTGGGGAGGGAACCCTAGAGGGGGCGCAGCCCCCTCCCCTCCTCCTATAAATACTTGAGGTCTGGGGGCTGCCCAACACACGAGAACCTCTCCCCATTGGCGCAACCCTACCTCTCTTACTCCTCCTCTCCCGCGGTGCTTGGCGAAGCCCTGCAGGATTGCCACGCTCCTCCACTACCACCACACCGTTGTGCTGCTGCTGGATGGAGTCTTCCTCAACCTCTCCCTCTCTCCTTGCTGGATCAAGGCGTGGGAGACGTCACCGGGCTGTACGTGTGTTGAACGCGGAAGTGCCGTCCGTTCGGCACTAGGATCTCCGGTGATTTGGATCACGACGAGTACGACTCCTTCAACCCCGTTCTCTTGAACGCTTCCGCTTAGTGATCTACAAGGGTATGTAGATGCACTCTCCTTCCCCTCGTTGCTAGTCTCTCCATAGATAGATCTTGGTGACACGTAGGAAATTTTTGAATTTTTGCTACGTTCCCCAACAGTGGCATCATGAGCTAGGTCTATTTCGTAGATTCTTTGCACGAGTAGAACACAAAGTAGTTGTGGGCATTGATTATGTTCAATGTGCTTACCGTTACTAGTCCAATCTTGTTTCGACGGTATTGTGGGATGAAGCGGCCCGGACCGACCTTACACGTACTCTTACGTGAGACAGGTTCCACCGACTGACATGCACTTGGTGCATAAGGTGGCTAGCGGGTGCCAGTCTCTCCCACTTTAGTCGGAACGGATTCGATGAAAAGGGTCCTTATGAAGGGTAAATAGCAATTGACATATCACGTTGTGGTTTTTGCGTAGGTAAGAAACGTTCTTGCTAGAAACCCATAGCAGCCACCTAAAACATGCAAACAACAATTAGAGGACGTCTAACTTGTTTTTGGAGGGTATGCTATGTGATGTGATATGGCCAAGAAGAATGTGATGAATGATATGTGATGTATGAGATTGATCATGTTCTTGTAATAGGAATCACGATTTGCATGTCGATGAGTATGACAACTGGCAGGAGCCATAGGAGTTGTCTTTATTTATTGTATGACCTGCGTGTCATTGAACAACGCCATGTTATTACTTTACTTTATTGCTGTAGCACCCCGGATGTAACTTTCCATCTTTGTAACTCCAACTCTTTCCATTTTCGGCTATGTGATATGATATTCCCTCGGTGGTTGGGTTTTGTCTTTTGTTTTTGCATTTTATTCATGTCATGCATATCATATCATGTCATCATGTGCATCTCATTTGCATACGTGTTCGTCTCATGCATCCGAGCATTTTCCCCATTGTCCGTTTCGCAATCCGACACTCCCACATGCACCGGTGCACCCCTCTTGTCTCTTTTTGTGCGCGTGTGTTAAACGTTCTCGGAATGGACCGAGCCTTGCCAAGTGGCCCTGGTATAGCACCGGTAGACCACCTATCAAGTTTCGGGTCATTTCGAGCTCGTTTGGTACTCCAACGGTTATCCGCATATCCGCAAAGGCCTCTTTTAAGTTGCAGGCCAACACCCCTCCAAAATAGCACAATAACCCATCTAACTCCCCTCCATGCTCTCGGTCGTTCGATCACGATCGTGTGGGCGAAAACTACACCTCATTTGGACACTCCTAGCTCCCTCTACCTATAAATATGCCTCCTCCCCCGAAATCCCGGATCAAATCCCCCCTAACCATAGCAGATTCGTCCCCGCCGCCACCGGACACGTCCAGCCACAGCCGGACACGTTCGGGTCGCCCCGCCGCCGCCACATGGCA
>NC_041389.1:548826113-548835350 GCF_002162155.2 Triticum dicoccoides
CGACTGTCTTTTTCTGCTGTTAAAAATCATTGCATCGTCATCGCATCATATCTTTGCACCCGTAGGTCCGTTTCGTGCGTGTAATATGTCAAATTGTTCGTCTCGAAGAGTACATCATTTCATTCTATTGCATCCTTTGCATTTGAGCTCATCTTGATGCCCGAAAGGCTGTTGGAAGAGGGCTTCATATAGTTAGTTTCAGATTCTTATCAGCACGAGCTCTTTTGTCATTTTTGCCATGATTGATGTGTGCATCCTATGAGGTTGATCCCTAAATGTGTTTTGAGCTAGGCTATGTCTTCTTTACAGAGGTTCTTACCATGTATTTTTGTGATCAATGTGGTGACTAGCACAAGCATGCAAATTAGGCTTCGTGATAATGCTGATTTTAGTTCATGTTCTGCTGTAATTTTGATGCCATGTAAACATGTTCCTACAGAGAGATCCATGCATAATTTGAGATACTTCAGTAAGGGTGTTTTGAAAACATTGTGTTGCTCTATCCATCCATGGTCCTGGTTGCAATTATGGAGTAGTCTAGCATGTCATTTTCGTGCTCTTATTTTGCTTCAAATTGTTTCCTGGCAGATTGTTTACATGTTATTCAATTTGGCCGAGGTTGTTGTAGTTGGTCCGGGTATGCTATGATGTTGTTCCTTGCCATGTGTAGCTTCTATGTCATGTCTTCTTGATGGATGTATGCTTAGTTTATCATGAGATGCTCTGTAGTGAGTGCATCGATCTCGCGAAGGTGCCTTCATAATTATTTCAATGCCATGCTTTGTTTGCTGAGATCTGTTAACGAAACTTGCTATGTTTACGTGGGTGCCATCATATTTTCTAGTCCTTTTTGGCTTATAGTCAGTAAGGGACTTTTGATCTATGCTTTGAGTAGATTCATGCCATGCCTTAGTTTGCTATTATAAGTTCCTGTAGCATGTTGAAAAATTGCTCCGAATATTGCTTCGTGCTGCTGTTTATGCCATGTCCAACCTGATAATTTTTTGCACTTTCTCCATGCTTGTTTGAACCTCTTATGATGTGAATTAGCCATAGCTCAGTGTTCCTCTTTTGTAAAGCATCTCCTGTAGATCACTGCCATATGCTTTGTTTTTATGTTGGGGTGCTGTAGCATAGTTTATTGTCGCATGCTAAGTAGCATCGTGCTGTTAATCGCAGCTCTGTGCCATACTTGTCTTGCTTGCCATTTGCAAACCGTGCATCCGTTTCCGGTGATCTTTATATCGATTTCAACCGAAATCATCTCATCTTTCCAGCGGCATACTTGGTTTGCCAAGTTGATGCCTTGTTCATCATCTTTCCTTTCGAAGTACGCATATGCATTGCATATCACATCTCGCATATCATGTCATGTTTTGCATCATGTTGCTTGTGCATTGCACCATGATTTATTGTGGTTCCTTGCTTGTGTTCTTGCTTTGGATAGAGCCGGGAGACGAGTACGTGCATGAGGAACCTGTTGAGTATGCTAACGAGGATCCAGCCTTCGACAACTCTGAGAACCTTGCAGGAAAGATGATCATACCTTCGAAATCATTTCTATCTTTGCTAGCTAGTACTCGCTCTATCGCTTTGTTAGCCCTACCTGCCTTTGTTTACCATGCCTACCTATTGCCATGTTAAACCTCTAACCAACCTGTCCTAGCAACCGTTGTTTGGCTATGTCACTGCTTTTGCTCAGCCCCTCTTATAGCATTGGTAGTTGCAGGTGAAGATAAAGTTTGTTCCTGGTCGGAACACGGATATTCTGGGATATCACAATATCTCCTGTTTAAATTAATGCACCTTATATACTTGGTAAAGGGTGGCAGGCTCGGCCTTATGCCTGGTGACTTGTTCCACTCTTGCCGCCCTAGTTTCCGTCATACCGGTGTTATGCACGGTTGGGTGATTTATGGGACCCCCTTAACAGTTTGCTTTGAATAAAACTCCTCCAGCAAGGCCCAACCTTGGTTTTACCATTTGCCACCTAAGCCCTTTTCCCTTGGGTTTTCGCGAGCCCAAGGGTCATCTTTATTTACCCCCCCGGGCCAGTGCTCCTTCGAGTGTTGGTCCAACCTGAGCGATGTCCGGCGTCCCCCGGGCAACCAGGGTCTATACCAACCCGACGTCTTGCTCATCCGTTGTGCCCTGAGAACGAGATATGCGCAGCTCCTATCGGGATTTGTCGGCGCATCGGGTGGCTTTGCTGGTCTTGTTTTACCATTGTTGAAATGTTTTGCGAACCGGGATTCCGAGGCTGATCGGGTCTTCCCGGGAGAAGGTCTATTCCTTCGTTGACCGTGAGAGCTTGTGATGGGCTGAGTTGGGACACCCCTGCAGGGTATATAATCTTTCGAAAGCCGTGCCCGTGGTTGTGAGGCAGATGGGAATTTGTTAATGTTCGGTTGTAGATAACTTGACACTTGACCTCTTTATAATGCATCAACCGAGTGTGTAGCCGTGATGGTCTCTTCTCGGCGGAGTCCGGGAAGTGAACATGGTTTGTGTTATGCTTGACGTAAGTAGTTTCAGGATCACTTCTTGATCGCTTCTAGCTTCTCGACCGATGCGTTGCTTCTCTTCTCGCTCTCACTTGCGTATGTTAGCCACCATATATGCTTAGTGCTTGCTGCAGCTCCACCATATTACACCTTTCCTACCTATGAGCTTAAATAGTCTTGATCTCGCGGGTGTGAGATTGCTGAGTCCTCGTGACTCACAGATTCTACCAAAACAGATGCAGGTGCCGAGGATACTGGCGCAGATGGCGCAACTGAGCTGAAGTGGCAATTTGTTGAGGCCCTTGGTCGTTACTATGTTTCGTTTCCAGATGATCAGTAGAGGTGCCCAGTCGGGGCGATCGGGGATCTAGCATTTGGGGTTGTCTTCTTTTCATTTGAACTTGACCGTAGCCGGTCTATGAGTGTATTTGAATGATGTATGATCTTAATTTATGTATTGTGTGAAGTGGCGATTGTAAGCCAACTCTCTTTATCCCAGTCTTGTTCATTACATGGGATTGTGTGAAGATGACCCTTCTTGCGACAAAACTACTATGCGGTTATGCCTCTAAGTCGTGCTTCGACACGTGGGAGATATAGCCGCATCGTGGGTGTTACAAGTTGGTAATCAGAGCCATCCCCGACTTAGGAGCCCCCTGCTTGATTGTTTGTTGGCGATGTTGAGTCTAGAACAAAAATGTTTTGAGTCTTAGGATTATATATATCGGAGAGTAGGATTCTTTTTACTCCTCAGTCCCTTCGTCGCTCTGGTGAGGTCTTATGACGTAGATGTTTTGACTATCCTCTTCTCAAATTTTCACTAAAATTTTTTTAGGATCACGCGGGTATCTTGGAATCGTTCCGATAGTTTTGTGACGAGAACATTGTTCTTGGTGCCTCCTGACATTTAGGGGTTGTGGCAGTGTCCCGGGGAGTTGAGCTCCGAGGTGTTGTCATCACAATTTTATCGTTGCAGTTCTGGAATACCTGAGTTTTGCCGACATCGAAAATCTCTTTTATGCAGTTGTTGGTGAGATAACCCCGATAACCCAGTACTGGGGCGAGCTCGGGAGTATTGCCATAACTCGTATAACGGATGCTTTTCGAAGGTTGAGGTACACGATTTCCGAAGGTTTCTTGGTTATGTGTTGACGGATGGATACAGCTGGATGTAGGGATTGTTAGTTTGGGTGAGATATTGTGCTTCCCCTGTATCCCCAACACCAGATTGCATAACCAGAAAGTTTCGGGAGTTTATAGGTGGCATTCAAGTAGCTCTAGCATTTCTTCCCGCAGATATTTGGTTTGTGATTGGGTAATCCTTACCACGTATTTGTTCCAGTTGTACCTTGTTTATTTCATTCATCAATCTCTATTCAAGTGGCTTCTCACCTTAATGGACGTGTGATGTTTACTTTGGAATTCATTCGTTCATCCTTGTTCGAATGTTTATTGTGAAGACTATATGTTGCCATTTCTATCCGATTGATTCAACTTGTCTATCTGTCTATCAAGATGCTAACGGATGTCACCCTCTTCAGGATGGCTCCGCCAATGCGTCTGAATCCGAGTCGCAATGATGGGAGTCAGGTGAACCCTCCACCTCCACCTCCGCCTCCGGAGGCATGGCAAGCTTTGATGGCAGCCTCTAACACCCATGCTCAGATGATGATCCAGCTCATGCAAGAGCGCAACCAAGGCCAAGGCAACCAAGGGAATCAAGGTCAAGGGCAGTTCAATCATCAGCCTCAATTTCCTACCCTCAACCAATTCCTTGCAAATCAGCCGAAGTCTTTCAGCTATTGTGTCGAGGCCACAGATGCCGATGATTGGCTCGTGGATATCAACAAGCATTTTGAATGCAGCAATGTCAGGCCTGAGGACTATGTCAAGTTCGCTTCTTTTCAGCTCAAGGATCAGGCAGCTGATTGGTTCCAGCAATACAAGGATTCCAGAGGTGGTCGAGTGATTACTTGGACTGATTTCTGTGGGGACTTTAAAGCTCACCATATTCCTACTAGTGTTGTTGAGAGCGAGCGTGAGGAGTTCCGCAATCTCAAGCAAGGCAACATGTCAGTGTACGAATACAACAAGCAGTTTCAGAAACTTGCTCGCTTTGCTAAGCAAGATGTTCCAGATGAGAAGAGTATGATCTATCAGTTCAGAGGTGGCCTTAGAGAGGATCTGCAGTTAGCTCTCGTTCTTGTTGAGCCTACTCAGTTTGATCAATTCTACTATATGGCACTCAAGCAAGAAGGTGCTCAGCTCAAGTGTGAGGCTTCCAAGAAGAGAATCAGAGATGCAGTGCAATCTTCTTCTTCCTCACAAGTGGTAGCTAAGCAGCAGAAGTTCTACCTGCCTCCTCCTCTGTTTCGTCAGCCTTACCAACAGAAGAACTCAGGTGGTCGTGGATCTTCCCACCCACCAAATCCAAGCTATCAGAACAAGTCTCCGCCTCAAGCTCCAAGGTCAATTGCTCCTTATCATCGTCCGCTCTCAGAAGTGACTTGCAACCAGTGCCAGCAGAAAGGTCACTACGCGAACAAATGCTTAAATCAAAGGCGCCTTCCTCCTCCTCCTCCTGTGAGATCTTCAAGCAATGCAGTGGTCAAGCATAATCCAAAGTCTGCAAAGGTGAACATGATGAATGCAGCTCAGGCAGAGGATTCTTCAGATGTGATCATGGGTAATCTTCCAGTTAATGATATTCCTGCAAAAGTTTTATTTGATACGGGTGCTTCTATTTCATTCATATCAAAGCCTTTTGCATCCATGCACGATTTGCATACTGTTGATCTACCTAAGCCGATAGCGGTTTCCTCTCCGTGTATATTCATGAACACCAAAATGATGGCTCCAGATGTTTCTATCAAGATGGGCGACTATAAATTTCTGTCTTCTCCAATGGTTCTTGGTGATTCTAATATTGATCTTATTCTTGGGATGGACTGGCTTTCTAAGCACAAGGCTCAGCTTGATTGTGCTGCCAGGCAAATTCAATTGGCACACCCTTCTGAGGATGTAATCATCTATGCCGCTCGTGATGAAACCATTCGGTTGTTTTCTCTCAATGAGAAGGGCGAATTGGATGCTATTTCTCAAATTCCAGTGGTTTGTGAGTACCAAGATGTCTTTCTAGAAGAGCTTCCGGGTATGCCTCCTCATCGGCCAGTCGAGTTCGTTATTGATCTTGAGCCCGGTACAGAACCCGTTTGCAAGCGTCCTTACAAGCTTGGACCCAAGGAGCTGAAGGAATTGAAGAAGCAGCTCGATGAACAAGAGCGTCTGGGTTTGATCAGACCGAGTTCTTCCCCATGGGGTTGTGGAGTTCTTTTTGTCCAGAAGAAGGATGGCACGGACCGACTTTGCATCGATTACCGTCCATTGAACAAGAAGACAATCAAGAACAAGTACCCACTTCCCAACATCAATGAGCTTTTCGAGCAACTCAAAGGGGCTAAAGTCTTCTCCAAGCTTGACCTTCATATGGGTTATCATCAGATTCGCGTTCGTGAACAAGACATTCCCAAGACAACATTCAGAACAAGCTATGGTTCTTATGAATATACTGTCATGTCGTTCGGCCTTGTCAATGCTCCTCCAACTTTCTCTTGCATGATGAACTTTATCTTCAACCCCTACAGCAATGAATTCGTCTTGGTGTATCTCGATGATATCTTGGTCTTCTCCAAGAATTAGAAGGATCATGCCAAACATTTGCGATTGGTGCTTGACAAGCTCAGAGAGCATCAATTCTATGCGAAGTTTTCCAAATGTGAGTTCTGGCTTGATGAAGTTCTTTATCTTGGTCACATCATCTCTGCCAAGGGAATTGCTATTAATCCGGCGAAGGTGTCTGCAGTTGTGAATTGGGAACCTCCTCAGAATGTCAAGCAGCTCCGCAGTTTTCTCGGTCTTGCAAGCTATTGCCGAAGATTCGTTGAGAACTTCTCTAAGATTGCAAAGCCTCTTTCCAACCTCCTCCAGAAGCATGTCAAGTATGTCTGGACGCCTGAGTGTGACGTCGCTTTCAACACCCTCAAAGAGAAGCTAGTCACAGCTCCTGTCTTGACTCCTCCTGATGAATCCAAGCCATTTGAAGTTTTCTGTGATGCTTCCCTTCAAGGTCTCGGTGCTGTGTTGATGCAAGAGAAGAAAGTTGTGGCCTATACCTCTCGTCAGTTGAAGCCCAACAAAAAGAACTACCCCACTCACGATCTCGAGTTGGCGGCAGTTGTCCATGCATTGATAACATGGAGACATCTCTTATTGGGAAGGCAAGTGGACATTTTCACCGATCACAAGAGCCTCAAGTATATCTTCACTCAACCCAACCTTAACCTCAGGCAAACTCGATGGGTCGAGATGATTCAAGAGTACAATCCGAGTATCGAATATACTCCTGGCAAGGCGAATGTGATTGCAGACGCTCTGAGCAGAAAGGCTTATTGCAACAGTCTAATTCTCAAGCCGTTTCAACCGGATCTTTGTGAGGCTTTTCGCAAGCTGAATCTTCAAGTTGTTCCTCAAGGCTTTCTTGCCAACCTCATAGTCTCTCCTACTTTGGAAGATCAAATTCGTGAGGCACAACTCCTGGATACCATGGTGAAGAAGGTGAAACGTGGTATTCACAAGGGCATTCTCAAATACAAGTGCTATCGCTTGGATGACAAAGATACTCTTTTCTTCGAGGATCGAATTGTGGTTCCAAAAGGTGATCTGAGAAAAGTCATCATGAATGAGGCACACAATTCCCTCCTATCCATTCATCCTGGAAGTACAAAGATGTACTATGACCTCAAGCAGTCATATTGGTGGACTCGAATGAAGCGAGAGATTGCTCAATTCGTGAATGAATGTGATGTCTGCAGAAGAGTGAAAGCAGAACACCAACGACCAGCTAGTCTCCTCCAACCTCTTGCTATTCCGGAATGGAAGTTTGACCATATCGAGATGGACTTCGTGACTGGTTTTCCTAAGTCCAAGCGTGGAAATGATGCTATCTTCATTGTCATTGACAAGCTTACCAAAGTGGCTCATTTTCTTCCTATCAAAGAATCTATCACGGCAGCTCAGCTGGCAGAGCTATACACCTCCAGAATTGTCTCCTTGCACGGCATTCCACAATTGATATCTTCTGATCGTGGAAGCATCTTCACTTCTAAGTTCTGGGACTCCTTCCAGACGGCCATGGGCACCAACATTCGTTTCAGCACAGCTTTCCATCCTCAAACAAGTGGCCAAGTCGAGCGAGTCAATCAAATCCTTGAAGATATGCTCAGGGCTTGTGTAATCTCTTTCGGTATGAAGTGGGAAGATTGTCTTCCATATGCCGAGTTCTCCTACAACAATAGCTTCCAAGCGAGTTCGGGCAAGGCCCCATTCGAAATTCTCTATGGAAGAAAGTGTCGTACTCCTCTCAATTGGTCCGAGACAGGTGAACGCCAACTTCTTGGCAACGACTTGATCACAGAAGCTGAAGAAATGTGCAAAGTCATTCGTGAGAATCTCAAAGCCGCGCAATCGCGACAGAAGAGTTACTATGATAGCAAGCACCGTGACTTGGCTTTTGAAATCGGAGACCATGTCTACCTCCGCGTCTCTCCAATGAAAGGCACTCGTCGCTTCGGTATCAAAGGGAAGCTTGCCCCTAGATACGTGGGTCCTTTCAAGATCATTGGCAAAAGAGGCGATCTCGCCTATCAACTTGAGCTTCCATCCAACTTTGCAAACGTGCACGATGTGTTTCACGTGTCACAGCTTCGCAAGTGCTTCAAGACTCCAGAGTGCACTATCAACTTCAAAGAGATCGACCTCCAAGAAGATCTCTCTTATCATGAGCATCCCATTGCTATTCTTGAAGAAACCGAGCGCAAGACTCGCAACAAGTCAATCAAATTCCTGAAAGTGAAGTGGTCACACCATTCCGACCGAGAAGCCACCTGGGAGCGCGAGGATCACCTCCGTTCCGAATATCTGGAGTTCTTTCAGTCCTAGATCTCGGGACGAGATCCTCTTGTAGTGGTGGAGTGTTGTAGCACCCCGGATGTAACTTTCCATCTTTGTAACTCCAACTCTAGCCATTTTCGGCTATGTGATATGATATTCCCTCTGTGGTTGGGTTTTGTCTTTTGTTTTTGCATTTTATTTATGTCATGCATATCATATCATGTCATCATGTGCATCTCATTTGCATACGTGTTCGTCTCATGCATCCGAGCATTTTCCCCGTTGTCCGTTTCGCAATCCGACACTCCCACATGCACCGGCGCACCCCTCTTGTCTCTTTTCGTGTGCATGTGTTAAACGTTCTCGGAATGGACCGAGCCTTTCCAAGTGGCCCTGGTATAGCACCGGTAGACCACCTGTCAAGTTTCGGGTCATTTGGAGCTCGTTTGGTACTCCAACGGTTATCCGCATATCCGCAAAGGCCTCTTTTAAGTTGCAGCCCAACACCCCTCCAAAACAGCCCAATAACCCATCTAACTCCCCTCCATGCTCTCGGTCGTTCGATCACGATCGTGTGGGCGAAAACTACACCTCATTTGGACACTCCTAGCTCCCTCTACCTATAAATATGACTCCTCCCCCGAAATACCGGATGAAATCCCCCCTAACCCTAGCAGATTCGTCCCCGCCACCACCGGACACGTCCGGTCACAGCCGGACACGTCCGGGTCGCCCCGCCGCCGCCACGTGGCACGCCGCCACTTGCCCGCACCCTCCGTCACCC
>NC_041389.1:548835745-548841612 GCF_002162155.2 Triticum dicoccoides
CCGCCCGCCGCCGCCGGTGGCCGGATCTGCCGCCGCCCGAGTCCTCCTCCTCCGGCAATCGCCGCCGCCGGCGCCTCCTGCTCCGGCCTCCCGGATCCCGCCGTCGCCGGCGCCCCCAGCAACCGCCCCGACCGCCTCCGTCTCCGGCCGCCGTCGCCTCCGACTCCGGCGACCTCGACCTCGGCATCCGCGCGATCCGGCCAGATCCGATCGATCCGGTTGACCTCTTCCCCCCCGTTTTCGACTAAGTCTTTTTCTGCTGTTAAAAATCATTGCATCTTCATCGCATCATATCTTCACACCCGTAGCTCTGTTTCGTGCGTGTAATATGTCAAATTGTTCGCCTCGAAGAGTACATCTTTTCGTTCCATTGCATCATTTGCATTTGAGCTCATCTTGATGCCCGAATGCTGTTGGAAGAGGGCTTCATATCGTTAGTTTCAGATTCTTATCAGCACGAGCTCTTTTGTCATTTTTGCCATGATTGATGTGTGCATCCTATGAGGTTGATCCCTAAATGTGTTTTGAGCTAGGCTATTCTTCTTTACAGAGGTGCTTACCATGTATTTTTGTGATCAATATGGTGACTAGCACAAGCATGCAAACTAGGCTTCGTGATAATGCTGAGTTTAGTTCCTGTTCTGCTGTAATTTTGATGCCATGTAAACATGTTGCTACACGGAGATCCATGCATAATTTGAGATACTTCAGTAAGGGTGTTTTGAAAACATTGTTTTGCTCTATCCATCCATGTTCCTGGTTGCAATTATGGAGTAGTCTAGCATGTCATTTTCGTGCTCTACTTTTGCTTCAAATTGTTTCCTGGCAGATTGTTTACATGTTATTCAATTTGGCCGAGGTTGTTGTAGTTGGTCCGGGTATGCTATGATGTTGTTCCTTGCCATGTGTAGCTTCTATGTCATGTCTTCTTGATGGATGTATGCTTAGTTTATCATGAGATGCTCTGTAGTGAGTGCATCGAGCTCTCGAAGGTGCCTTCATAATTATTTTAATGCCATGCTTTGTTTGCTGAGATCTGTTAACGAAACTTGCTATGTTTACGTGGGTGCCATCATATTTTCTAGTCCTTTTTGGCTTATGGTCAGTAAGGGACTTTTGATCTATGCTTTGAGTAGATTCATGCCATGCCTTATTTTGCTATTATAAGTTCCTGTAGCATGTTGAAAACTTCCTCTGAACATTGCTTCGTGCTGCTGTTTATGCCATGTCCAACCTGATAATTTTTTGCACTTTCTCCATGCTTGTTTGAACCTCTTATGATGTGAATTAGCCGTAGCTCAGTGTTCCTCTTTTGTAAAGCATCTCCTGTAGATCACTGCCATATGCTTTGTTTTTATGTTGGGGTGTTGTAGCATAGTTTATTGTTGCATGCTAAGTAGCATCATGCTGTTAATCGCAGCTTTGTGCCATACTTGTCTTGCTTGCCATTTGCAAACCGTGCATCCGTTTCCGGTGATCTTTATATCGATTTCAACCGAAATCATCTCATCTTTCCAGCGGCATACTTGGTTTGCCAAGTTGATGCCTTGTTCATCATCTTTCCTTCCGAAGCACGCATATGCATTGCATATCACATCTCGCATATCATGTCATGTTTTGCATCATGTTGCTTGTGCATTGCACCGTGATTTATTGTGGTTCCTTGCTTGTGTTCTTGCTTTGGGTAGAGCCGGGAGACGAGTACGTGCACGAGGAACCTGTTGAGTATGCTAACGAGGATCCAGCCTTCGACAACTCTGAGAACCTTGCAGGAAAGATGATCATACCTTCGAAATAATTTCTATCTTTGCTTGCTAGTACTCGCTCTATCGCTTTGTTAGCCCTACCTGCCTTTGTTTACCATGCCTACCTATTGCCATGTTAAACCTCTAACCAACCTGTCCTAGCAACCATTGTTTGGCTATGTCACTGCTTTTGCTCAGCCCCTCTTATAGCATTGGTAGTTGCAGGTGAGGATGAAGTTTGTTCCTGGTCGGAACACGGATATTCTGGGATATCACAATATCTCCTGTTTAAATTAATGCACCTTATATACTTGGTAAAGGGTGGAAGGCTCGGCCTTATGCCTGGTGACTTGTTCCACTCTTGCCGCCCTAGTTTCTGTCATACCGGTGTTATGCACGGTTGGGTGATTTATGGGACCCCCTTAACAGTTCGCTTTGAATAAAACTCCTCCTGCAAGGCCCAACCTTGGTTTTACCATTTGCCACCTAAGCCCTTTTCCCTTGGGTTTTCGTGAGCCCAAGGGTCATCTTTATTTATCCCCCCGGGCCAGTGCTCCTTCGAGTGTTAGTCCAACCTGAGCGATGTCCGGCGTCCCCTGGGCAACCAGGGTCTATACCAACCCGACGTCTTGCTCATCTGTTGTGCCCTGAGAACGAGATATGCGCAGCTCCTATCGGGATTTGTCGGCGCATCGGGTGGCTTTGCTGGTCTTGTTTTACCATTGTCAAAATGTTTTGCGAACCGGGATTCCGAGGCTGATCGGGTCTTCCCGGGAGAAGGTCTATTCCTTCGTTGACCGTGAGAGCTTGTGATGGGCTGAGTTGGGACACCCCTGCGGGGTATATAATCTTTCGAAAGCCGTGCCCGTGGTTATGAGGCAGATGGGAATTTGTTAATGTTCGGTTGTAGATAACTCGACACTTGACCTCTTTAAAATGCATCAATCGAGTGTGTAGCCGTGATGGTCTCTTCTCGGCGGAGTCCGGGAAGTGAACATGGTTTGTGTTATGCTTGACGTAAGTAGTTTCAGGATCACTTCTTGATCGCTTCTAGCTTCTCGACCAATGCGTTGCTTCTCTTCTCGCTCTCACTTGCGTATGTTAGCCACCATATATGCTTAGTGCTTGCTGCAACTCCACCATATTACACCTTTCCTACCTATGAGCTTAAATAGTCTTGATCTCGCGGGTGTGAGATTGCTGAGTCCTCGTGACTCACAGATTCTACCAAAACAGATGCAGGTGCCGAGGATACTGGCGCAGATGGCGCAACTGAGCTGAAGTGGGAATTTGATGAGGCCCTTGGTCGTTACTATGTTTTGTTTCCAGATGATCAGTAGAGGTGCCCAGTCGGGGCGATCGGGGATCTAGCATTTGGGGTTGTCTTATTTTCATTTGAACTTGACCGTAGCCGGTCTATGAGTGTATTTGAATGATGTATGATCTTAATTTATGTATTGTGTGAAGTGGCGATTGTAAGCCAACTCTCTTTATCCCAGTCTTGTTCATTACATGGGATTGTGTGAAGATGACCCTTCTTGCGACAAAACTACTATGCGGTTATGCCTCTAAGTCGTGCTTCGACACGTGGGAGATATAGCCGCATCGTGGGTGTTACAAGTTGGTAATCAGAGCCATCCCCGACTTAGGAGCCCCCTGCTTGATTGTTTGTTGGCGATGTTGAGCCTAGAACAAAAATGTTTTGAGTCTTAGGATTATATATATCGGAGAGTAGGATTCTTTTTACTCCTCAGTCCCTTCCTCGCTCTGGTGAGGTCTTCTGACGTAGATGTTTTGACTATCCTCTTCTCAAATTTTCACTAAAAAATTTTTAGGATCACGCGGGTATCTTGGAATCGTTCCGATAGTTTTGTGACGAGAACATTGTTCTTGGTGCCTCCTGACATTTAGGGGTTGTGGCAGTGTCCCGGGGAGTTGAGCTCCGAGGTGTTGTCGTCACAATTTTATCGTTGCAGTTCTGGAATACCTGAGTTTTGCCGACATCGAAAATCTCTTTTATGCAGTTGTTGGTGAGAAAACCCCGATAACCCAGTACTGGGGCGAGCTTGGGAGTATTGCCATAACTCGTATAACGGATGCTTTTCGAAGGTTGAGGTACACGATTTCCGAAGGTTTCTTGGTTATGTGTTGACGGATGGATACAGCTGGATGTAGGGATTGTTAGTTTGGGTGAGATATTGTGCTTCCCCTGTATCCCCAACACCAGATTGCATAACCAGAAAGTTTCGGGAGTTTATAGGTGGGATTCAAGTAGCTCTAGCATTTCTTCCCGCAGATATTTGGTTTGTGATTGGGTAAGTCTTACCACGTATTTGTTCCAGTTGTACCTTGTTTATTTCATTCATCAATCTCTATTCAAGTGGCTTCTCACCTTAATGGACGTGTGATGTTTACTTTGGAATTCATTCGTTCATCCTTGTTCGAATGTTTATTGTGAAGACTATATGTTGCCATTTCTATCCGATTGATTCAACTTGTCTATCTGTCTATCAAGATGCTAACGGATGTCACCCTCTTCAGGATGGCTCCGCCAATGCGTCTGAATTCGAGTCACAATGATGGGAGTCAGGTGAACCCTCCACCTCCACCTCCGCCTCCGAAGGCATGGCAAGCTTTGATGGCAGCCTCTAACACCCATGCTCAGATGATGATCCAGCTCATGCAAGAGCGCAACCAAGGCCAAGGCAACCAAGGGAATCAAGGTCAAGGGCAGTTCAATCATCAGCCTCAATTTCCTACCCTCAACCAATTCCTTGCAAATCAGCCAAAGTCTTTCAGCTATTGTGTCGAGGCCACAGATGCCGATGATTGGCTCGTGGATATCAACAAGCATTTTGAATGCAGCAATGTCAGGCCTGAGGACTATGTCAAGTTCGCTTCTTTTCAGCTCAAGGATCAGGCAGCTGATTGGTTCCAGCAATACAAGGATTCCAGAGGTGGTCGAGTAATTACTTGGACTGATTTCTGTCGGGACTCTAAAGCTCACCATGTTCCTACCAGTGTTGTTGAGAGCAAGCGTGAGGAGTTCCGCAATCTCAAGCAAGGCAACATGTCAGTGTACGAATACAACAAGCAGTTTCAGAAACTTGCTCGCTTTGCTAAGCAAGATGTTCCAGATGAGAAGAGTATGATCTATCAGTTCAGAGGTGGCCTTAGAGAGGGTCTGCAGTTAGCTCTCGTTCTTGTTGAGCCTACTCAGTTTGATCAATTCTACAATATGGCACTCAAGCAAGAAGGTGCTCAGCTCAAGTGTGAGGCTTCCAAGAAGAGAATCAGAGATGCAGTGCAATCTTCTTCTTCCTCACAAGTGGCAGCTAAGCAGCAGAAGTTCTACCTGCCTCCTCCTCTGTTTCGTCAGCCTTACAAAGAGATGAACTCAGGTGGTCGTGGATCTTCCCGCCCACCCAACCCAAGCTATCAGAACAAGTCTCAGCCTCAAGCTCCAAGGTCAAGTGCTCCTTATCATCGTCCGCTCTCAGAAGTGACTTGCAACAAGTGCCAGCAGAAAGGTCACTACGTGAACAAATGCTTAAATCAAAGGCGCCTTCCTCCTCCTCCTCCTGTGAGATCTTCAAGCAATGCAGTGGTCAAGCATAATCCAAAGTCTGCAAAGGTGAACATGATGAATGCAGCTCAGGCAGAGGATTCTTCAGATGTGATCATGGGTAATCTTCCAGTTAATGATATTCCTGCAAAAGTTTTATTTGATACGGGTGCTTCTATTTCATTCATATCAAAGCCTTTTACATCCATGCACGATTTGCATACTGTTGATCTACCTAAGCCGATAGCGGTTTCCTCTCTGGCACTACTAGGAAAAGGGCTATAGATGGAAATGGCACTAATGGCGCACCAGACATGTGGTGCGCCATTAGTATATACTAATGGCGCACCACCTTCTGATGCGCCATTAGTGTTGAAACTACTAATGGCGCACCCTGCCTACGGTGCGCCATTAGTACCAAATTTTTTTTTGAACTAGTGCGCCTGTCCAAACATACTAATGGCGCACCGTGTGTGTGGTGCGCCATTACTAGTTAAACTAGTAATGGCGCACCATGCCACGGTGCGCCATTAGTAACCTTGGCCACCACTTCCACC
>NC_041389.1:548842717-548846679 GCF_002162155.2 Triticum dicoccoides
TACTAATGGCGTGCTGTTAGTGGCGCACCACAGATGCGCCATTAATGGCCATAATAGGTGCGCCATTAGTAGAGGTTTTTCTAGTAGTGTGGGTTTATTCATGAACACCAAAATGATGGCTCCAGATGTTTCTATCAAGATGGGCGACTATAAATTTCTGTCTTCTCCAATGGTTCTTGGTGATTCCGATATTGATCTTATTCTTGGGATGGACTGGCTTTCTAAGCACAAGGCCCAGCTTGATTGTGCTGCCAGGCAAATTCAATTGACACACCCTTCTGAGGATGTTATCATCTATGCCGCTTGTGATGAAACCATTCGGTTGTTTTCTCTCAATGAGAAGGGCGAATTGGATGCTATTTCTCAAATTCCAGTCATTTGTGAGTACCAAGATGTCTTTCCAGAAGAGCTTTCGGGTATGCCTCCTCATCGGCCAGTCGAGTTCGTTATTGATCTTGAGCCCGGTACAGAACCCGTTTGCAAGCGTCCTTACAAGCTTGGACCCAAGGAGCTGAAGGAATTGAAGAAGCAGCTCGATGAACAAGAGCGTCTGGGTTTGATCAGACCGAGTTCTTCCCCATGGGGTTGTGGAGTTCTTTTTGTCCAGAAGAAGGATGGCATGGACCGACTTTGCGTCGATTACCATCCATTGAACAAGAAGACAATCAAGAACAAGTACCCACTTCCCAACATCAATGAGCTTTTCGAGTAACTCAAAGGGGCTAAAGTCTTCTCCAAGCTTGACCTATGTATGGGTTATCATCAGATTCGCATTCGTGAACAAGACATTCCCAAGACAGCATTCAGAACAAGCTATGGTTCTTATGAATATACTGTCATGTTGTTCGGCCTTGTCAATGCTCCTCCAACTTTCTCTCGCACGATGAACTTTAGCTTCAACCCCTACACCAATGAATTCGTCTTGGTGTATCTCGATGATATCTTGGTGTTCTCCAAGAATAAGAAGGATCATGCCAAACATTTGCGATTGGTGCTTCACAAGCTCAGAGAGCATCAATTCTATGCGAAGTTTTCCAAATGTGAGTTCTGGCTTGATGAAGTTCTTTATCTTGGTCACATCATCTCCGCCAAGGGAATTGCTGTTAATCCGGCGAAGGTGTCTGCAGTTGTGAATTGGGAACCTCCTCAGAATGTCAAGCAGCTCCGCAGTTTTCTCGGTCTTGCAAGCTATTGCCGAAGATTCGTTGAGAACTTCTCTAAGATTGCAAAGCCTCTTTCCAACCTCCTCCAGAAGCGTGTCAAGTATGTCTGGACGCCTGAGTTTGACGTCGCCTTCAACACCCTCAAAGAGAAGCTAGTCACAGCTCCTGTCTTGACTCCTCCTGATGAATCCAAGCCATTCGAAGTTTTCTGTGATGCTTCCCTTCGAGGTCTCGGTGTTGTGTTGATGCAAGAGAAGAAAGTTGTGGCCTATACCTCTCGTCAGTTGAAGCCCAACGAAAAGAACTACCCCACTCACAATCTCGAGTTGGCGGCAGTTGTCCATGCATTGATAACATGGAGACATCTCTTATTGGGAAGGCAACTGGACATTTTCACCGATCACAAGAGCCTCAAGTATATATTCACTCAACCCAACCTTAACCTCAGGAAAACTCGATGGGTCGAGATGATTCAAGAGTACAATCCGAGTATCGAATATACTCCTGGCAAGGCGAATGTGATTGCAGACGCTCTGAGCAGAAAGGCTTATTGCAACAGTCTAATTCTCAAGCCGTTTCAACCGGATCTTTGTGAGGCTTTTCGCAAGCTGAATCTTCAAGTTGTTCCTCAAGGCTTTCTTGCCAACCTCATAGTCTCTCCTACTTTGGAAGATCAAATTCGTGAGGCACAACTCCTGGATACCATGGTGAAGAAGGTGAAACGTGGTATTCACAAGGGCATTCTCAAATACAAGTGCTATCGCTTGGATGACAAAGATACTCTTTTCTTCGAGGATCTAATTGTGGTTCCAAAAGGTGATCTGAGAAAATTCATCATGAATGAGGCACACAATTCCCTCCTATCCATTCATCCTGGAAGTACAAAGATGTACCATGACCTCAAGCAGTCATATTGGTGGACTCGAATGAAGCGAGAGATTGCTCAATTCGTGAATGAATGTGATGTCTGCAGAAGAGTGAAAGCAGAACACCATAGACCAGCTGGTCTCCTCCAACCTCTTGCTATTCCGGAATGGAAGTTTGACCATATCGAGATGGACATCGTGACTGGTTTTCCTAAGTCCAAGCGTGGAAATGATTCTATCTTCATTGTCATTGACAAGCTTAGCAAAGTGGCTCATTTTCTTCCTATCAAAGAATCTATCACGGCAGCTCAGCTGGCAGAGCTATACACCTCCAGAATTGTCTCCTTGCACGGCATTCCACAATTGATATCTTCTGATCGTGGAAGCATCTTCACTTCTAAGTTCTGGGACTCCTTCCAGACGGCCATGGGCACCAACATTCGTTTCAGCACAGCTTTCCATCCTCAAACAAGTGGCCAAGTCGAGCGAGTCAATCAAATCCTTGAAGATATGCTCAGGGCTTGTGTAATCTCTTTCGGTATGAAGTGGGAAGATTGTCTTCCATATGTCGAGTTCTCCTACAACAATAGCTTCCAAGCGAGTTCGGGCAAGGCCCCATTCAAAATTCTCTATGGCAGGAAGTGCCGTACTCCTCTCAATTGGTCCGAGACAGGTGAACGCCAACTTCTTGGCAACGACTTGATCACAGAAGCTGAAGAAATGTGCAAAGTCATTAGTGAGAATCGCAAAGCCGCGCAATCGCGACAGAAGAGTTACTATGATAGCAAGCACCGTGACTTGGCTTTTGAAATCGGAGACCATGTCTACCTCCGCGTCTCTCCAATGAAAGGCACTCGTCGCTTCGGTATCAAAGGGAAGCTTGCCCCTAGATACGTGGGTCCTTTCAAGATCATTGGCAAAAGAGGCGATCTCGCCTATCAACTTGAGCTTCCATCCAACTTTGCAAACGTGCACGATGTGTTTCACGTGTCACAGCTTCGCAAGTGCTTCAAGACTCCTGAGTGCACTATCAACTTCGTAGAGATCGACCTCCAAGAAGATCTCTCTTATCATGAGCATCCCGTTGCTATTCTTGAAGAAACCGAGCGCAAGACTCGCAACAAGTCAATCAAATTCCTGAAAGTGAAGTGGTCACACCATTCCGACGAGAAGCCACCTGGGAGCGCCAGGATCACCTCCGTTCCGAATATCCGGAGTTCTTCCAGTCCTAGATCTCGGGATGAGATCCTCTTGTAGTGGTGGAGTGTTGTAGCACCTCGGATGTAACTTTCCATCTTTGTAATTCCAACTCTTGCCATTTTTGGCTATGTGATATGATATTCCCTCCGTGGTTGGGTTTTGTCTTTTGTTTTTGCATTTTATTCATGTCATGCATATCATATCATGTCATCCTGTGCATCTCATTTGCATACATGTTCGTCTCATGCATCCGAGCATTTTCCCCGTTGTCCGTTTCGCAATCTGACACTCCCACATGCACCGGCGCACCCCTCTTGTCTCTTTTCGTGTGCGTGTGTTAAACGTTCTCGGAATGGACCGAGCCTTGCCAAGTGGCCCTGGTATAGCACCGGTAGACCACCTGTCAAGTTTCGGGTCATTTGGAGCTCGTTTGGTACTCCAACGGTTATCCGCATATCCGCAAAGGCCTCTTTTAAGTTGCAGCCCAACACCCCTCCAAAACAGCCCAATAACCCATCTAACTCCCCTCCATGCTCTCGGTTGTTCGATCACGATCGTGTGGGCGAAAACTACACCTCATTTTGACACTCCTAGCTCCCTCTACCTATAAATATGCCTCCTCCCCCGAAATCCCGGATCAAATCCCCCCTAACCCTAGCAGATTCGTCCCCGCCGCCACCGGACACGTCCGGCTGCAGCCGGACACGTCCGGGTCGCCCCGCCGCCGCCACGT
>NC_041389.1:548847377-548865175 GCF_002162155.2 Triticum dicoccoides
AGTCTTTTTCTGCTGTTAAAAATCATTGAATCTTCATCGCATCATATCTTCGCACCCGTAGCTCCGTTTCGTGCGTGTAATATGTCAAATTGTTCGCCGCGAAGAGTACATCATTTCATTCCATTGCATCATTTGCATTTGAGCTCATCTTGATGCCCGAAATGTTGTTGGAAGAGGGCTTCATATCGTTAGTTTCAGATTCTTATCAGCACGAGCTCTTTTGTCATTTTTGCCATGATTGATGTGTGCATCCTATGAGGTTGATCGCTAAATGTGTTTTGAGCTAGGCTATGTCTTCTTTACAGAGGTGCTTACCATGTATTTTTGTGATCAATGTGGTGACTAGCACAAGCATGCAAACTAGGCTTCGTGATAATGCTGATTTTAGTTCCTGTTCTGCTGTAATTTTGATGCCATGTAAACATGTTGCTATAGAGAGATCCATGCATAATTTGAGATACTTCAGTAAGAGTGTTTTGAAAACATTGTTTTGCTCTATCCATCCATGGTCCTGGTTGCAATTATGGAGTAGTCTAGCATGTCATTTTCGTGCTCTACTTTTGCTTCAAATTGTTTCCTGGCAGATTGTTTACATGTTATTCAATTTGGCCGAGGTTGTTGTAGTTGGTCCGGGTATGCTATGATGTTGTTCCTTGCCATGTGTAGCTTCTATGTCATGTCTTCTTGATGGATGCATCGAGCTCGCGAAGGTGCCTCCATAATTATTTCAATGCCATGCTTTGTTTGCAGAAATCTGTTAACGAAACTTGCTATGTTTACGTGGGTGCCATCATATTTTCTAGTCCTTTTTGGCTTATGGTCAGTAAGGGACTTTTGATCTATGCTTTGAGTAGATTCATGCCATGTCTTAGTTTGCTATTATAAGTTCCTCTAGCATGTTGAAAACTTGCTCTAAACATTGCTTCGTGATGCTGTTTATGCCATGTCCAACCTGATAATTTTTTGCACTTTCTCCATGCTTGTTTGAACCTGTTATGATGTGAATTAGCCGTAGCTCAGTGTTCCTCTTTTGTAAAGCATCTCCTGTAGATCACTGCCATATGCTTTGTTTTTATGTTGGGGTGCTGTAGCATAGTTTATTGTTGCATGCTAAATAGCATCATGCTGTTAATCGCAGCTTTGTGCCATACTTGTCTTGCTTGCCATTTGCAAACCGTGCATCCGTTTCCGGTGATCTTTATATCGATTTCAACCAAAATCATCTCATGTTTCCAGCGGCATACTTGGTTTGCCAAGTTGATGCCTTGTTCATCATCTTTCCTTCCGAAGCACGCATATGCATTGCATATCACATCTCGCATATCATGTCATCTTTTGCATCATGTTGCTTGTGCATTGCACCGTGATTTATTGTGGTTCCTTGCTTGTGTTCTTGCTTTGGGTAGAGCCGGGAGATGAGTACGTGCACGAGGAACCTGTTGAGTACGCTAACAAGGATCCAGCCTTCGACAACTCTGAGAATCTTGCAGGCAAGATGATCATACCTTCGAAATCATTTCTATCTTTGCTTGCTAGTACTCGCTCTATCGCTTTGTTAGCCCTACCTGCCTTTGTTTACCATGCCTACCTATTGCCATGTTAAACCTCTAACCAACCTGTCCTAGCAACCATTGTTTGGCTATGTCACTTCTTTTGCTCAGCCCCTCTTATAGCATTGGTAGTTGCAGGTGAAGATGAAGTTTGTTCCTGGTCGGAACACGGATATTCTGGGATATCACAATATCTCCTGTTTAAATTAATGCACCTTATATACTTGGTAAAGGGTGGAAGGCTCAGCCTTATGCCTGGTGACTTGTTCCACTCTTGCCGCCCTAGTTTCCGTCATGCCGGTGTTATGTTCCTTGATTTTGCGTTCCTTACACGGTTGGGTGATTTATGGGACCCCCTTAACAGTTTGCTTTGAATAAAACTCCTCCAGCAAGGCCCAACCTTGGTTTTACCATTTGCCACCTAAGCCCTTTTCCCTTGGGTTTTCGCGAGCCCAAGGGTCATCTTTATTTACCCCCCCCCCCCGGGCCAGTGCTCCTTCGAGTGTTGGTCCAACCTGAGTGATGTTTGGCGTCCCCTGGGAAACCAGGGCCTATACCAACCCGACGTCTTGCTCATCCGTTGTGCCCTGAGAACGAGATATGCGCAGCTCCTATCGGGATTTGTCGGCGCATCGGGTGGCTTTTCTGGTCTTGTTTTACCATTGTCGAAATGTTTTGCGAACCGGGATTCCGAGGCTGATCGGGTCTTCCCGGGAGAAGGTCTATTCCTTCGTTGACCGTGAGAGCTTGTGATGGGCTGAGTTAGGACACCCCTGCAGGGTATATAAACTTTCGAAAGTTGTGCTCGCGGTTATGAGGCAGATGGGAATTTGTTAATGTTCGGTTGTAGATAACTTGACACTTGACCTCGTTAAAATGCATCAACCGAGTGTGTAGCCGTGATGGTCTCTTCTCGGTGGAGTCCGGGAAGTGAACACGGTTTGTGTTATGCTTGACGTAAGTAGTTTCAGGATCACATCTTGATCGCTTCTAGCTTCTCGACCGACGCGTTGCTTCTCTTCTCGCTCTCACTTGCGTATGTTAGCCACCATATATGCTTAGTGCTTGCTGCAGCTCCACCATATTACACCTTTCCTACCTATGAGCTTAAATAGTCTTGATCTCGCGGGTGTGAGATTGCTGAGTCCTCGTGACTCACAGATTCTACCAAAACAGATGCAGGTGCCGAGGATACTGGCGCAGATGGCGCAACTGAGCTGAAGTGGGAATTTGATGAGGCCCTTGGTCGTTACTATGTTTCGTTTCCAGATGATCAGTAGAGGTGCCCAGTCGGGGCGATCGGGGATCTAGCATTTGGGGTTGTCTTCTTTTCATTTGAACTTGACCGTAGCCGGTCTATGAGTGTATTTGAATGATGTATGATCTTAATTTATGTATTGTGTGAAGTGGTGATTATAAGGCAACTCTCTTTATCCCAGTCTTGTTCATTACATGGGATTGTGTGAAGATGACCCTTCTTGCGACAAAACTACTATGCGGTTATGCCTCTAAGTCGTGCTTCGACACGTGGGAGATATAGCCGCATCGTGGGTGTTACAATTGCTAACCGGTAGCCATAGTAGTAGAAGTAATAAGTTGGCGAGACAACTTCATGGAGACACGATGATGGAGATCATGGTGTCATGCCGGTGACGATGATGATCATGGAGCCCCGAAGATGGAGATCGAGAAGGAGCAAAATGATATTGGCCATATCATGTCACTATTTGATTGCATGTGATGTTTATCATGTTTATACATCTTATTTGCTTAGAACGACGGTAGTAAATAAGATGATCCCTCATTAAAATTTCAAGAAAGTGTTCCCCCTAACTGTGCACCGTTGCGAAAGTTCGTCGTTTCGAAGCACCACGTGATGATCGGGTGTGATAGATTCTTACGTTCACATACAACGGGTGTAAGACAGATTTACACACGCGAAACACTTAGGTTGACTTGACGAGCCTAGCATGTACAGACAAGGCCTCGGAACACAAGAGACCGAAAGGTTGAGCATGAGTCGTATGGTGGATACGATCAACATGAAGATGTTCACCGATGATGACTAGTCCGTCTCACGTGATGATCGTACACGGCCTAGTTGACTCGGATCATGTAATCACTTAGATGACTAGAGGGATGTCTATCTGAGTGGGAGTTCATGAGATGAACTTAATTATCCTGAACATAGTCAAAAGATCTTTGCAAATTATGTCGTAAGCTCGCGCTTTAGTTCCACTGTTTAGATATGTTCCTAGAGAAAATATAGTTGAAAGTTGACAGTAGCGATTATGTGGACAGTAGAAAGCTTATGTCCTTAATGCACCACTTAGTGTGTTGAACCCCAATCGTCGTCTGTGGATGTTGAGAACATCGGACATACACGTTTTGATAACTACGTGATAGTTCAGTTGAACGGTTTAAAGTTGAGGCACCAAAGATGTTTTTTGAAACGTCGCGGAACATATGAGATGTTTCGAGGACTGAAATTAGGATTTCAGGCTCGTGCCCGCGTCAAGAGGTATAAGACCTCCGACGATTTTCTTAGCCTGCAAACTAAGGGAGAAAAGCTCAATCATTGAGCATGTGCTCAGATTGTCTGAGTGCAACAATCACTTGAATCAAGTGGGAGTCGATCTTCCAGATGAGATAGTGATGTTTCTCCAAAGTCATTGCCACCAAGCTGCTAGAGCTTCGTGATGAACTATAACATATCAAGGATAGATATGATGATCCTTGAGGTATTCGTGATGTTTGACACCGCGAAAATAGAAATCAAGAAGGAGCATCAATTATGATGGTTGGTGAAACCACTAGTTTCAAGAAGGGCAAGGGCAAGAAAGGATACTTCATGGACCGGCAAATCAGCTGCTGCTCTAGTGAAGAAACCCAAGGTTGAACCCAAACCCGAAACTAAGTGCTTCTATGATAAGGGGAACAGTCACTAGAGTGGAATTACCCTAGATACTTGGTAGATGAGAAGGCTGGCAAGGTCGATAGAAGTATATTGGATATACATTATGTTAATGTGTACTTTACTAGTACTCCTAGTAGCACCAGGGTATTAAGATACCAATTCGGTTGCTAAGTGTTAGTAACTCGAAATAAAAGGCTACGGAATAAACGGAGACTAGCTAAAGGTGAGCTGACGATACGTGTTGGAAGTGTTTCCAAGTTTGATGTGATGAAACATCGCACGCTCCCTCTACCATCAAGATTAGTATTAAACCTGAATAATTGTCATTTGGCGTTTGCGTTGAGCATAGACATGATTGGATTGTGTCTATCGCAATACGGTTATTCATTTAAGGAGAATAATGGTTACTCTATTTATTTGAATAATACCTTCAATGGTCTTACACCTAAAAGAATGGTTTATTAAATCTCGATCATAGTGATACACATTTTCATGCCAAAAGATATAAGATAGTACCACTTACTTGTGGCACTGCCATGTAAGTCATATTGGTATAAAACGCATGAAGAAGCTCCATGTTGATGGATCTTTGGACTCACTCATTTTTGAAAAGTTTGAGACATGCGAACCATGTCTATTGGTATGTACGCATGGAGGAACGCCATGCAGATGGATCGTTTGGACTCACTTGATTTTGAATCACTTGAGATATGCAAATCATACCACATGGACAAGATGACTAAAAAGCCTCATTTTTCAGTAAGATGGAACAAGATAGCAACTTGTTGGAAGTAACACATTCTGATGTGTGCAGTCCAATGAGTGCCGAGGCATGCAGTGAATATCGTTATGTTCTTACTTCATAGATGATTTGAGTAGATGTTGAGTACATTTACTTGATGAAACACAAGTCTGAATTATTGAATGGTTCAAGTAATTTCAGAATGAAGTTGAAGATCATTGTGACAAGAGGATAAAATATCTATGATATGATCATAGAGATGAGTATCTGAGTTACAAGCTTTGGCACGCAATTAAGACATTGTGGAAATTGTTTCACAATTAATACCGCCTGGAACACCATAGTGTGATGGTGTGCCCGAACATCATAGTTGCATCCTATTGGATATGGTGAGTACCATGATGTCTCTTATCGAATTACCACTATCATTCATGGGTTAGGCATTAGAGACAACCGCACTCACTTTAATAGGGCACCACGTAATTCCGTTGAGATGACACCGTGTGAACTATGGTTTAGAGAAACCTAAGCTGTCGTTTCTTGAAAGTTTGGGGCTGCGACGCTTATGTGAAAAGTTTCATCGTGATAAGCTCGAACCCAAAGCGGATAAATACATCTTCATAGGACACCCAAAAAACAGTTGGGTAAACCTCCTAATTCAGATCCGAAAGCAATAGGGATTGTTTCTAGAAACGGGTCCTTTCTCGAGGAAAAGTTTCTCTCGAAAGAATTGAGTGGGAGGATGGTGGAGACTTGATGAGGTTGTTGAACCGTCACTTCAAATAGTGTGTAGCAGGGCACAAGAAGTTGTACCTGTAGCGCCTACACCATATGAAGTAGAAGCTTATGATAGTGATCATGAAGTTTCGGATCAAGTCACTACCGTACCTCGTAGGGTGACAAGGATGCGTACTACTTCAGAGTGGTACGCAATACTGTCTTGAAGGTCATGTTGCTAGACAACAATGAACCTACAAGCTATGGAGAAGCGATGGTGGGCCCATATTCCGACAAATGGTTAGAAGCCATGAAATCCGAGATAGGATCCATGTATCAGAACAAAGCATGGACTTTGGTGGACTTGCCCGATGATCGGCAAGCCGTTGAGATAAATGGATCTTTAAGAAGAAGACGGACGTGGAGGGTAATGTCACCGTCTATGAAGCTCGACTTGTGGCGAAGAGTTTTTTCACAAGTTCAAGGAGTTGACTACGATGAGATTTTCTCATCCGTAGCGATGCTTAAGTCCATCGGAATCATGTTAGCATTAGCTGCATTTATGAAATCTGGCAGATGGATGTCAAAATGAGTTTCCTTACCAGTTTTCGTAAGGAAAGGTTGTATGTGATACAATCAGAAAGTTTTTGTCGATCCTAAGGATGCTAAAAGGTATGCTGACTCCAGCGATCCTTCTAAGGACTGGAGTAAGCATCTCGGAGTTGGAATGTGCGCTTTGATGAGATGATCAAAGATTTTGGGTTTATACAAAGTTCATGAGAAACTTGTATTTACAAAGAAGTGAGTGGGAGCACTATTGAATTTCTGACGAGTATATGGTGTTGACATATTGTTGATCAGAAATGATGTAGAATTTCTGGAATGCATATAGGGTTATTTGAAAGGTGTTTTTCAAGTGAAAACCTGGATTAAGCTACTTGAACATTGAGCATCAAGATCTATGAGGATAGATCAAAAAACACTAAATGGAACTTTCAAATGAGCACATACCTTGACATGATCTTGAAGGTGTTCAAGATGGATCAGTCAAAGAAGGAGTTCTTGCCTGAGTTGTAAGGTATGAAGTTAAGAGTTAAAGCTCGGCCACGGTAGAAGAGAGAGAAAGGACGAAGGTCGTCCCCTATGCTTTAGACGTAGGCTCTATAGTATGCTATGCTGTGTACAGCACCGGAAGTGTGCCTTGCCATGAGTCAGTCAAGGGGTACAAGAATGATCCAGGAATGGATCATTGGACAGCGGTCAAAATTGTCCTTGGAGTAAATAAGGACATGTTTCTCGATTATGGAGGTGATAAAGAGTTCGGCGAAAGGGTTACGTCGATGCAAGATTTAACACCTACCCGAGTGACTCTGAGTAGCAAATCGGATACGTATAGTGGAGCAACCATTTGGAATAGCTCCAAGTGGAGCGTGGAAGCAACATTTACAGAATGACCTAGAGATTTGCGAAGTACATACAGATCTGAATGTTGCAGACCCGTTGACTAAAACCTCTCTCACAAGCAAAACATGATCAAACCCCAAAACTCATTGAGTCTTAATCACATGATGACGTGAACTAGTTTAATGACACTAGTAAACTCTTTGGATGTTGGTCACATGGCGATGTGACGTGTGAGTGTTAATCACATGGTAATGTGAACTAGATTATTGACTCTAATGCAAGTGGGAGACTGTTGGAAATATGCCCTAGAGGCAATAATGAATTAGTTATTATTATATTTCCTTGTTCATGATAATCGTTTATTATCCATGCTATAATTGTATTGATAGGAAACTCAGATACATGTGTGGATACATAGACAACACCATGTCCCTAGTAAGCCTCTAGTTGACTAGCTCGTTGATCAACATATGGTCACGGTTTCCTGACCATGGACATTGGATGTCGTTGATAACGGGATCACATCATTAGGAGAATGATGTGATGGACAAGACCCAATCCTAAGCCTAGCACTAAAGATCGTGTAGTTCGTATGCTAAAGCTTTTCTAATGTCAAGTATCATTTCCTTAGACCATGAGATTATGCAACTCCCGGATACCATAGGAATGCTTTGGGTGTACCAAACGTCACAACGTAACTGGGTGGCTATAAAGGTGCACTACAGGTATCTCTGAAAGTGTCTGTTGGGTTGGCACGAATCGAGACTGGGATTTGTCACTCCGGTTAACGGAGAGGTATCTCTGGGCCCACTCGGTAGGACATCATCATAATGTGCACAATGTGACCAAGGAGTTGATCACGGGATGATTGTTGCGAGAACGAGTAAAGAGACTTGCCGGTAACGAGATTGAACACGGTATCGGCATACCGACGATCGAATCTCGGGCAAGTACAATACCGCTAGACAAATGGAATTGTATACGGGATCGATTGAGTCCTTGACATCGTGGTTCATCCGATGAGATCATTGTGGAACATGTGGGAGCCAACATGGGTATCCAGATCCCGCTGTTGGTTATTAACCGGAGAACGTCTCGGTCATGTCTGCATGGTTCCCGAACCCGTAGGGTCTACACACTTAAGGTTCGATGACGCTAGGGTTATAAAGGAAGTTTGTATGTGGTTACCGAATGTTGTTCGGAGTCCTGGATGAGATCCCGGATGTCACGAGGAGTTCCGGAATGGTCCGGAGGTAAAGATTTATATATGGGAAGTCCTGTTTTGGTCACCGGAAAAGTTTCAGGTTTTTTCGGTAACGTACCAGGACCACCGGGAGGGTCCCGGGGGTCCACCAAGTGGGGCCACCAACCCCGAAGGGCTGCATGGGCCAAGTGTGGGAGGGGACCAGCCCCAGGTGGGCTGGTGCGCCCCCCCACAGGGCCCAAGGCGCATGGAAGTGGGGAAGGGGGGGCAAACCCTAGGGCAGATGGGCCCTAAGGCCCACCCTAGGTGCGCCTCCCCCCTCTCCCCTTCTGGCCACCACCCAGATGGGATCTGGGGGCTGCCGCCACCCCTAGGGAGGGAACCCTAGAGGGGGCGCAGCCCCCTCCCCTCCCCCTATAAATACTTGAGGTCTGGGGGCTGCCCAACACACGAGAACCTCTCCCCATTGGCGCAGCCCTACCTCTCTTACTCCTCCTCTCCCGCGGTGCTTGGCGAAGCCCTGCAGGATTGCCACGCTCCTCCACTACCACCACGCCGTTGTGCTGCTGCTGGACGGAGTCTTCCTCAACCTCTCCCTCTCTCCTTGCTGGATCAAGGCGTGGGAGACGTCACCGGGCTGTACGTGTGTTGAACGCGGAGGTGCCGTCCGTTCGGCACTAAGATCTCTGGTGATTTGGATCACGACGAGTACGACTCCTTCAACCCCGTTCTCTTGAACGCTTCCGCTTAGCGATCTACAAGGGTATGTAGATGCACTCTCCTTCCCCTCGTTGCTAGTCTCTCCATAGATAGATCTTGGTGACACGTAGGAAAATTTTGAATTTTTGCTACGTTCCCCAACAGTAGCCATATCGGTGAACCTCGTTAACAAATATCGTGCCTCAGTGTGTCGTCTATGATCTTGCATTAGCATTTTATTCTAACAAGTGATATCAGAGAAAGGTTGCAAGAAGGTTATGCGGAAGATCATCTGGAGGTATGAGGATCATGCTCCACGGGTGCCAGGGAACGTCCGATTGGTGCAAGGTGGAGCATGGCGGTGATCACAAAGGAGGTCGGTGGTGTCGGACACTTTGGGCAGGAGGCCTGGACCATTCGATGGGCTGCGGTCGGTAAGGATTGGCTAGACGTGGCGATCGGACTAGCGTAGTGGTTGTTGAAGACATTGTGGACACGACGGATTCGTCTCACGATCAGACCGGCAACCAGACATGGGGGACGGCCCGATAGATCGGAGTGTGAGAGCATCGAGATGATGCGCTCGGAGTTGTACAAGGGCGGCAGCGCGGCACTGTGGACGGATTGTGTTGGCGACGAGGATGGCTAGGGTACAGCACGGCTCATGCATGGATGATGCGCGAGGTGACGACTGTTTACGGCAGGGTTGGCGTCAGTGCGTACGCGAGATGGGGCAGTACAGATCTCTGGCGGACATCAAGATCAGAGACGAGGGCGAGCTTCTTGTCAGAAAAAACAGGGCCGATGGTATTCAACAGAAATAATAGGACAGGCGACGAGGCTAGCAGGGCACAGAAATCAATCTGGAGTTCGGGAAAAGGTGGAGCAAGTCGAGTTGCCATGGGCAGGAATAATCTGCGTGTTGCGGCTAGTCTCAAAGGTTCTACGATGTTTCCTAAAGGGTAGATTGTGGGTGCGGGTCAGATTTCTTGGTTAGATCTCGGACTGGGGCATCGCTTCAGACGAGGAATACGGGATCAGTGATTTTTTTGTGACGAAGTCGCAAAGGAAAAGGGCGGTAAGACCGGTGGCAACAGGTCGATTAGATCGCGGCTCGGCATTGCGCTAGGGTTCACCAAGTTTGATGTGGAGAAATTCGATGGCATGGGTAACTTCGGTATATGGCAGACAAGAGTCAAGGATATTCTAGCGCAGCAGGGAATCTTGAAGGGTTTGCAGGAGACGAAGCCGGCCAAGGTTGACAACAATGCGTGGGAGGATATGCAAGTGCCGGTGGCCGCTACCATACAGCTTTCTCTTGCGTGTATCATGTCATGGACGAAGATTCTCCTAAGGGAATTTGGGACAAGTTGGCAAATCGTTATATGTCCAAGTCAGCAACCGACAAGTTGTATTTGAAGCAAAAGTTCTATGGGCTCAAGATGCAAGAGCGGTCAGATCTTGTGGAGCATGTGAGTGCCTTTACTCAGTTGGTCACGGATCTAGCGCGTCTGGATGTGAAGATTGATGATGAGGATAAGGCACTACTTCTTCTTGTTTCGTTGCCACCGTCCTATGAGTATTTGGTCATTACATTGACACATGGAAAGACAACCATCAATAATGAGGAAGTCATTCCAGCGTTTCTTGGACATGAGTTGATGAAGCAAAAGAATGCTACAGAAAGGGAGAGTACTCAAGGTTTGGGGTTTGCAGTTAAAGGTTATCAGCTCAGGAAGGGACAAGAGGCAGAGAAGAAAAAGAAGAAAAAGGTGCAGTGCTACAGGTGCAAGGATTGGGGACATATAAAGAGGAAATGCACAGAACTGAAGGGTGGGGCAAGTGCTAATGCGTCTACTCATGGTGATGGCTCAGACAGTGATAGTGATGTTCTCATTGTATCAAACAGACGGTCAACAAAAACTGAACCATGGATGTTGGATTCAGCTTGCTCTTTTCATGCGACGCCCAACAGGGAGTAGTTCTCTTCATACAAGTCTGGTGAGTTTTGTTTAGCCTATGTGGGCGATGACACAGGTTATCGTGTTGCTGGAGTAGGTGACATCAAAATCAAGATGTTTGACAGAGTTGAGCGGATGCTTTGGGGAGTCGAGCATGTGCCAGAGCTAAGGAGGAATCTAATTTCTCGTGGTGTTCTTCATGATGGTGGTATGGAATTCCATTTTGATCGGGATAAGAAGAGCATGAAAATGATAAGAGATGGGGTGACTGTGATGATAGGAGAGAGGACGGCTTCGCATCTTTACAAGTTGCAAGGGAGCACTATTGCAGGTGGAGACATGGAGAGTGGAGCTGTAGGAGTAGCAGTGGAGTCTCATGGCGGCGACGGGTCTGGCCTATGGGTAGCTCCGAGTAAGCTACAAAGAAGATAACCCATGTCCGGAGTACATGGAGGTTCGAGCATGGACGACTTCTAGGTGGTGGAGAATATTCGCCAAGGTGGGGTTTGTTATATTTGTGTCGAATATATTATGTACGCAAGGGGTTATGTGGACTTGGATTGTAATTTGTGTGGTTAGGTACGAGTTGTGTAGGAGTCGGACACTTGTATCCTAGGCCTCCTACTACCGATCCATAAAAAAGGGGGGCGCTGAAGGATTAAAAGGCTGACTACCATCGCCGGCCACCCTGGTACAGAGCCGGCGGCGTCTTGCAACTCTGCATCTCTATCACCCAGTTGCTGCTCTTTTTCACCAGCCATCTTCTCATTGCTGGTGACCCCAAGGTGCAGCCGTGTGTATTGGACTCAGCTGATTCTGTTAGGGCGTGTTTGGTTGCTTTCACTGCTGGGCCTGGCTTAGAGAGGAAAAATGAACCTAGCTAAGCAGGGCCTGGGTAAGCAAAAACAGGGTAAAAACGTAGATTACCAGTTGATTGGTTGCCTACATTGGGGGTCTTGTCATCAAGATGCAATTTTCACCCGGTGTTTGGTTGCATACATGCATATGATTACCAGCGTTAACAACAAAACTTAACAGCCATCAGGTTGGGCTTCACATTTCGTCAAACACTTTGAGCGCGCCGGAGCTTCACTGCCCATCGTGCCCACCACCAGCTCTCGGCGACCGTGGACGCACCCTACTCGCTGCGGTGGCCGTGGCCGTGCCCGACTCGCCGTCATGGTCATGCCCATGCCCCTGTCCGGCTCGCCGTGGTCATGGACGAGCTTGAGCTGACTCAGGTGGAATCAAACATGCATCCGTTTGTATGCGGGCAACCATACAAAGTCAGCTCAGAATCAATCCAACCGGAACACCGAAGACCAGCGATGGATGTCATCGTGGTGAAGCAACTCAGGCAGATCCGCACGCTGGGCCGCATCTCGCTGCCGTGGCCGTGGTTGCAGCGCCATTTCCGTCACGGGATGCGGTCGCCGCCGAGCTGGCCATGCGGCGCACCTGGCGCGGGCGCGCACCTGGCCAATGTCGTCACACACCTAGTCGATCACGCGCTTGCGACCACCTCCTCATGAGCTACGCGGGCGCCGTCGAGGCGGGCGACCACGCACTCGCAGCCGCGCACTTGGCCAATGCCAACGCCTCACTCGCGGCCATCTCGACCACCTCCGGCATCGGCCGCGTCGCCATTCACTTCACCGACGCACCAGGCTGTGACGAGCTCCGCGATGTCGGTGTCGGTGTCAAAACCGGCGGATCTCGGGTAGGAGGTCCCCAACTGTGCGTCTAAGGCTAATGGTAACAGGAGACTGGGGACACGATGTTTTACCCAGGTTCGGGCCCTCTCGATGGAGGTAATACCCTACTTCCTGTTTGATTGATCTTGATGATATGAGTATTACAAGAGTTGATCTACCACGAGATCGTAGAGGCTAAACCCTAGAAGCTAGCCTTTAGTATGATTGTTGTTGTCCTACGGACTAAACCCTCCGGTTTATATAGACACCGGAGGGGGCTAGGTTACATAGAGTCGGTTACAGAGAAGGAGATCTACGTCCGAATCGCAATCTACCACGAGATCGTAGAGGCTAAACCCTAGAAGCTAGCCTTTAGTATGATTGTTGTTGTCCTACGGACTAAACCCTCCGGTTTATATAGACACCGGAGGGGGCTAGGTTACATAGAGTCGGTTACAGAGAAGGAGATCTACGTCCGAATCGCCAAGCTTGCATTCCACGCAAAGGAGAGTCCCATCCGGACACGGGACGAAGTCTTCAATCTTGTATCTTCATAGTCCAACAGTCCGGCCCAAGTACATAGTCCGGCTATCCGGATACCCTCTTATCCAGGAATCCCTTAGTCGGTCTCCGCCTCGCCGACCTCGCGCGCTCCGTCCATGTCCGATTCTCCTTCTGCGGGGTCGCCGCCAACAGCCTCGACGAGGTCCACCCGTGGATGCTCCATATCGCGTCGGGCGAGGCCGTGGCGGTCAACTCCGTGCTCCAGCTCCATCGCCTCCTCGCCGACATAGCCGATCAGGCACCCATCAACGCCGTTCTGGATTGCGTCACCTCCTTGCAGCCCCAGATCTTCACGGTCGTCGAGCAAGAGGCGGACCACAACAAACCGGGGTTCCTCAACAGGTTCACCGAGGCACTCTTCTACTACTCAGCGGTATGGCTGGAGGGGCCGGACGGGGCCGCATAGCCGGTGCAGGGGACGCAGGGGAGGCTCGGTAGGCGGTGGCCGGCCAAGGAGAAGCAGCGCCGGCAGAGTAGAGGGAGAGAGAGGGGATTGAGGATTAGGGAGAGAGAGAGGGATTAACTCGAGACACGCATCTCCAGAGAGCCACCCACATGCGCCTCTAAGCATCGCTCGGGCCTGGCTCTCGGGAAACTGCTGATTCGGCCGTTCCCAACGGGCCAGGCCCAGGGGTGCTTTAAGAATCATGCTATGCAGGCTCAACAGTGTATGTGAGGAACCAATCAACCGAGGCCCAAAAAGATGTTGCATCGGGCGGGCCTGGTTGGGCTCGATGCGGGCAACCAAACTTGCCCTTAGTGCTCTTATTTCCGCACAAGTATTTGGTGTTCTAATAAGAGATCAAGATCATGGTTACGTAAATCCTAAAGGATTATTTCTAACAGTGTGTTCCCTTTGGTCTTGTACATTCTTGTTCATGTAGTAATAAGAGCAGCTACATCCGGACATCCCAAATCCGTCTCAAACTCCTTGGCAGACCGCCCGGTAACTGAACGGTCATAAAAATTCGACTCAGACGGACGCCTCAAGCGGGCCACAAAAGCCCGGGCTAAACGGCACCCCTCATATCCAGCCCAAATATGAGGCGGATATGGGGGCGTCCGGACGCGTCTGTCACGTCGGACCAGGCCTACGCTGGCCCACCTGACCCCACATTTATTCCTTTTCATCCGCTCGCCGGACCAAACCCTAACCACTTCACTTCTCTCTACTCCATTCCAGTCCGCCACCCAAGCTCCCGTCCGGCGATCTCTGGCCTTCTCCTCCATGGAGGACAGCGGATCTAACTCCGACCAGTTCATATCCATCGACTGGGGTGTCATCCTGTGTGGGTTGGAGGAGGCAATAACCATCCGCATTGCACTCTGCTGCTCCCTGGAGGACAGCGCCCGGCCGACGATAGGATCTGGCCGGCTGACTCCATAGCGTCGGCGCATTGGGCACTTGGATCCTCCGGGTCGGGATCATCGCGGTCCCGAGAGCCTTCAAATCGCACCTTCCCCATCACCACTCCAGCGGAGTATGAGTCCAGCCGGGACCAGTATGCTAGCCGTGGATAAGGGCGGCAGCAGAGGCGGCTAATGCGGCGTTGCTTGCGGCCGCAGAGAAGGAAGTCATCCGCTCCCGCATTGTAAAGAAGCGACAGCGGAGGAACACACACGCCCTTGCTCGAGAGCAGAAGCGGGCGGTCCGTGTGATGACAGGACTGCCACCCAAGGAGGACATCGATGGATCATACAGCTCCGGCGACGAGCAGATCCGGCTCGATCCCTAGTGCGTCTTTGACCGGTACTTCCGCGATAAGGTCAGCAAGGGCACCGGAAAGGGCAAGGTAGCCGTGGATGATCTTCTCCGCCATAGCCAAACATGTCAAATTTTGGAAGTCGGATGGCATGTTAATGATGTAGTAGCCGGATGATGTGTGTAATGCATCGTTACGTAGTTGCATGAGTTCGTACGGATATAAGATATGGTAATTGAGGTGTACGGTTGTGAGAAAAGAAATTTGAGGCTTGACCGGGCGCGTCGGTGGGCATCTGAGGGATCGGATTTGCCAAGCCCGGTTGTAGATGCTCTAAATAAGTGGAGTCCTATGTTGATGTTAGCTGGAACCTGTGTTGCTACTCCAGGTACATCAATCATACCTGGATGCACGATACTGGTTTCGCCAATAAAAAGCACTGAAAAAAATAGCACGCTATAACCTTGCTAATAGCACGCTATAGCATATTGAGAATTGTGTCGCTAAATATATCAATGTATAACGTCTCGCTAATAGCACGCTATAGCGCGATATAGCACGCTAATAGTATATTTTGAGGTCGGCGATATTTTGCTGCGTTTTTTTTTATTGATAAAAAGGTGCAGCCGTGAGTACCGGTATTACTGGAATTAGCGTAGACTCGAAGTACCGAGACTGTTGACGTGGATCTCTGGCCTGAACGACTGCGTCCTTCGCTTCACGGTCCTAATCGCCGACGAGCCCTGCAGCACTATCAGAGCTGCCGCGACGGGCAACCACCGAATCCAGGGGGCAAGCTAGTGGCGCGATCAGGCCATCAGGGTCATTTATTTGGCCGTGGAGCAGCGGGCCGTACCGCCACGGGGAAACGGAAAGGAACCACAGACCAACCACGCAAGTAGACTGCAACTAGACTCCAAGCACCATACTGTGGACGTGGATCTGCACTCACGACTGCGTCCTCACGCGCCGACCATCCCCGCAGGGCTTCCGCCACGGGCGTCCACCGAATGGCATGGACAATGCCACGCTGCGTGCTGCGACAGACATGGACGCATCAAGTGCGACGGGCGTCCATGTCTGTAGAGTGCAGACTAGTCGCCGGGGCGGGACATCCAGAGGCTAATGGCGACCACGGACAAACTCCATGTATAACTCCAACCGATCTTTGATTGGACCGTACGACGACGGAGAACCTGCCTGCATCGTTGCCGGAAGCAGCCATGCGCTGATGCATGTACCGATGGCAATCGCCCAAACAAACAAAATTAATGCATGTACATCGCCCGCGATAGATGGCTACGTCCGCTTCTTCTCCGAGGCCCGTGGAGCCGCTGGTGTGCGGTAGGCGGAGCGAGTGGTGAGAGCGTGTAAAAGACACGTTCTCATAGATCATCACACATTCTCATGAGTAGCATGGCTAGATTTATCATGTCTTGCTATATTTGTTCTTGTTTATTTATTCAATAGCACTTAAACTTTACTATTCCTTTAGGTACACACAGAAACATGTAGCCAAAATTTACCATGCACAAGGTTATTTGGTACTCTTCCTCAACGGGTAATTTTACCGTAGCCGCCAACAAATTTTATGCATTCAATTGCTTGCTAATATTTTACTATATTATAAAGAAACATTCTAAGGTGAAGCCCATATGTACATTGTGAGCAAACATTATCTGGAATTTGGCATAAACTTTCTATTAGCAATTGCTGATAAGGAATTTCACAATATACTTACCTTGCTAACATCAAGTTCCATTTTCCCATTCGTGTATTTTCCACATTTTTTAAAGAAATTTCCCCTAGAGAATAAGATTTAAGCATGGTTTGTTTCGAAACCTTCTGTCATGTTACTCAACACACCCCCATCATTGGTTTTTCTGTAGTCATACCTAGAGATGTTTGCTTTAGATTCATGTGTATCATACTTTAATTATTTTTGTCACTTGGCAATCTATGACGAAGTAATTATCAGTTCATACACCAAAAAGTGTACAACATTCTAACATGTTCTAGTCAAAGCATCTTCTTAATATTATGCACAAATTGTTATAAAATTGAAATGACTTGTTACACTTGCAAATCACAAATGGTTTGTTGTTTCCAAACATTACATCTATACCCACAACATCGGTTTATTCCCTTCAAGCTCATTTGTGCTTCCAGGTGTTACTTGTATACCCACATCACAGTTTTGTTCCCTTCATAGCATAAGGCTAGCTGCTTGCACATATAGCACATTGTCTTCTAACCTCTCATGCATTTTGCTTGCCCAATGTTATGCATGCATTGTATGTTATCCCTGCAGGTTTGGTTATTTGGAAATTGGAATCATCCAATTCTATGGTACTACCAATCAATGTAATCATAAATTGCTACTTCACATTAGAAGACTACAGATGTGATCCTTCATTGTCATTTGCTTTGCATGATCGTATTGAGTTGGCATGATATCCATGTGGAACAACCACCGTTTTTCGTTTTAATATATTTTACGCTAGGTTGTTGCACATCCCGATCATTCATTACAGTTTCTACTTCACATTTTATCATTGACTTGAGTTATCTGTAAAAAAATTAGTGTTGTTCTCTTGAGAAATAAAATAAAGGATGCACCATGGAGGTACCCCAGAGAGAGAG
>NC_041389.1:548865417-548911319 GCF_002162155.2 Triticum dicoccoides
ATTTGGTCGCCCTTGGGTTGGTTTATCATAAGTTTGCCACTAGATTACGAGAAAGACAAAAGTAATGCTGAGTTCCCAACATAATATTGACTTTTCTTTTTCTTTATGGTGATGGTAACTTTAATTTGAAAGCATTGATTAATGAAAAGCAATAGCTTGATTATTAGTGTGTTTTAATGTTACTTCTTACTACCAACTATAAGTAGTTGCACTGCATCACTATTAAATTGAGTTAAACAATATGAGACAACATGAGATGATCATGTTCATGTTAAGGTAGCATTCACAATAAAACATTATTTGTTTATCATCTACCTACTCAAAGACAAGATGGGATTAAGCTTCGGGATGCTTATACATCCCAAACGTATCTAGAATTTTTGACAAGTTCATGCTGCTTTTACATCATTATGGCATAGTTTTGGCACCATTTTATAATAGTTGATTGGACTAACCTATTAATCCACTGCACGGTGTAGGTACTATTTTTCATGCTTATGAAATTTTCAGATAACCACCGCTTTCAAGGAAGAAAAAAAATTGAAATATGTTTGTCGAAGTTTCTCATCAGGATAAAGCCACGGGCACCAGAAGGGGCAAGGAGGTTCCCTAGGCTCCCAAACAGTGGACCCTGTGACCAAGATGTGGACTATAGGGTGGGGCCATGTGAGGCCCTATTGGGCACCCCACTATTGCCTACCGGCGCCCGTGCTTTTATATACTCTCAAAAATCCCAATTTTTTATATCGAGGATTTACGCCGGCACCTCCTCCTATTCCGTGATGATCTAATCTAGATGGATTTTCATGTATATTCATCGACCTTGATACCATCATGTCCATGTGTGAGTATTCCTTCTTGGACTATGGTTCCATAACATTACCTAGATATCATCATCTCTCCCTTGTTCGGTAACACAATGATCACATGAGCTGCCTAGCTAGCATGAGTGACCCATCTTGTGCAATTAATTGTGTGTTTGTTGTGGTGTCTTGAATTGTCACTTTATGATCAGATTTCTTATAATATTAATTTTAATTCGTATGACTTCTTTGCTCCATGATTTATAGACGTATATACTCTCCGATTTATTAGTGTTTTCATTCGCCTTGTTTAGATGAATGATGTTCAACAGGGAGTTGTGTATGTTATTTGAATTAAACCTTGAGAGTAATCTGTCTCACTGACGGAAAGAGCACGGCTTATATTGTGTTATTACCACTAAGGATAAAAGATAGTTGCGTAGTTGTCTCGGTGATGAACTAGAAAGACAATAAATTATCAACATTATGTCACACTGCATAAAGCAATACTCTATTTCTACTTAATACTTTGATATGCATGTTGAATAACGGCCTTTAAGGAGTATTAGCTATATATGTCATTGGATGATGGTCTACAGATATGTGAACGTAATGCTATGTGAAATCATGACATGTATGGTCAATATAAAAACTGCAATTTAATCGATATGCAAATATAAATGGTTCACCACACCTATGTTATGCTTTATGGAGAAATGCCACTAGTGAAGTTATGGATCTCGGTCCATTATTCCTCACAGATACAACCTCGACAACTCTTTTTCATATTTTTACAACCTGAAACATTTTATTATTTACTTGCAATCACCAATACAACCACAAAATACATTAATACTTGGAACAAGAAAGACTTGTAAGGTTGACACCCTTACTAGGAGTGTTGAGTACCAAGTGAAGTGTCTTACTTCTGTGCAGGTACTGATCATTGGCTGCAGAGAAAGACTCCATGGATATATTAAACAAATCAACGAGAACAGAATAAACCCCACCCCACCTCTCCCACGAGCACCCACCCTCCTCCCAGGACCCACCACTATCCCAAGCCACAGTCCGCGCCCTACCACACCCCATTGCCAACTCCCCCAGCCCTGCCGCTCAGCACCACTTCGGCACCACACCTCTCCCCTCCGGCGGCGACCAACCACCTCCACCCGTGTGCGGCGCACATCTCCCAGCGAGTAAGTCCCACTCGCGGGCGGTGCACCTCCTACCCCCCGGCCAGCTCCCCACCTGCGACGGCGCACCTCCTCCCCCGACTACCTCCCCACCCGTGGTGGTGCACCTCACCGACGGCTACATCTCGCGCCCCATGCCGCGGCACAGACGATTCACCCCGCCCCCGACCAACCCATCCCACCTTATGCTTCCCCCGTCCAGATCAGGCACTCCGATTGACGGATCCGAGCGCCGTTGTTCCCCCAAGCTGACCCTCTTCCGGATCTACATGGTGTTGGCTCCACGAGTCGTCACTATTCGTCCTTCTACCCTCCAGCAAGGTCTCCCAGCATCCCTCCCGGCACCTGCATCGGCATACCCTACTAGCCCACGGTGGCGTCCCCGCCGCGGCCCGCCCCACGCTGCCGCGGTAACCCACCCTTGCCGCCTCCTCCCATGGCGGTCAACCCGGTGTCATTGACGAGGAGGGCTAACGACGACCTCCCTCATTCGCGTCCCCCGTCGTCGCCGCGACGGATCTACCGCTGTGGGCGCCGACAACTGCCGCAACAAAAGTGAGCCCCTTCTACCCCCCCCCCCACCAATTCTGCACAAAAACATTGACCGACCAAACTGTCAGATCTTCGTGGCCTTTTGTGGTCCAGTCGGTGAGCCGATGCAGCTCATTCCCATCTAACAAGCATCTCCTTCCCCGCCAACAAACAGGTCCACCCGGTGCACATGAGATTTACCATTTTTTTGGTGTTTTTTCTGAAGAGAAGTCAAAGTGCAAATCACTCCGCTACTGTGTTCGCTCTTGAGGATCAGTTTACTTAATTTTTGCAGGAAAAAGAAAGTGGTGTAGTTCGGTTGGATGCCCGTTCAGTTTCACCTTTTGCCATTTCAGATTATTTTTGTTGCTTTTTCAGATTTTGCGGGTTGTCTGTCGGCGAGCTCTCACCCTTTGCATCAAGCAGTTCGTCGGTCCATAGTGATCGGTTCATCGTCCGCATGACTGAAGTGCAGTTGACCCTCGTACGACGGCATACCTATGCCACTGTCCACCTTGTGCTGCGCAGCAGTCCGCTCCCGGCCCTCGACAGACAATGCAGTTCGCCACCGTCGTGGTCCATTGGTCAGGCACGCAGGTCCTGCGGTTCACTCCTCACTACACTCAATGAATAGAGGGGGTACTTTGCTTATGCAGTACACTTTGTTTTGTGGCCGATGGCTTTATTTTGTTTCAAGATATGGTTCACTCCTCACTACACTCAATGAATAGAGGGGGTACTTTGCTTATGCAGTACACTTTGTTTTGTGGCAGGTGGCTTTATTTTTTTCTAGAATTATTTGTATGTAATCAGCGACCCCTCTCTCAATAGTCATTGTAATAAAAACGTTCGTGGTTCAGTCTGTACAAAAAAAATTGGGAAAAATGTTTGCTTCTGAGTGTATTTGCACTGCAGTTCTACGCAGACGGGAGTGCAGCTCGGTTGCGTGGCGGGGTGTAGCTCAGCCAGCTTGTGAGTGTAGTTCGCTGGCCAAATTCCGGTTTTATTCATGAGAAAAGGTCTATTTAAGATAAAAATTGAAGTGTACTTCGGATGGCTGGCTGTTCCTAAGTTTAGCTTATTACGATTGCCCCGTGTAGGTCGCTCACTTAGTCCTTGTGATCTTCTAAAACAAAGTAGTAATGTTGTTCACTGCGATATGTGTCGCGGTTCACTTCCCTCGTCTTTGCGGTCCACTATCGTTCGTAAAAATGTTAAAAGAAAAGACAATAAAACCTCGCCTGACAAAATTTATGTCCAACAAAAGAAATCATGAAGTTCACTTACCCGTCTTATGCAGTGCGGTTTTCAGTCTAACGCAGTGTGTTTTTCTGTCCGATACAGTACACACGTCGATTTTGGTGCCATGAAAAACAGTGTCCGCATTTCAATAATTTTAAAATTGCTCTTAAACCGCAAAAAATTAGAGAGGGTGTTCTACATGAAAAAGTTGCGCCTCATCGATATCTTTCCAACGGAGTATAATTTGAATCATTCCAACCAACGGTTTGTACAAATTTTGCAAAAAGCAGCCGCTGCCTCTCATCGTCACCCGCACGATTTTGAAAATTAAATAAAAACCATAAGGAATCTCAGAAAAAAATTGACATATGAAAGTTGTGCCTCGGCCGTAGCTTTCTAATGGCGTATCATATGCCTCGTTTCGACAAACGGTTCAAAAATTGGAGCGAAAACATTACCAAAAAATGCAAAAATTTCAAAAAAATTGAATTCTATAATTTAGTAAATTTATAACTCCTCTTAAACCGTAATGAATTAAAAAAATTAATAGATATAAAAAAGATGTGCCTCGACGATATCTTTCCAACGGTGTATCACTTGCTTCATTCTGACGAGCGGTTTCAAAAAAAAGGCAATAAACGCTCGCTGTCATTCGTCGTGAGCCGCACCGTTTTTGAAGCTTCTCTTGAACTATGATGAATCTCGAAAAGTGTTTAACATGGCGAAGTTGCGTCTAATCCATAGCTTCTCAACGGTATATTACACGCGTCGTTCCGACAAACGGTTAAAAAACTAGAGCGAAAAAGGTATCAAAAAACACTGCTTGCAATTTTTTCTGACATGAAGTTCACTAGTCTTTGTATTGCAGTACCTTTCCTACTGAAGGTGCAGTGCCCTCGCGTTGAGCGTGCAGTCCGGAGGTGTCAGTCCGGAGGTGTTATCAGAATAGTTATTTTGCTAATATTAGTAGAATGGATCTTCACTGAGGGAGAACTTACTAATGTTGCATAGGAGTTAAGGATATCAGTATCAAGAAGGAGGAGGTCATTAGAACGCCACAAGTGGTGAACACACTACAACATGCTCCCTTCCATGAAGACCTCGTGAGCCGGGTCGTTGCTGGCCGTATCTGCAATTGGAGAACATGGTGCCATCTTGGCTGGGCAACCCGGGGTGGTAACGCTAAGAGTAACTCTAGCAGACCCCGCAAGACGTTCGGCCTGTAAAAATTCTGGCGAGTTTGTGGGCTCAGTCCAATTTTCCGGTCAGAATAGAGCCCGCATACTCGCCCGGCCCGCAATTTTTTTGCCATAACCCGCAAACCGCACGCCCCGAACACTATAACTGCGGTTCCGCGACCATTTTGCGGGTTCAAACCCTATGCCCCGCACTTGCGTGATTCTAGAGAAGAAGGCGGTGTCCCAACCACAAGGCGGTTAAATTCCACTGGAGCTTGCTACCCAATCAAGAACGACTCGAAGACCGTGGGTCCTGTCATCCGCTTCTGTGCTTGCACTTCTGCGAATCCTTTGAATCGAACAAAAGGTTCGTAACCCAGTAAAGCTTACAAGTAAACCAGATATGGAGATGGCGACTAAAGTTGCTGTTTCCATTTTTCAGGTAAATGCTAAACCCAAATATGAGGTTGCGGATGTCACATATATATGTGATGCATCCTCGCCGCGAGCCACCCGATTCCCCTTTCCCCTCTCCACATTTCTCGCCACCGGCGACCACCCGCCCCACCTCCAGCCGCCATGTGGGGCCGAATGTGGAGCTCCGGACGTGGCTCCGGCAGCAGATCCGGCCGTGAGAGGGACCCGGAGCGCGAGCGGCGTGTCCGGGCGGACGATGCGAGGAAGCGCGGCGCCTGGAGGTGGACCAACCACGGGATGTCGCCGCCGGCGAGCTTCAACCGCCGCGAGACGGAGGAGTACGACCGTCGGCGCACGTCCTTCTCCTCCGCGAGATCTTCCTACGTCGGATCCTCCTCGTCCTCCGGCGCGGGCTTTCTCCCCGTGAAGAGGGAGTGGTCGGAGGACGAAGAGGAGCCGGAGGAGCCGGCGCCGTTTTCCTTCGTCCCAGTGAAGGAGGAGCCCGCTCCGCTCGGCCGCCGCGGAGTCGTCGGGCCCGAGGACTATGTCACGGACTTCGACGCCCTTGCTGCCGCCATAGCCGAGCGGAGTGTGCGCGAGGAGGCGGAGCGCTGGCGCCACGTCGAGGAGCTCGAAGCCCTCGGGTGGCGGCAGGCGGTCGCCGCCAGCGTCGCCGCCAACGAGAAGGTTGAGGAGTGGCGCCGCATCCGCGCGGAGCAGGGGGCGAAGTACATCGACCTGTGCAGCTCTGACAAGGAGGATTGAGCATCGCTCGGCCTCCACGGCGTCGTCCATTTTGCCGCGACCTCGCCGTCGTCAGATCCGACCCCCTCTACTACTAGTTAACGTAGCATGTAGGATGATCTATGCTTAATTTTTTGATCATGTAGTATGTATGAACTCTGTAGTATGTGATGTGATGAACTATGTTTGTGCAATTTCTCCCGCGAAAGTGTTTTTTCAAATTATGCAGGTTTAGATACGGTATCTAATCGGCCGCGCATGTTTTCGACCTACAAACGTGATCTTCGTGAAACCACAAACGCGTTTTGCGGGTCGAATTTTTGCGGGATCTGCTAGAGTTGCTCTAAGGCTAGCCAACTGAGGTCATCGGTAATGGCCCTTAGGTGCTCGACCTGGGAGGACCAACTTTTGACTTCTCTTGAGAAATAATGTACTCTCTCCGTAGTATCAAAAAACGTCTTATATTATTTGACAGAGGGAGTATGTTTGAACATATATACATGATAACCTGAATGTGATAACCAATAATGTAGTTCGGGGAAAAGATTGAACACAATAGTGATTGACATAAACAATACACTCAAATATTAACACACACACGCACACACACACAATACTAGTACATAACTAGCAAATGATTTTATTAGTGGCATACATGTGTGGCGTTAACATAACGCAGATATTCAACTGCCCATTACGCAGTCATTCTGTCGTTGTTGTTAATTTGCTTAGGGCCGCCACATCCTTAATGAGCCTGATAGACTCGGCAAAATCATCCAAAATCTGGTGACAATCTGGAAATTGCGCGTCATCAACTGCCATAATTATCCTTATAGTACTACCATAATTTAGGTAGTGCATGGTTAGAGCCTGCACAAGAAATCCAGACAATTAAATACTAAATTGATTAAATATAATATATAAAGTGGTTTTTAAAGGGTCAATTACATTTCTCCCCTAATATGCACCCACTCTCATCATTACCCCTAAAAAATTATGTGCTCAACTTTGCCACTCTTCCATCACAAGCCCTTATGGAAATACCCTTCTCGGGGGGCAAATGTAGTCTCGTTTTTAAATAGTATGACAAAAACCACTTAGCTTTTTTGTAGAGTACACGGTCAATCCCATTTCCCATGAATTTAATTCTTAAGGTGCTCATTTTGTAACATGATGCTCATCTATGGAAATTTCGAAGGAATATAATTAGGTAAACCCTACATGTACATTTGATTCTCCGTTCACTAAACATATGGTAGACGCGGTGTCACGAAGATCCCGCATGCCGCGATCTTGGCTCGGGCCTTGACGGCGCCGATCACCTCGTTCTCCTTTGCATAGGTGGTGTCATGGGTGGCGCGCGACTCCGAATAGATCCACACGGAGGGAAGAGCTGTGAGCTCCTCCTCCTTTTCTTTGGCCGCCATACGAGCGTTGCGCTACTCTTTTACCTTGGAGATGGTGACCTACACTGCACGGCGACGACATGGAAGCCCATCTGGAGCGGAGAGCAAGTTTTTTGTCTGTTGCCGGGGGAGGTACGACCAATTGAGCTTGCGCAACAGAGATGGGAGGACATGGAGAGGCGTGGAGTGCTGCTGCGTCACGGATGGGTGTGAAGAAGAAATGGGTGAGGCTAGTGTCTGGGGGTGTGCAGGCTGACTTTAATAGCTAGAGTAGGTTGCTAGGGCGGCGAGCTTGTCGACCGAGTAGCAACGGCGGATAGGAGGAGCAATGAGACGGGCAAGGTTTTGAGTGGGCCCGAACTGTTAGAGTCTAACATGGCACGCGTGCCAACTCTCCTTGAGATCCCCTTGATTTGCGGCCAAACTATAAGATTTAGAACGTCTGATTGGTCCACCGAAAAATGGGCGGGCGCATTGGAGGCCTAAAACTGTGTGGACCATCCGATCTGGACATATAAGGGAGAAATGGGCGTCCAAGTTGGATATTCCCTTGGTATTTATATATACATGTTATAAATAGTGTGAAGGCACATAGACTTCGAGGGGCCCATGCATCAATAACAACCAAAGGCAACAACAAATTTTGACAACATTCTGACTTGTAGCCAAAAGTTGGCAGCACCAATAGAGGCCAAAATAGTAACCTATTGAAATGGCAATATATTTGACTCGGCTTATTAGGATGTCGACGATTTATACCAATGAAGGACATTGACAAATTTAATATATGGGAGAGATATGTACTGATCTATTGATTATGTAGTGGATGAGTTGTGTTGGCAAACACCACATGGTATGAGGACGTTTCATTATTTTTATAAGCAACCTAAGGATGGTTATATTTTGAATGTAAGAACATAAGTGACATACTTGTGGTTGCCCGTAGATGCTAGTCGCCATGAAGGCAATTGGGTGCCCACATAATGTTATATGTTTAGCTGGTCCAATGACATTTGATAAGGCTATGGTTGTATGTGTGACCAACCGGTGGAAGATAAAAGCTCCTATCTGCTTTCATTAGCAAGTTGCAATGTATTTAGAAACATATGAATAGTAAAAGTACAAAAGGAGCATGAAATATATCTACCTTTACACCGAAGTACTTCACCAAAAGTTCACCAACCACTTGTGTGAACATCACTTCTAAAGAACTCTTTTTCCTGTGCATAGATCTGTTTGCCTTGCGAACATACTCAAGGGGATCACTGTACAAGGCTACATCAAATGGGCAGATGAGGCTGCTAAGTTGATTCCCTGTCTCTACCTTTGTAACATATGTCTGTTCATTGTTTGTAAGAATAAAATTAAAGAAATTGTATATTCTTAACAAAATATAAAGGTCATGTTGCAGTGTTTAATTTCTTCAATATTTCTTACAAAACTATTCGGAAATAAATGAAATACTTACCTGTCGACTAGATATTGGCCTTATGTTGACAGGGACAAATGATCGCAAATAGATTCTCTTAGTGTTAGTGCGACCTAATTTGAAGAGAATAGAGCAATTTGTGAAAAATCCATGTCTACACATAACCACATCTGTAATCGTTGTTAGGTATACCACTTACCAGACTTTCTAAAGTAGTATTGTGAAAGAGCTGCTGAAGTCACACCAACTAACACGTCATTGAGAGTCTGCAAAAACGAAAAGGACAGACAAACATGTTCATTGAGTCAAATCAAGAAGTGTCATCCACACTGTTAGCTTAATTAGGGGTTCAAGGTCATGCTATTAAACAACTAGTAATTGAACCTATGCATCGTAAGGCCAGGCCACATATTTATTTATTTTTGGAAAATTCAGTATTATAATTTTCTGTTGTGAATTGTTTTGATTAGAATTTATAATTTAAGATATTTTTTGTGTCATTTGCCATGTTAATAACCATTTGAATTTTGTCAAGTAATTATCCGTATAACACCCAACATTCCGCGTCGACTCCTTTGTTAAATCTATACAAAATCTAGAGTTAAACCTTTTTTACAACAAATCTAGAGTTAAACCTAATCCATAACAAAGTTTTAAATAGCGGGTTAAGTCATTCAGCGGAGGGTGCACATTAGTGTACATATGTGCGGTTTTTATACCAACTCGGTTTTTATTAATTTTATTTATAGCGTTGTTCCACTTAGATAGCACTACATTGTAAAACAGAGGGAGTATTTAATCGGCTTTACTTACACAGTTCATGATAGTCTTGATGAGCTTGACATCGTCAAGGCTAATGCTCCGATGCACGAAACGCTTGCGGCGGTGATTTTTTGTCCAAAAGGACCCCCTGCCGAGATGAATTGACAAAAAAGACTACCTCTGGATCATTTTGACAAAAAGGACCCCCTCAGCAGTGGCGGCAGGCGCGGCAGGCGACACGTGGCACCTGCCGCCACGCCAGGAGGCGGCGGGCCCAGCCGCCACCGAAGGAGGCGGTCACCCCAGCCGAACGGAATCCCCACTGTGCGTCGCGCCGCGACGGAACGGGGCGGCCCAGGTGGGCCCAGCCGCCACCGAGCGAGGCGGCCAGCCCTGCCGCGGTCGCTGCCTGGCCGACAGGCCCTGCTGCGTGCGGGCCCCGCCAGTGGGCCTCGCCGCCACTGGCTGAGGCGGCCACCCCTGCCGACAGCAGCTGGTGCACGCTAACTGTGCACGGAAGGCGAGGTGCGGGCCCCGCCGCCACTGCTGCTGGCGGCGTCTTCCTGGCACTGATTCGCACGCGCGAAAACTGGCGGGGCGGGAATCACTCTGGCTCGTTGATTGTTGTTGCTTTTGCTGATTCCGACGCGCGGCAAACGACGAATTTCACGGGCGGGAATCACTCTAGCTTGTTGCTTTGCTTTTGCTCCTTGCATGCTATTGCTGATGATGTTGATTTTCACGCGCGGGAATCCGAGGCTGCCGACACTACAGGGATCCTCTCCCTTTTATATGCCATGCTTCAGCTCCGTGCGCAAGCACTCTGTAACCTCGTTCCTCTCCTTTGCTCTCTAAGTCTCTAAGTACAGAGAGAAAAGAAAGCTCAATAAGCACTTTCACTCGTGATTTACGGCGATTTAGAGTTGGATTTTGAGGATGATGAAGTTGAAGAAAAGATAGATTAAGGTAAGATCTATCCATTTTTGTTGGTTTCATTCGCATGCATGATGTTTCTATTCTATTTGATTAGTTCCTAAGTGTGTATTCTATGTTGCTTTAGGCATTATTTCAGCACTTGGAGGAGTCATTTGGAGTTTCTGTAGTAGGAATAGCCGTGCAAAGTGTACTACGAAGTTGAAGATCAAGGTATGAGCTTTGCAATACATTTATTTATTTATGCATGCAGGGTGGTAATTAGTTCGTCCTTTAGCTCGTTATTAGCTATGTGATGGTAGTGCTTAGAGGTTAGAAATAATTTCAGACGAGAGATGTAGCATTTAAACTATTTTTTGAAATAGTAGGTTGAAGATGTTGCATCAATGTTAGGTGCGTCCATTAGTATTGACATGCGAGAAATATTAATACGGTAATTAAGAAAAAATTGTACTGTAATTGTTTATTGCATGCGGTATGTTATTTCATGTGGTATGTTATTTTATGTGGTATGTTTATTAATAAGTCTATAGTTAGGAAACCGTAGGTCTACTTTGTTATGTCGCAATAATCTAAATTTTATATGTTAAGATTAGGTGCTAATGTACTTAATGATGTATGTAATTAGGTAAAATAATTCATCTTAGTAGCAAACAAGGAGGAGAAGACGTGATTGAAGAAATTGTGTTTCCATTTTCGCTGTCCCATTTTGAGGTGATGAACACATACATGGAAGTGCTATTTTCATACTTTTGTTAGCAGGAAGAAAAATCCGTGTGTAATATTGTTGTTAATGTGATAATAGGTTGACGAGGTTCATATAGTACTGGCGACGGATATTTATTGGAACTATTTTGACGCTTAATTGCATTCGCAAGCACATCCATATTGGAGCTAAGGTGAAAAATGACACTGTAATTTTGTTAATATTTTTTGTATTGATGTACTATTGTGAATAATGTGCATGCTGCTGCAAATATTATTATTTGTAGATAAATGATTGTTATCGTATGATGTGAAAAAAAATTATATAAAGCCGAAAGAAATTAAATGTTTTACTCATATGATATTAAAATGTTATTATCGTACTATTATGTTTACTGGTTGTTTGGATAGCGAGTAATTACCATGGGTTTTGTCATAACCTGTTGTAAGAAAAATAGTTTTTACTAATAGTCGTTAGAGAAAAAAGAGAGTTTTAGTTTGTGACGCTCGTAGACGAGTTTTATTTGAACTATTTGGACTCTTAATTGCATTCGCAAGCACATCCATATTGGAGCTAAGGTATAAAATGACGCCGTAATTTTGTTAATATTTTTTATATTGATGTACTGTCATGCCGCTGCAAAAATTATTATTTGTAAATAAATGAATTTTATCGTATGATATGAAAAACATTATATCATGCCGGAAGAAATTAGATATTTTACTCATATGATATTTAAATGTTATTATCGTAATATTATGTTTAGTGGTTGTTTGGATAGCGAGTACTTACCCTCAGTTTTGTCATAACCTGTTGTAAGAAAATTATGTAGAAAACCATATTTTACTAATAGTCGTTTTTCCAGAAGCTAAGTTTTTGCATATTACGAGAACTATTTTAGGATATTTTTGGGGTAGTTAGAGAAAAGCAAACAGAGTTTTAGTTTGTTACCCTCGTAGACAAGTTTGAGAAAAATAGATCTTTAAATACCCGTTAACCAAACAACCCCTTAAAGTCTAAGCAAATGATTCTAAAAACAAACCGAATATTTATAACGAAAATATGGTTATTATTTTAGTCGTAAGATATGTAAATGTTGTCATCGTTACTAGGTGTTGCCGATGGTGTATGTGGAGTTCATTTCAGTCACTGATGTTGCCGGATGCAGTAGCTGGGGTGGTGAGGTCGAGTTGGACATCACATCAGCCCCTAGCATCGGCCCATCGGAACCGACGGGCGGCCAGCCTGTGTATGATACAGGATATTGGTCGGCGGCCGTTTACATGAGCGAACACGTGGAGGGATTGCCGGAGGCGCTAGATGATGATGATCATTCTTCTGCGTCTTCGGAGTCAAGCGGAGAAGAAGATGTTCCTCCTCAGAGGGCGGTCGCGGCGGCACTGCAACCTGGGTTTTTACAGGATATGAGCATCACCAACGAATTTCACTCTGCTTCTGGCCTAGGAGCGGGAAGCCTGGAGGTTGGGCAAGTTTTCCCAGATAAGAAGTCTGCTTACCAGGCAATGGGTAGCTATGCAATCGGCATCCACCACCAGCATAGAGTGAAGCAGTCTGACAAAAAAGAGTTGAAGGTCATATGCATCCACACCGCGAAAGGTTGCCGCGGAAGAGTTCTCGCTAGACTGAAGCCTGGGGTATGTCAGTCATGGCATATCACAAAAATAGTGGAGCATACCTGTGAGCAAACTGGGACTCTTTCAGATCACTGCAATGTGACAGCAAAATTTGTGGCACAGACGATGGAAACAATTGTGCAGGGAAGTCTTAACATTAGTGCTAGGGCGCTGCAAAAAGATGCAGAGGATCTAATTGGATTCCCTGTTAGCTACTGCAAGGCTAGGCGTGCGAAGGAAAATATATTCAAGAACTTGTATGGTACCTATGAGGAGGCATATTCTTATGCCCCTAGAATGCTTCATCAAATAGCAAGTGCTAATAGGGGGACTCAAGTTTGGCGGAGAGAATGTCCAAACCCAATGAACCCGGGTAAGCTAATTCTGGACCGCTTATTCTAGGCATTCGCCCAGACTATACAAGCCTTCAGGCACTGTCGCCCGGTATTATCTGTTGATGGTACCTTTCTCACTGGAAAGTACAAGGGCACACTATTGGTGGCGATTGCAGCGGATGCAAATAATCAGCTTCTTCCTATTGCATATGCATTGGTCGAGAGCGAGAACAAAGATAGCTGGTTGTGGTTCCCGAGCTGCGTGAAGATTGGTGTCATGAAAGAGCGTAAAGGTGTTTGCATCATTTCTGATCGCAACACTACATTATTAAGCGCTCTTGAAATAATTAAGGCATCGGAAGAAGAGTTGGGATGGCCCAATCTAGAGGGAAGGAGGTGCATGAGGCATTTGGCAGCAAACTTTTACTCCAAATTCAAAAACAAGGATTGGTTCAAGTTATTCAAGAGGATGTGCATGCAAGAAACTGAAGCCAAAATGAATGCGATATGGGCAGGTATCAATGGTGAGATCGACCGCGCGGCCTTGCCGCAGAGAGAAGACCGGAGGGGTCATAGGACGGCCATAAATTTGAGCCAGTGGATCACCGAGAATTGCCCTCATTTGGAGAAGTGGGCGCAGACTCACGACACCGGGGCTCGGTATGGAATAATGACCAGCAACATGTCAGAGGTATACAATGGTGTTCTTAAAGGGGTGCGAGCACTGCCTATCACAGCCCTAATTGAAGAAACTTGGAACCGGACCCTGTCATACTTTGCAGACAGGGTCACCGTCGCCAAAGCACAAGTTGAATTGAACAATCCATGGTCCGAGAAGATGCAAAGACATCTGGATGAGAAAGCAAAGAAGTCCCAAAGTCATGGCTGCAGGAAAGTGGACGCACTTAGAAATAAGTGGGAGGTCAATATGCGAGCCAAGTACGTTAAGGGTCACCACAGAGGATCAAAAAAGAAAGCTGTCACCCTTGGCTCAACCTCCTGTGAGTGCACTTGTAACAAGCCCAAGCTTGAGGGCTACCCTTGCAGTCATGTGCTCCGGGCGGCTGCTGTTCAAAAAATCAGCGTCGAGCCATACATATCGCCGTACTTCAACATGTACAATCTGTACAACACTTGGAACGGTGAGTTCTGGGCTTGGGGCATTGATATGAACAACAAAATGTTGTGGCCAGATGGGCCGAAATGGGTTCCGAACACCGACTTGATGAGAACCGCAAAGGGACGACGTCAGTCTAGGCGTCATCGCAATGACATGGACCATAGCCAGATGGGAGAACCAAAGCGATGCCGCGTTTGCAGGTGTCCTGGACATTCACGCAAAGACTGCCCGTATCGAGCCAACAACAACGCATGATGTTGATATATATGTACTCACCATGTCTATTTATATTTCTACTCGTTATGTGTACTTATATTAAATTTAAATTGATTCTCTTTGTATTATTGTACTCCTGATGTTAACTTCAGATAATTAATGCAAATCGTATCTCTTTGTATTTTTTAAGTTAATTTTGATTTGCATTTGTATTTCTGTCTTCCTCGTAATTTATATTTGTATGTTTGTGTGCACGTTATGGGTGAAGTGCCAGTACTTTTGCAGGGGCCCCATGACGCCGGCCACCGTTGCCACCTATTTTTGAAATCAAATACTAAGCATGATTATCGGCCTTTCAGACTTCGAACCATAAAAAAAACATGGCCAATACACAATCATTTCCTTGCTCACCTTGACGCTTATGGACTACAAGGTTTTGCTAGGCTCACATCATGCGACGACCAAGTACGTTCGGACCCATCCCTTTTGACATCCCTCGTTGACCGGTGGAGACCTGAAACCCACACCTTTCACTTTTGTTTTGGGGAGCTTGCACCTACACTGAAAGATGTTTCTATGATCACTGCTCTACCAACTAGAGGTGAGCCGGTAGTATCTCCACGAGTGTCTCCATCTTGGGCATTAGATATAGCAGCCCGTCTTGGGATGGAAATGCCAGAATCACAACGTTCTGGTAACCCTCGGGGCATCCCACTCGTCTGGCTTCGTGATAACTTTCTTAATTTATCTAGCTTCGCCAATGAGGAGACGAGAAAAAGACATATGTTTGCGTATTGGTTGTGGCTCCTCGGGAATCTATTTCCAAATTCATATGGGGACGTTGTTGTCCCTGGTCTCATCTACATTGCAGAGAATATGGTAGATGAACCTTTACCCGAGCAGCCAAAATACAGCTTCGGTTCTGCCATGCTATCTCATACATACAGAGGCTTGTGTGATGCCACGCAAAAAACCTCTTTTGCACAAAAAGCTCCATTACTTTGTGTCGCCTATGAGTTTCTACAGTTGTGGTCCTGGGAATACCTCCCTGTAGGACGACCTCGTATAGTACAACCCATATACCCATACGACTTTGGCGAGGGTGCTAGCGCAACTATGGCCACCAGGTGGACAAAGGCACGGAAACGTTGGTCTCCAGATATTGCGAAAAATTGTTACCCTATGTACCACCAGCAGTTTGAGATACTTGATGAGGTAGAAGTCACATGGAACCCGTGGACTCAGGACCAGCTAAAAATGGTCTTTGATGCTCGACACTTCACACCAGGCATATTGACCGATAGTGCATTCTGGCTGACTCGCTGCAACTTATTGTTCCTGTGGTGTGTTGAACCTTACAACCCAGAGCGTGTAATGAGACAGTTCGGTCTCTATCAAGAAATTCCACCACCTTTTCCTAGATGTATCGACGAGGAAACACATAAGTAAGATGTGACATCCCTAAATAGTTAGTGTCATTTTTAATTTACTAAACTCACACTTTGTTACATAATTTGCAGGCTAACAAATATGGGCAGGGGTTGGAGTTTATACGATTGGAGGGAAGAGAACAGTGAATGGGTACACAAGTGGGAAAATGAAGCGCTAGCAGATATAGTGCGTCAACTTAGGTATATTTTATGTACATTATTTTTTTACGATGATCATACGATGCGTGAAGATGCTTTGCTTTCATCACAACGGTTTATGTAATTATTTAATTTCGCAGACCGTACGATGGAAGTACAGATCAAGCGTACAAGCAGTGGTACTGCATGAACACACGTGCTAGCCTGGCCAGTCAGCCAGCTACTATACCAACACATCTCACACAAGAGGAGCAGGCGCGGAGACATGTTAAGCTGCATGCAGCTTACTATCGTGACCACCTGGTAATCACTTGTAACTTTTTTAGGTCCATCATTTCATAATCATTTGAACTAAATAACATCCAAATATTGTTCAGCTTGAAAATGTCAACGAAGTAGGGCAGATGGCTACGGATAGCATGCTGGCCCAGGGCCCATATCGCAAGACATTCCAGAAACTTTGCAACAATTCGTGGCAAAGAAGTTCAGATGCGGTAGAGGCGACGACGTTGCCACTGGAGCATACATGCCGGTAGCGAGGTCAGCCAGACCGAGTGCGGCACCGTCGTCCAGACCGAGCGAGGCGCGTACGAGCCATGAGCAATGGGGAGAGGGTCCGAGTATTAGAACGACATTACCACGACATGACTCATCTCTGTCGCTGCATCGCTCTTCTTCGATGCACCTTCGTCAGGGGCAGACATCTCAGGACCATGGCACGGGCTTGGATTCGATGCCCGAGCAGTTTCTTTCCCCTAACCCATATGCGTACACAGGATATGATGCATACACCCAAGGTAAGGGATCTCAGCCGTATCTCTCCACGCGAGGGATCCCCATGCCCGAGGAGACTCGTGTACCAGATTTAAACCAGCACCACGTACAATGGCCAGACAGTATAGGAGAGGGATATGCTCAGGTAGTCATGTTTACATTTCAATGCATTTACAATGATATCATATATTATCCTCTAACAGTTTGTTTAAAATGTTTCTATGTGCAGGACACACCTGATGTTAATTGGGACGATGAGAACACCCAACGCGGCGTCAACACAGGCTTCCGGGGAGCATCACATGATCATGGTGTCAACACAGGCTCCGGGGAGCATCACATGATCTTGGCGACACGGTTACATCATTAGTTACAGAGTTCTTCGGAGGGGACGTTATTGGCCCATCTTTTATCCCCCCGGAGTCACAACCATACGCCTACAATTACGCTTCAGATTCGCAACAAGGATTCGCGACTCCACCACCTACGCAGGACTCGCAGACACATGAAGCCGAATTGGAGTACGGCCGCGGTCTTCGTGTGCCCCGGCCACCTAATCGCTTGTCGCCTTCCGGTCGTAAGGAAAGGCCAGGTGGTCGTCGTAAAGTAGGGTGATTCATCTATGCACGTGCGCGACCCATTGTATCTACATATGTGTGTATCAGACTTTTCAATTTGAACATCTATGTATGCTAAAATAAAAATGCACCAGTCAGGAACAATTTTCCCGCCTATATCTCCCGCCATACTATCCCGCTCCACTCTTTTGCTTATGTTAGGCCGAAATGATTTTTTTAAAAAAATTTGGCTGATGAATACTGTGCAACCATTGCCCGTCTTAGACATTGAAAAATATATATTTTCAAGCAACGCTTTTCCCTCCATATTTTCCCGCAAACGCTTTCCCTCCATATGTTCCGCCATCCGTTTCCCGCCAACCCCTTCCCGCCATATCTTCCTGCCACCCGTTTCCCGCCATATATTCCCGCCAACCCTTTCCCTCCATACCGCAGTCGTTCTTTCCCGCCATTTTCTCCTCTTTACCTATAAAACCCCCTTCAGACGGAGGTGGATAAGCATTCGAGTGTAGTGTAGTCGAGATGTCCCATTATCCTTTCGATCGTAGTTTTCACCCTGGGATGAGTAGCACTCTTCTGAGGCTAGCTACCGATTTCAGGATGGACAATAGGATAGTTCCATGGGACGATCTCACCGGTAGTGACACCATAATGAATGAGTTGGCTCACCAATTACGTAGGTCTGGGTGGCCTGAAAGGACCTATGAGGAGGTACGTAAAGAACTTCTTAGGTTGGATGCAAGGTGGAAGAAGGTTGTGGAGCCGAAGAGTGAAACTTTTAGAAGGACTGCAGAAAACCATCCATTTTTATGGACTGAGGAGAGCGAGGACGAAGATGATATCTTCATGCCGCCGCTTCCGGGTTCTGCATCGTCAAAGGGCAAGAGTTCTGCATCGTCCAAGGGCAAGAGTACTGCATCCTCGAAGGGCAAGAGTTCTTCATCGTCCAAGGGTAAGAGTTCTGCATCCTCGAAGGGCAAGAGTTCTGCATCGACGGAGGATGACGATGATGCCTTCATGTAGTTTTTAAGCTGTATTCCAGTTGTACCGTTTAATTCAGATGTACTTGCATTATTAGTTTGTACTCTCTTATTGTAAGGCATTATGTTCTATCTTAATTTCATTTTATAGTTGTTGCACGATGCTCGATAATTAGTGGAGGGAAAGAAAATGCCACTACTTTAGTCTAAAACTATATATTTTTTCCATCACGACAAGGTACAACTGAAAATAAGATACAACACGACAAGGTACAACTGAAAATAAGATACATCGTAGAATTTAAATAAAGCTACATTTAACTACTGAAATGAAGCTACATTAAACTGCAGAAATAAAGATACAAATGATTGCAAAATTTAAAATACTACCACAGGAATCTACTGAGTCCAACGTGGATATTTTCCTTTTCCATCGCCAGCTTCTTCTGCTGCCTTGGCCTGACGAGCCTTTTCTTTCTTTCTCTGCCTCTCCGCCTCACGAGCCTCCTTTCGCTGTCGTTCCTGCTCCTCCATGCGACGAGCCTCTTCCCTGTTTTTCTTTCCCATTTCCTCAAAAAAACGGTGTTGCTCCGCATAGTATTCTTTTAACTCTCTCTCTTGCTCTGCTTTCTCCTCAGCTTCCGCCTTCTCGTGTCGCTCTTCCGCAAATAAACTATTCCACGCACGACGACTTCTTTCACGAATCTCAGTCACTGCCCAAGCCGGCTTCTCCGTGTCAATCCAATGATAGTACATGCACAGAGGCGGAGGAGACTACAACAAGAAACAAGAATGTTACTAAAGAATCAATGAAAATACCAACAATATCTATTCGTGATGGTTAAAGCATACCGGAGGCTTGTCGTACTCTGAAATAGCTACGGCAGGATCTTCCTCATAATTGGCGCACATGAAAAACTTCATGCCCAACCAATCTGAAAAATCCGTCACCTCCTTCACCTTGCAAAGATCGCCACACCAACACCGCAGGACTGCCACCCCCGGAGGCAAACTTGCATTCTTCATTTTCCTCGGCCTAATGCTTTGATCCGAGCAAGGGAAACTCATACCGACTGAAAAATGTGTTACACACTTTGCGCACTGCCGATTTCGAGGATGGGTGGACGAGAGCCTCGGTGTCTCCCTTTATAAGCTCAGACGATAAATGATGGCGAGAAAATTAAGCGGGGATATTTACGATCCCTGTAGTGTCGGCACAACAGTTTCCCGTAGCCTTGGATTTCCAGTGCCATCGCATCCGCTGAGGCAAAAGAAGCAAAGGCAGGATTGATTCCCAGGCGAAAGAACCAAAAGCGTCCATATTCCCGCGCGTCGGAGTCACAGCCATCAAGCTCGCGCCTCGAAATCAGCGCCGCGCCTCGAAATCAGCACCGTCTGCGCACTGTCGCGCGTGCAGCAGCACAGGATGTGCCGCCTCAGCTAGTGGCGGCGTGGCCCACCTGCTGGGCCCGCGCGCAGCAGGCCTTGTCGGCCGAGTAGCGACAGTGGCAGCGGCGGCCGCCTCACCCGGTGGCGGCAGGGCCCGCCTGGCGCGGCCCGTTCCGTCGCGGCACGCTGGCCTTTGTTGCCCTGTGCACGCACCGTTATTCACCGGGCTGCCGCCTCCTGTTGTGGCGGTCGGGCCCGCCGCCTCACGGCGTGGCAGCAGGTGACACGTGTCGCCTGCCGCGCCTGCCGCCACTAGTGAGGGGGTCTCTTTTGTCAATTTCGTCCGCAATGGGTCTCTTTTGTCAATTCCAGTGGGCAGGGTCTCTTTCGACAAAAAATCTGCGGCGGTGAGACTCGCCGTTGTCCGCACGTGTGAACAGCGTGCGTGTGTCACTCAAGAACAGTACGGTGGCAGCAAGCAACATGATGTCCACTAGCGTGTGCCACACCAGCACAAAATAGGACCATACCCACGCCAGATAATCGCCAAACGAAGACAGCGCAGGTCGTGGCTGCCGTTGGTAGATGGCGCCAGTGCGCTTGGGCGGCGGGGGCATGGCCGGAAGCCTCGCTGGGTCAGCTGTGCTGTATGATGACGCCATGAAGAGTGTCATGATTGACATGGCGTCGCCGATGGAGTGGTGTAGCCGGAGCACGGCCGTGGAGGTCGCCTCAGAGGTTGGGAAGTCGAGGAAGTGGAACTCCCAAAGCGGGCGACACCTGTCCATTGGAAGCGTGGACAGTGACGCCACATAGTCCTCCACGGTCTTTTCCGGGTCAGAAACCACTGCAACAGGATCAAGCACAGGAACGACGATGTGGTCGTCCATGTTAACCTTTGTTTGCACCCATCCTGGTTTGCCATCCTTGGATCCATCCATTACCTTTTACATGCAATATTATCGGCAGATGATTATGATATATATAGAAGCAGATGGTAAATTATTTCAGATACATGTACAAGAATGGAACAGATTATACGCAAGTTCTTGTAGTTACTTGAACGCTGCGGAAGCGCGGGAATCGGGTGACCAGTTCTGTTTCGATGCCGGCGCGGAAGACGGGTAGGTTAAACGGCGTGCCGAGCCCCATCACAACGATGATGCAGACACCCATCTCCTCCAAGATTCTTCCGGTAGGGCTCATGGGCTCCGGCTCCTCCGCCGTGGAACTATCAGCACATTCCATCTCTGCCGACACACGGACAGAGCGTGGCCGTCTTGGCGGAGTGGCTCTAACTCCATGTGTGGCGGCTACTCGATTGATAATTTCCATGGACCTCCGTAGGTGTGATATAAGTAGGAAAGGAAAGGAAGGCTAGGTCGCTATACCTGGAATCTGCAATGCTGCAACTTGCATTGCTATGTGTTGGCTATGAATTGTCTAGATTTGTTATAATTTTTCTTTGGAAAATGATGGCTCAGTTACCTACAAATGTACATATCACTTCTTTACGTTCAATTACAATATAAACATACTCACTGAGAACCCATGAGTAGTATAGACAATACACAGCCAAATCCACAGTTTCATGGCTGTTTTACCAAATGGCCTCTAGCTTTTCCACATCAACTTTTCAAGACACAGCCTTAATGATCGACGAGCGTCTAGAAAAAAAGTTGGAATTGTATGTTCAAGCTGTGGATATACTTAAAAAAAAGAAGGAAACTCTAACTTTTTTCATGGTAATACGTGTCTCAGTTATATTATAAAGATCATAGTACAGTCCACATACATACCGACCTGAGAAATCTGAAAAGACACTAGAATGCTAGTCTTTGCACACAGAAACACCAGTCAAGACGTAAAACTACAAACAAGACCAAAGAATCTTCTGAGCTTGTCACCAACGTTCATTACTTGCCTTCGGCACCACCAAAACAGCCACCAAAGAAAGAAGATGACAAATCACCTCCACACCCGAGGTCAACGCGGCTCCATCGCTGATATGCCGCTTTGCGGAACTCCAAGGTGGCTCACCAATAAAGGTGAAGCCATTGCCGTTGAACAACTCAGACCGGGCAACACCTCGGACACGCCATCGAACTCCAGATCTCGCACCCCAAACGAGTAAAACATCGGAGGAGAAACCCATACATGCCTGCCATGAACCAGAAAACCATCACACGATCCACCATCTTCTAGATGCCGCGGATGCAAAACACAATCTGCATCCGCTCCTCGACTAACTCGCAAGCTCCGCGCCGTCGTTGGAGCAAACACTGTTGCAGCGGCCGAGCCCGAAGACACAGGTCCACCAAGAGGATGTCGCTGCCACCGCACACCATCCTTATTTGAATAGATTGGTTTCCAAATCCAACCCCAACGTGGATCGTCTCGTGGGAGAAGGGTCTACAGATCTTTTTAGTCGGCACCGCCATCACCACCGCCAAAGGCAAGACGATGAATAGCCCAAAACACTAAGCTACTGATGCGTAAACGATCCACACGCATGGATCCGGCGACCTCCCTCCCCCTACCAACGACGACTGAGATTGTTGGCGGAGGGAAGCCGCCGGAGGAAGGCGGCTGAAGGAAGCGCCCTGGCGACCGGAGGTGAGATCGCCGACATCCATGTGCACATATATTCTCTTTTACTAAATCAATAAGGAAAAGGTTACTTATATATATGGGTTTGTACTTATATGTTATTTATTTTTATTCATTTCTAGAATCATACAGGAGGGTTGTATGTGTATAGATAGAAAGTAAAGGGGTCCCCGGAGAAAAACAGTAAAGGGAAAAAACCCATACAAAAATCTAAGTACAAACGGCATCCATCCTCCAAAACAACTCGAACAAGAAACAGTGACCTGAAGTTATTTTTTTTTTTAAACAACGACCTGAAACTAACTGCTACTACAACCCAAGTAGACGATCGCAGCTGCATAGCCGATAAGCACGCAAACACTTGGCCTCCGGTCTTCCACACATGTTAGCATCACTCCCAAAATGTTGAATAGTCGAAGCCAGAAAAAGAACAATTCCGTGGCTTTCAGCTGCTGCTAGAGTGTTCGTGACGTCTAACCAAATATTGTCCTCGATAATTGCGACGGGAAGCGACAATCTACTTTATCCCTGAGCTAGAGGGCAGCCTTAGGCTGGCCATAGTAGGATAACATAACCGGTATCATGTACTAACATGCGTATGTCATAGACAATTAAAAAAAGGTTATAGTGACATAGATAAATACCGTATCATAATAAATATGATATGTATCATAATAAATATGATATGTATCATAATAAATGTTATGCTAGTATGTGTTCGCATGGCAATAAATGAAACCATCTATAATACTCCCTGCGTCCGGAAGTACTTGTCGCACAAATAGATAAAATTGGATGTATCTAGAACTAAAATACGTCTACATACATCCATTTCCCCGACAAGTATTTCCGGACGGAGGGAGTACTAATCTATGATACTATGCATTATGGATATAATATCACACACTATTAATATAATATGCATTATACTAATATATGGTAGTTCGGAGGTGGATTAGGAGCACTCGGTGACGCACACCTACGAAATCGCTGCCGCACGCATGCAACCTTGGGATTTGTGCCGATTTGCTGTAAAATATTACAGGCTGTTAATACGTCGGACACGTTGCAGGAAGCAACAGTCTATACCTGTTGTTGGTCATTTATTGATTCCTGTCCTGGCCGGCCTGGTACAGTAAAGTTTTCCCTACGTAATTAATTTACTCTACCATTGGCTATCTCTGGAGTCTTCTCCTTGCACCCAAGCACTCCATAGCCAGATTTGAAAAACAATTATCCTCTCGGCTGCCGGTAGTGATTTCCGAACTAACAAATTCACCAAAGAAGAAGGGGATTTAAGTTTGGTAGAATCGCTTGCTGAGAACTGAAGATGATGGCTGGTACATCTGTGAATACAGAGTGTCTCACAACCATGAGATGTTACACACATGCGCACAGAAACTTCACTTCCCTTCCCACCGGCACATTGACAAATACGCCCGAGAGCTGGTATCTCAACTGCGTCGGAATAATGTCAACCTTAGCAAAGTTTACAGCATAATCGACACATTTTTTGGGCGTACAGAGAATGTTCCTTTCACCAAGAGATGCCTGAGGACCTTGTGCGTGAAACTAAGCAGAGACCAGGGAAATGAAGATGCTAAGAAGACAATGGATTATTTTGCTGAGCTCAAGCAATCTGACCCTGAATTCACTTATACAGTCTGACCCTGATATAACCAGATCTTGCAGTGCGTGCTGAAGCCTATGGCATGGCTGCCCCGATTTGGTGTCTGGTTGGAACGGAATCGATTTGTGCCGACATGTGTAGGGGGGTGGTGTTTATAATTGGAGGAAGCAAGCGTGTGGGGACACCTGGTCGGCGAGATTGATGGTTGTACAGATGCATTTACGTCTGTTCAAGCAGGCTTTTCGGCAGGGAATTGTTGACTTGGGGGGGAGATGTTATTTATTGAGAAGCGGCTACAACGTGATGTGGACCAGCGGTTGGACGTAAATAATGAACATTAATGTCGGCGTTAATCTGGAAAATGAGGAGTGATAGTGAAGTGAGGTAATCAATTAGGTGGATAATGAAAAATAAATATATCATACATCCGATTATGAATATATCAAGGGGGTACAAGTTGTGATACACGATTACAACATCTAATCAGAGGGTGCATAAATATAGAAACATAATTTGCCGGTGGATGACAACTGGTTATAGACAATACAGATAAACATATTTATTCATTGGTAAGCGGCTTGAACTTGAAGGACAGACACGAGTCAGGAGAGGTCATGGCGGCTTCAAGCGACCTTGCAGCATACGAAGAACAGAGCGAGCAAATTGACTAGGAGGAGAGCGATGATGATGCGGTGGAATTTCGTGTCTTCGCGGGCCGAGACGGTGAACAGCCTTGGCTACTTGGCACGTATGACGTTGATGTAGTTCTCCTCCCATTACCAAAAGTTGCACTTGCGAGTCTTGCAAAAACGAAAGAAAAAATGAAGATGGAATATCGCACTAGGACTGGATAGAACAGAAAAATTTAAAAAAGTATTAGGACATACCCACTTGTGCTCGCACTTGTAAAAGCGCTTGCCTGGATTGTTTGTCGTGCGAGAGACCCACCACTGAACCATCCCATTGTTGCAGGAAGGGCAAATCATGAGTGGAAGTGGTGGCTGCTCCTCAAGAGAAACAAGGGGGGAGCTAGAGAAACAAGGGGGAGCTGGAGCTTGACATGGGAGCGCTTGAGCTAGACATGGCAATGCGAACCATGTACAAGGGAGGAAGCTGTTCTTGATGGTGTATATGAATTGTTCTTGATGGTATGATATGCAGTAGTGAGGAAGCTGCAAGCTGCAAGTATTTTATATCTGACGAGAGGAGGAAGATGACCGTTGTTAGTGAGGATTGAGCCGTTGCGAGAAATTGAGGAGCATGTGCCTTAAATTCATATGGGTAGTTTGGAGTTGGCGGATGAGAGGGGGAGAAGGACAGGAGGATGTGACTTTGTCTGGACGCGGGGAGAAAGCGCGTTGAACTGTTCAGGTGATATACCACACTGTAGAAATGAATACTAGACGTTAAATGGTGTGAATACAACGGAGCTAATATAGTGAGTCCGAATCCCAATGCTAGTGGATGGGATGGATTACAGTGAGGGGAGTCGCCGAGAGCTCCTAGGCATTTTCGATGATAGTTCCCACTATGGCCAGCCTTAGTGCATCTGCGTCTGTTAATAGTAAGCCAATTATAAATCTATAAGTTGCTTTTCTTCTCTCTTCTCTTCTCTTCTCTTTTACTTCAAGTAGACAAAAATCTAATGTGGTATTTTTTATAACCTGCCTACGTCAGTCACACTATTATATTTGCTCTAAAAGGCTGCTGCCTCGATCGCACTAAGGAAGCACTTCCTCGTTGACAGCGGCATTTTAGATTGAAGCCTGGAATTTGTCAAAAAGCACAACTATGATTTCAAAGTTTAAAAATGAATAAAAAATCTGTGAAATCATATACATATTTTCTAGGTATATGTAAAGTTTAATAAGATAAGTTGTAGGGTACTTACCAATACAAAGTTTTGGTCCCAAGATAACAAAATACAACTGCCGGCAAGTGCAGCACCGGGCCGTTCAGAACATCACTAGTAGAAAAAGGGTCAAATGTGAAGCACATTAGTGCCGGTTTGTATTTGAGCCGGCACAAATGTATACATTAGTGCCGGTTCCAACGGCTAGCCGGGCCGCTCTCATTAGTACCGGTTCGTGGCTAACCTTTAGCACCGGTTCGTGCCACGAACCGGTACTAATGAGAGTGGTGGCAGGATGTTGTCAGTCTGGGCCCCCTCCAGCACCTTTAGTACCGGTTCTTGGCACGAACCGGTACTAAAGGTCGTCCTACATAAACCCTTCGTCCACCCGAGCTCGCTCTGTTCTTCCCCTTTCCCCTCTCCTCTCTGTTCTTTCCCTCTTCCTTTCGAGCTCATCACACATTTTGCCCAAAATTTGTCAAGATTTGAAGACCCCCATCCATTCAAATGATCACAAAGGTTAGCAACTTTGTCCTTTCATCTCTCATTGCTAGATTAGCTCTTGCAATGCTTTATATAGTTATTAATTTGTGGGTTTAGTAATTTTGGAGGAAATATATATATATATGTGCTAGTATTTGATTTATATGCAATTTGAGGTTAAAATAACACTTAGTTTTCATATGTAGGTGTGGTTTACTTAGTGCCTTCTAAATCTCCGTCGGAACCACCGTCGATCGCCCGCACCGTCCCATCGCCGGCACCACCTTGTGGTGAGCCTCTTGTTCATGAAATTTAATATAAAAAATTGATGTTTGTGTGATTTGGATATATAGTTACTCGTATAATAATTATCTTACCCGTACGTTGTTTGTTATACATAGTGCCATGGTTTTGATATCCGTCCCCTTCGGCCCTCGTCCTTGTTATGATTCGGATGTGGTATATTCTCTTTTAAAACTATTTGTTGCATTTCGTGTTTATGACAAATTATGCCCATCAAGTTGACATAGATATTTTTATCTAGGAGGTATGTGAACTGGAAATTCCAACCGACCCTATTGTCGAGAGGTTAAATTTAGTTGAAAGAGAAAACAAGTACTTGAAAGAAAAATTGAAAATAATTAAGGGGGAGAAGATGGAATTGGAGTTGCATGTTGCCGATGTCGTCGATGATCACAAGATCAAGAAAGAGAAAATGCGCTTGAAGATTAGAAAGATTAGAAAATATGCCATCGATAGTGAGGCTTGGTATCATTATATTGTTGGATCAATTGTTACCTTAGTTGCGATCTTGATCGCATTTGTTGTTGCATTTAAATGCTTTAGCTAGAGAGTTATTTGTTTGTTGCATTTAAGTGTTGTATGAACTTGTATTAATTTGGTCTATTCGGTGTTGTGTAATGAAGATGAGCCGGCAATGGATGTACGATGACCGATGCTCTCCCCAGTTCGTTGAGGGCGTGCATACTTTTATGCTTGTGGCTGAGGCAAACAAGCGGGCGGATGGTTTTATGCCTTGTCCATGCGCTGGCTGTAAGAAAGGTCGCAATTACTCTACGTCAAGAACCATTCACGTCCACCTGTTTGAGTCCGGTTTCATGCCCCACTATAATGTTTGGACCAAGCACGGAGAAAGAGGGGTTATGATGGAAGACAATGAAGAAGAAGAGGACGACGACAGCTATCCTGGCCATGGGTTCCCTGAATACGATGATACAACAATGGGGGAAGAAGCTGAGCCGGCAATGCAGGAACAAGCTAAAGAAGAGGCATCAGATGAGCCCGTTGATGATCTAGGTCGGGCCATTGCCGATGCAAAGAGAAACTGCGCAAGTGATTTGGAGAAGAAGAAGTTGCAGCGCATGTTAGAGGATCACAAAAAATTGTTGTACCCGAATTGCGTAGGTGACAAGAAAAAGCTGGGCACCACACTGGAATTGCTGCAATAGAAGGCAGAGAATGGTGTATCTGACAAGGGATTTGGAAAGTTGCTGGTAATGATAAAGGATATGCTTCCAAAGGACAACGAATTGCCTGAGAGTACGTACGAAGAAAAGAAGGCTGTCTGCCCTCTAGGGTTAGAGGTGCAGAAGATACATGCATGCCCTAATGATTGCATCCTCTACCGCGGTGAGTACAAGGATTTGAACGCTTGCCCGGTATGTGGTGCATTGCGCTATAAGATCAGCCGCGATGAGCATGGTGATGTCGAGGGCGAGCGCCCCAGGAAGAAGATTCCTGCCAAGGTGATGTGGTATTCTCCTATAATACCACGGTTGAAATGTTTATTCCAAAACAAAGAGCATGCCAAGGCGATGCGATGGCACAGAGAAGACCGTAAGAAAGACGGAAAGTTGAGAGTACCCGCTGACGGGTCGCAGTGGAGAAAAATTGAAAGAAAGTACGGGAAGGAGTTTGCAGATGACGCAAGGAGCGTATGGTTTGGTCTAAGCGCAGATGGCATTAATTCTTTTGGGGAGCAGAGTAGCAACCATAGCACCTGGCCTGTGACTCTATGTTTGTATAACCTTCCTCCTTGGTTGTGCATGAAGCGGAAGTTCATTATGATGCCAGTGCTCATCCAAGGCCCTAAACAACCCGGCAACGACATTGATGTGTACCTAAGGCCATTAGTTGAAGAACTCTTACAACTGTGGAATGGAACAGGTGTGCGTGCATGGGATGAGCATAAACAGGAAGAATTTGACCTAAAGGCATTGCTGTTCGTGACCATCAATGATTGGCCTGCTCTCAGTAACCTTTCAGGACAGACAAACAAGGGATACCACGGATGCACGCACTGTTTGGATGATACCGACAGTATATATTTGAATAGTTGTAAGAAGAATGTGTACCTGGGACATCGTTGATTTCTTCCGAGCAGGCATCCCGTAAGAAAGAAAGGCAAGCATTTCAAAGGTGAGGCGGATCACCGGACGAAGCCTCGCCACCGTACTGGTGCTGATGTACATGATATGGTCACGGATTTGAAGGTGATATTTGGAAAGGGTCCTGGCGGAAAATCTGTTCCAAAGGACGCTGACGGACGCGCACCCATGTGGAAGAAGAAATCTATATTTTGGGACCTGCCATATTGGAAAGACCTAGAGGTCCGCTCCGCAATCGATGTGATGCACGTGACGAAGAATCTTTGCGTGACCCTGCTTGGCTTCTTGGGCGTGTATGGGAAGACAAAAGATACACCTGAGGCACGGGAGGACCAGCAATGTATGCACGGAGAAGACGGCATACATCAGGGTCATGCAAGCTACGCTCTTACCAAAGAAGAGAAGAAAATCTTCTTTGAATGCCTGCTCAGTATTAATGTACCGTCTGGCTTCTCGTCGAATATAAAGGGAATAATAAACATGGCAGAGAAAAAGTTCCAGAACCTAAAGTCTCATGACTGCCACGTGATTATGACGCAACTGCTTCCGGTTGCATTGAGGGGGCTTCTACCGGAAAACGTTCGATTAGCCATTGTGAAGCTATGTGCATTTCTCAATGCAATCTCTCAGAAGGTAATCGATCCAAAAATCATACCAAGGTTACAGAATGATTTGGTGCAATGTCTTGTCAGTTTCGAGTTGGTGTTCCCACCATCCTTCTTCAACATCATAACACACGTCCTAGTTCACATGTGCCAAGAGATTAACATTTTGGGTCCTGTATTTTTACACAATATGTTCCCCTTTGAGAGGTTCATGGGAGTCTTAAAGAAATATGTTCATAACCGTGATAGGCCAGAAGGAAGCATCTCCAAGGGCCATCAAAATGAGGAGGTCATTGAGTTTTGTATTGACTTTATTTCTGACCTTAAGCCGATTGGTGTTCCTGAATCGCGGCATAAGGGCAGACTGGATGGAAAAGGCACGCTAGGAGGGGAACAAATAATATGTATGGACGGACATTCTCTCACTGAAGCACACTACACAGTTCTACATAATTCCACCTTGGTGGCTCCGTATATGGATGAACACAAGAATTTGCTACGCTCCAAACACCCGGAGCGGTCTGATGACTGGATTACACGTGAACAAACCAGGAGTTTCGCCAGCTGGTTGCAGACACGTACCATGCATGACACCTCTATTGAAGATGACCTGTACTTGCTGTCCCAGTTACCATCTTCGAATATAATGACTTTCAAAGAGTACGAGATAAATGGTAATACATTTTACACGATCGCCCAAGATAAGAAGAGCACCACCAAAACAGTGGTGTCCGCTTTGATGCAGAAACCAAGACGGGAAAGGAAACATATTATGGTTATATACAGGACATATGGGAACTTGACTATCGACGTGGTTTAAAGGTCCCTTTGTTTCGGTGCAAATGGGTCAATATGACACAAGGCGGGGTAACGGAAGACCCGCAGTACGGAATGACAACAGTGGATCTCAACAATCTTGCGTATGCAGACGAACCATTCGTCCTAGCCAATGATGTGGCACAGGTTTTCTATGTGAAGGACATGTCTACCAAGCCAAGAAAAAGAAAAGATAAGGAAGCGAATGCATCGTACGATAAGACAAAGCGGCACATAGTTCTTTCTGGGAAGAGAAACACCGTGGGAGTGGATGACAAGACAGACAAGTCAGAAGATTATGAAAAGTTTGATGAAATTGCTCCATTCACAGTGAATATTGACCCGAGCATCCCGTTAAATGATGAAGATTTTCCATGGTTACGGCGCAAAGGGACACACGCGAAGAAAAAGTTTCACACCCAAAGATCTGGGATGTGATCGGCTTCACTAGCTATCATCACTTTCTTCTGTGTTTCGCACCAAGAGGGGAATCTCTGTAATAGTTAGGGTAGTTATGTGTTTTGGCATTTGAAACGCGAAGAAATTTTATGTGCAAACAAATTCTTTCATGCCTTTACTGATTTTAAAAGTTAAGTTATTCACAAACTAGTGATTCACACTAATTTCAAATATTTCAAAATTTAAACTATTCAAATTTGAAAACTACGGGCACTAACAGAAAGTTTGTAATTTTTCGTACCTAAAACAAAAATGTTCACAAAGAAACTCTAAATACACAAAAAAATAAATAAAGAAAAAAATAAAATAAAAAGCCCTAACAGAAAGTTTGTAATTTTTTGTACCTAAAACAAAAATGTTCACAAAGAAACTCTAAATACACAAAAAAAACAACACAAAAATAAATAAAGCAAAAAATAAAATAAAAAAAGCCCGCCTACTAGGCCAGAGCGGCCTGCATACGACAAGAAACCCAACCTGTCGTTGGGCCAGGATACAAGCCCGCAAAGGCCAAGTGGGCCCACAGGGCTGCAAAGAACACCTAGGCCCAGTAAGCCTGCTTTGTAGAGGAGCTCGAGAGAGCGACCGCACGGGGGTTTATAAACCAATGTGGTCGCCCCTCGGCTAGCGAGGTGGGACTAAACTTGCCGCACAGCACCTGCGCCAGCGCACCCCCTTTAGTACCGTGTCGTGGCACAAACCGGTACTAAAGGGGGGGCCTTTAGTACCGGTTTGTGCCACCACCCAGTACTAAAGGGGGTCGCTTCCCGCCGCTTGGCCTGGCCAAAGCAGGCCTTTAGTACCGGTTGGTGGCTCCAACCGGTACTAAAGGCGCCTTCTATATATACAATGGCTACGAAAATTTCAGTTTCCCTCTCTGTTCGTTCCTCTGTTTCCGTCTCCGTCGCCGTCGCCGCCGCCCTCAATCGTCTCCGTCGCCGCTCATCTCCGTCGCCGCCCCCGTCCCCATCGCCGCCCTCGTCTCCATCGCCGCCCCGGGCCCGTCCCTGTCGCGCCGTCCCCGTCCCCGTCGCGCCGTCCCCGTCCCCGCCGTCGCCGCCCCGGCCGTCGCCTCGCCGTCGCCTCGCCTCGCCGTCGCCTCGCCCGCTGTGAGCCCTCCCCGAGCCCGTACAGACACACACACAAGCATGTTTAATTAGTTTAGATAATTAGTCTTTAATTAGTTTAGATTATTTAGATTATTATTTTGTATGTTTAATTAGTTTAGATAATTAGTGTTTAATTAGTACACACACACACGTATTTGTATATTTAATTAGTTTAGATTATTATTTTTTTCACTATTATATATGTATGAATGCATGTTAGATGGATATAATTAGTGTTTAATCAGTTAGAAATTAGTGTTATATAGAAATGTTAGAAATTAGTGTTATATAGAAATGTTAGAAATGTTAGAAATTTTAGTGTTATTTAGATTATTTAGATTAGCATAATTAGTGTTATATAGAAATGTTAGAAATTTTAGTTATCAAAATCCAATCATTAAAAAAATGTTACTTTTTGCGGGCATATAGCTAGTATTTGTTCTCGACGATGCCCGGCCCGCATCCTCGCCGTCGACCCGTCCGCGACGACGTCCAGCCGACCCATGTCCGGGACTGGGCTCCGCCGGGCTGGCACTGGGAGGTGCTTCCTGGAGGGGCGTGCCGCTTGATGAGGAACCCGGCCCCGGGTCCCATCGTCGACCCTGATCTCGTTTGGTGGCGTTCGCGTGGGCCAGTTTCGGTGCGGAGGGACCCGGCCCCGCAGGAGGTGGTACGTCGCCGTGTCAGGGAGGAGGACGAGCACGTCCATCGCTACATGGTTGTGTTAGAGGGCGGCAGGTTCTCCAATACCTGGCAGTATCTTCAGGGATCTCACTTCAGCTATGATCCTGTGAGGGTTCCTTCTCTTTGGGTGTCCACCGCCTGCGCCGCAGGAACCGCGAGTGTCCTAGATTCTTCTGTAGTATTCGATCTTTAATTAGCTAGCCAGTGATGTACTATTCAATATTATATATTATTCGAGACGATGTATTCGAGATTATATCTATTATTCTAGATGAAGTATTCGAGATTATATCTATTATTCGAGACGATGTAATTTGAATACTAAATTGTTTTATATTTCTTTTGAATTAGTTAAATAAAAGCTATGGCAGACAATACCGACAAAGAGGGAGAACAGACCATGTTCGATATGATACGCGGGCCAGATGATGATCAGAATGAAGAAAATTATGACGGCTCCGAATTTCTAAACAACACCGGAGAGGGTGATATGATATTCGATCGCGACGACCGAATTGATGAAGTCATGAACTACGATTATGACAATGACGAAGAACACGTTGATCCTGAAACAACAAAGACCGGCGAGGTATATATATTTATATAAGCAGGTATCTGGTGATCATCACATGTTTTAAATGACTTGAAGATATATCAACGAATCGATCTTTGTTCTTTCAGCCATCCGGATCGAGCAAATCTTCAGGCAAAAGGACGAAACGAGGCCCGAACAAAAAGTTGAAGCAGGGCGTAAAGTACAATATCGAGGCAGTCAGACCTAATGGCGAACCATTAGCGCCTAAGAAGATTGCGGACAAGTTCATTCGTCAGTGCGGAGTTCTTGTGAAGGACCAACTCTCGATCTCCCTTCAAGAATGGAGAGAGCCAGCAAAAGACAAAAGACAAAAAGGCAAAGAGGCCGCTGCTCCACGTCCAGATGTTACTTTTGTCGACAAGAATCAAAAAGATCTGCTTTGGGATACTCTCATGGAACATTTCACCCTACCAGATCATTTCACAGAAGTAGATGTGCAGAAAGTCAAGGACGCTGCTCTTAGGAAGATGGCGGTTGCATTCAAGAACCACAAGAATCGTGAATGGGACAAGTACGTCAAGGGAGGAAGGAAGACTCCAATATTCGAGGGAACACTAGAGAACCAACGTGCTCATTGGGACAATTTCGTGAAATTCAAGGATTCGAAATTAGCTAAGGAACGGTTGAGAATAAACAAGAAGAATGCCAAAAACAAGGATAAGTTCCATAAGCTGGGGCCAGGTGGCTATGCGGTGGCAATGCCTAAATGGGATAAGTCTGAGAAAGATATGGAGGATGCAGGTGCCACTCCGGTTACTAAGAGCTGGCCCCCCAGGGTCAGGACTTGGTTCTATGCGCATGGGGGGGGAGTTGGACCCGAAGACAGGCAATGTTTCGACGAGGGCAAGTCTGAAGGGAGCCGACGATGCGATACTTGTTGCAATAGAAGAGGCACGATCGGGGGTGTTCCAGCCCAACAGAGAGAACGACGAGCTTAGGCGTGCCCTGGGAAATCCTGAACAACCGGGAAGAACAAGAGGCAAGGGCGCTATTCCGTGGTATGAGGGGTTTTCAGACTGGAACACCGACTACAGAACCCGTGCGAGAAAGAAGATTGCGGAGGAGAAGAAGAGGAAGATGGAGGAGGAGCAGAGGAAGCGGGACTATGAACGCCTTCAAGGCCTAGAAGAAAGTCAAGCAGAATTGGTAGTCAAATTCCAGCGGCAGCAGGAGCAGATCGACTCACTTACCCAGCAAAGGGTGTCTCAGCAGCTGCAGCAGCTAGCGAATGATCCAGCATTGGATAGCACCGCCCCATCCATGCCGAGAAGCAGCGTGGGTTCCGCCCCGGACGACGCAATGCTGGGTAGATACCCCGTGGATGACATCACGGAGAACACTAGCTGCGAGCTACACGTCAAAATGAAGAACATATCCATGAAGGTGGCGGACGCCGTTGCTTTTACAAATCCCCCCGAGGCAACCTTCCATTGCAACCCAATTCCAGCGAGCTATGCTCGTGTCTTGGTTGATGAGGTGGTGGACCCATATTCGGAGCTAGAGCTTGACTATCCTGGAGGTGACGACGAGCGCTTTCTCGGAGACGCCAAACATCGTATCATCCTATGGAAAAAGGATTGCATCATCTTTCGAAGGCCACCGACACCGCGTCAGCCGACTCCTCGTCGAAGTCCGCCACCGAGTCAGCAGTCTCCCGCTCCTGCAAGTCCACCAAGTCCGGCAAAGTGTCAGGCCACTCCTCCTCCAAGTCCGGCAAAGTGTCAGGCCACTCCTCCTCCTCCAAGTCCGCCACAGCGGCAGACATCCACTCCTCCTCCAAGTCCGGCACAACCTCAGGCCACTCCTCCTCCAAGTCCGGCACAGCTTCAGGCGGCCACTCCTCCTCGTCCAACTCAGCCCCGTCAGCCGTCTCCGCCGCCTCAGCAATCACAGAAGAGACACCCCGCAGCTATGGTGCGTAGCGGTACGAGTCGAGGTAGTACAGGAAGTACAGGCGGAGGCAAGCGATATAAATATGGTCCAAGCCTCACGCCTCTTTCGCAGAGGGCTTATGATAGGTCCGAGGAGGAAATTGCAGCCATATCGAAGTCCGAGGTGGAAGCCCATTTTGCACCGAAACCGCCATTGCCGCCAAGGGAGAAAGTGCTTGAGAAAACGATTGACCACTTCATTCGTATGGCTCAACCACCAGCTCCCAAGCCTGTTGACACAGACTATGAGCACCACATCAGGAAGTTAAATCGAGCATATCTACATAAGAAGGCGAGCTCGGGATCAAGAAAACAAGAAGCAGCTGTCAAAAAATGCGGGAAAACCATTCCCCAACTGGGATAACAGGCGGCGCAATCAATCCCCTCGCTTGTTGTGCCAACAACACATGACAGTACGCGCGCCCAATATTATTGTGGGCAAACAGTTTACGTTCCTGAGGTGGGCAATGTGGTAATAACGGAGGAGCATATAATGCAGGCTGAAGTTCTCAAAATCACTGTTGGACAACTCCTCGAGATCGAGCCCATGCCTGTGCTTAGAAAGGATGAAATAAAACAGAAATATGTCCGGGGCCAACCTTTGGTCGAGCCAGACAAGGTCAAGAACCTCCCAACGAGAATGTATGAATTGCATCAATGGTACATGAACATTACCAAGATTTCCGATCGATTGTCCCTCATGGTGAATGTCAAGAAGGAGCATTACTACCATGAGAAAGCTGTGTCCGTTGAGTATTCTGAACTGTTTCAGTTATACAATCAAGACGCACTCGACAAATCTATCGTCAGTTGCTATTGTCTGTAAATGATTTCTTTCTGTAATTTAAGTCTCAAGCTAGCTGTAGTGATCCTTTTGATCAATCATTACCTGTAATTATCCTCTCTATATTCTTTTCTGTGGTATTATATGCAGGATGAAGATGTATGAAATGAGAAAAGGTGGACGCTATGGCATTGGGTTCATTGACCCAAACACCGTTAATGAATACACATGGAAAATAGACGCACGTCATCAAAAGGCCGTAGAGGACAGCATGCTAGAGTTCTTGAAGCGCCTCAAATACAATGAAGATATACTACTTCCTTACAACTTCCAGTGATTCACACTGTCTTGTACTACAAATTCTCTGTTTTTGCCTACTAGCTAGCTACATGTTTTTGCTTACATATGCCCGCTTAATTAAGACATGCAAACGTGTGTGCATGCAGATATCACTGGGTCTTGTGTATCATTAAAGTTGACGCCGGAACAGTTGAAATACTGGACTCACTACTCAAAGAAAAAACTGACTATAACATCTTGTTTGGGATAGTCAACAGGTAATGTCAATCATTATTAACTATATATATCGGCCTATTTAGTTCGTCATTTCATGATATGAACTATTTAATAACCCCTTTATTCATTTTCTTTGTCGCCGGGCAGGGCTTGGGCAAGGTTCATCATCGTCATGGAAGGCGAATGGAAAGAAAAGCTTAAATGGGGAAGACCCAAGGTAAGTAATTAAGTAGTACTAGCTAGCTAGCTAGCTGCCATCTCTTTAATTATCATGCTTGATTAATTATTATCTGATCAAATTCCATTCTCGTAAAGGTCCTGAAGCAGGCGCAGGGGACTGATCTGTGTGCATTCTGCATTTGCGAGAACATTCGCATGATGGCGTCCGAAAGGAGCAGATCTCAAAGACAGGAATGGGTACGCTTGTCAAAACACTATTCACAATTTTTACACCATTATCGATATCTAGTCACACAACTAATACACATGCATATTGATCTCCTTCTTAACAGTTCAGAGAGGTGCGGGAGAAGCTCCTGGAAACGGAGCGCGTAGAAGCACTTTAAGAGGAAATAGCGGGATTTTTGCTCGACCAGGTCATAAATCCGAAGGGAGAATACTATTACCCACTACCGCCCTCATGAAAACCACTTCCAATAGTCATCGTGCTCCGAAGGCACCAATTAGGCTAATGCCACTGGCTCCGAAGGCAACATGCATATGTAGGAGAAATTGTATATAGCTATACATGTGTGTATGTGTGAATTAATTAATATGATGGTTTGTGAGACATTAATTGATGATATATATATGCATGATTGGTTCTACTAGAAATTCTATTTATATATATATATATATATATATATATGATAACGTGTACTATGTGTAGTATCGTAAAATACCAGCAAACGAAAAAGAATTAAAATGGAAACACAAAATTAAATGAAAAAGAAATCATAAAACTAAAAACCCAACAAACCTTATAGTACCGGTTGGTCTTACCAACCGGCACTAAAGGGCTCCAGGCCCCTGGAGCTGGCTCGTGCCATGTGGTTTCCCTTTAGCACCGGTTCGTGCTGAACCGGTACTAAAGGGGGGGCCTTTAGTGACCACACTTTAGTGCCGTTTATGGAACCGGCACTAAAGGGCCTTACGAACCGGTGCTATTGCCCGGTTCTGCACTAGTGCATGGTCACCTTCGTTTGCCTTTTCATGTCTTAGGGCGTGTTTGGTTCAAGTTTTGAACAGTAGTTGCATTGCATACACTTCTCAATGCAGCCTGGTTGAGGAAAAACAGGCCCTAATACGCTATATGCAACTTGTTTGGTTGCCTACATTCCTAGTCCCTGCATTAGGTAATACGCAAGTGCACTTTGTTTGGTTGGCTGCATTGGCCCTAGCGGCACATGAACACGGTGTTTGGTTGCATATGGCATACATGTTGTGCTTACCTTGTACCCTAGTTGGTGAGCTTACCCACAATGATCACACCTAGCACACCAACGCCACAACACAGCAATGATGACGAACTGGGCGAAGATGATGAAGTTCTTCAGCTTCAGGACGAACTGACGATCCACCTTAGCAGCTTCCACTTTGACAGCTCCAACCTTGGCACTGTCGACACTGCTGCCTCCGTGCTTTTGCACCCAGGCGGAGTAAGCTTGTTATGCTGCCTGCCTAGTCTTGAACCCTCTATTGTTGCTGTTGATATACGATGCCACTTGTGCATTGGCTTCTTCCCATGAACTATAAACCCCTGGAACCTCACCGATGAACATGGCATACAATCTGCCCTAGCAATGCACAAGAGCAAGAGTTGAAGCAGTAAATCAATGGAGCACAAGTAGTAAGCAAAGTAGCACACAAACAACAATGGAGAAGAAGAGAAGTAAAGCATGCATGATCATACGGCATAGCAAGTTCAACCTAGCACTACCTTGGTGTTAACCTACCACCACATCCAAAAGTGGGTGTCGTCCTACCACCGCAAGTTCACCATCAGCGTGAGGGATTAGTATATACCACCTCACCAAAATATATAGACCATCAAATAGTTTTTGAGCCCTAGCTACACAAAATGTACATCGTCATCGTCATCATCTTCGTCGTCGCCACCACCATCGCCGTCGGGGATCATGCACGCTCACAGGCAGCACTACTCTAGTAGTAGTGCTTGCCCAGCCAGCTCCTGAGCCACAGCACCCTGTGAGCGTCGGCCATGGGAACGAACCCAACACCCTGGGCCTTGTTGTCAAATAGGTGGCTGAGAGCTGCCATGACACTAGTAGAAAAGGGGGCAAAGGTCTAGGCCGGGTCAGCCCATTAGTCCCGATTCAGTCCAGAACTGGGACCCATGGGGGCATTGGACCCGGTTCATGAGCCCTGGGGGCCGGCCGGGCCACGTGGGCCATTGGTCCTGGTTCGTCTGGACCTTTTGGTCCCGGTTGGTGGGACGAACCGGGACCAATGGGCCTCGCTCCTGGCCCACCACCATTGGTCCCGGTTGGTGGCTTGAACCAGGACCAAAGGCTGCCCTTTAATCTCGGTTCATGCCACCAACCGGGACCAATGAGGTGCCTATATATACCCCCTAGCGTAAGAGCAGAGCACACTGCTCTGTTTTTTCTGGCCGCCGAGGGGGAGAGGGCTTGGTGGTGCTCTAGCTCACCTCCTATGCACACAAGGTGTTCGATGGAATGCCCGAGCCACACTACTTAAGCTTTCTCCTCTCCAAGCTTGACCTCCAAGCTCCATTTTCCTCAATATTTGTCTAGGTTTAGCGGTCCGTCACACCCCGTCCCCGTCTTCACCGGCATCGATCACCCGCGCCGATCTCATCGCCGGCACCACCGTGGTGAGCCTCTTGTTCTTATCTTCTTTCTGAAAGGAAAAATATTCTTACTTGTATGTTTAGATAGATACTTGTATTATTTTCTTGCTTTTATTATTGCATCTTATATAGTGCGATGGTTTTGGTATCCACCCCCGTCGGCCCTCGTCCTGTCTGTGATTCGGATGTGGTATATATTATCTTTTCATAACTATTGGTTCATTTATTGTTTATGACAATTATGCCAACCAACATGACATAGATTTTATTTATCTAGGAGGTTGTTGAACCGGAAATTCCAATCGACCCTATTGTCGAGAGGTTAAATTTAGTTAAAGAAGAAAACAATTTCTTGAAGGAAAAAATAAGAAAAATTGAGGAGGAGAAGATGATATTGGAGTTGCATGTTGCGGATGTCGCCGATGATCACAAGATCAAGATGGATGCAATGCGCTTGAAGATTAGAAAGATTAGAAAATATGCCATTCATACCGAGGCTTGGTATCATTATGCAGTTGGATCAGTTGTTACCTTGATTGTGATTATGATCGCATTTGTTTTCGCATTGAAATGTTTTACATAGTTTCAATGTATGGTTTAATTAATTGGATGCTCTGGAGAGCTATATGTTGTTAGATGAGAACTATGTATGTACTTTGGTTTTAATGTGATGATGAACTTCTATTAATTTGGTCACTTAATTATCTATTCATGATGTTTTGCAATGGTTTTTGACACACTTAATTATATTTAATGCACGCAGATGAACCGGCAATGGATGTACAGTGACACACACACCTTCGAGTACATTAAGGGCGTGCATGAGTTTCTCGAAGCGGCTGAGGCAAACAAGCAGAATGGTTTTATGTGTTGTCCATGCATTAAATGTGGGAATATGATGTCTTACTCTAACCGGAAAATCCTTCACACCCACCTGCTTTACAAGGGTTTCATGCCACACTATAATGTTTGGACGAGGCACGGAGAAATAGGGGTTATGATGGAAGACGGCGAAGAAGAAGAGTACGATGACAACTATGTGCCCCCTGAATACGGTGATGCTGCAACAGGGGGAGCTGGTGAAGATCAAGAGGAACCAGACGATGTGCCCAATGATGCTGCAACGGGTGAAGCTGCTGAAGATCAAGAGGAACCAAACGATGTGCCCGATGATGATGATCTCCGCCGGGTCATTGTCGATGTAAGGACGCAATGCGAAAGTCAAAAGGAGAAGCTGAAGTTCGATCGCATGTTCGGGGATAAAAAAAAAGGGTTGTACCCCAATTGCGAAGATGGCAACACAAAGCTCGGTACCGTACTGGAATTGCTCCAGTGGAAGGCAGAGAATGCTGTGCCTGACAAAGGATTTGAGAAGCTACTGAAAATATTGAAGAAGAAGCTTCCAAAGGATAACGAATTGCCCGACAGTACATACGCAGCAAAGAAGCTCGTATGCCCTCTAGGATTGGAGGTGCAGAAGATACATGCATGCCCTAATGACTGCATCCTCTACCGTGGTGCATACAAGGATCTGAACGCATGCCCGGTATGTGGTGCATTGCGGTATAAGATCAGACGAGATGACCCTGGTGATGTTGACGGCGAGCCCCCCAGGAAGAGGGTTCCTGCGAAGGTGATGTGGTATGCTCCTATAATACCACAGTTGAAACGTCTATTCAGAAACGGAGAGCATGCCAAGTTGATGCGTGGCACAGTGAGGACCGTAAGAAAGACGGGAAGTTGAGAGCACCCGCTGACGGGTCGCAATGGAGAAAAATCAAGAGAAAGTACTGGAATGAGTTTGCAAAGGACCCAAGGAACGTATGGTTTGCTTTAAGCGCGAATGGCATTAATCCTTTCGGGGAGCAGAGCAGCAATCACAGCACCTGGCCCGTGACTCTATGTATGTATAACCTTCCTCCTTGGATGTGCATGAAGCGGAAGTTCATTATGATGCCAGTTCTCATCCAAGGCCCTAAGCAACCCGGCAACGATATTGATGTGTACCTAAGGCCATTAGTTGAAGAACTTTTACAGCTGTGGAATGGAAACGGTGTACGTACGTGGGATGAGCACAGACAGGAGGAATTTAACCTAAAGGCATTGCTGTTCGTGACCATCAACGATTGGCCCGCTCTCAGTAACCTTTCAGGACAGACAAACAAGGGATACCACGCATGCATCCACTGTTTAGATGACACTTAAAGTATATACCTGGACAAATGCAGGAAGAATGTGTACCTAGGCCATCGTCGATTTCTTCCGACCAACCATCAATGTCGAAAGAAAGGCAAGCATTTCAAAGGCGAGGCATATCACCGGAAGAAGCCCACCATGCATACCGGTGATCACGTACTTGCTATGGTCAATGATTTACACGTAATCTTTGGAAAGGGTCCCGGCACACTAGCTGTTCCGAATGACGCTGAGGGACACGCGCCCATGTGGAAGAAGAAATCTATATTTTGGGACCTACCCTACTCGAAAGACCTAGAGGTCCGCTCTTCAATCGACGTGATGCACGTGATGAACAACCTTTGCGTGAACCTGCCAGGCTTCTTGGGCATGTATGGAAAGAAAAAAGATACACCTGAGGCACGGGAGGACCTGCAATGTTTGCATGAAAAAGACGGCATGCCTCCGAAGCAGTATGAAGATCCTGCCAGCTACGCTCTTACGAAAGAAGAGAAAGAAATCTTCTTTGAATGACTGCTCAGTATGAAGGTCCCGACTGGCTTCTCGTCGAATATAAAGGGAATAATAAATATGCCAGAGAAAAAGTTCCAGAACCTAAAGGCTCATGACTGCCACGTGATTATGATGCAACTACTTCCGGTTGCCTTGAGGGGGCTTCTACCGGAAAACGTCCGATTAGCCATTGTGAAGCTATGTGCATTCCTCAATGCAATATATCAGAAGGTGATCGATCCAGAAATCGTACCAAGGCTAAGGAGTGATGTGGCGCAATGTCTTGTCAGTTTCGAGATGGTGTTCCCACCATCCTTCTTCAATATCATGACACACGTCCTAGTTCATCTAGTCGACGAGATTGTCATTCTGGGGCCCGTATTTATACACAATATGTTCCCGTTTGAGAGGTTCATGGGAGTCCTAAAGAAATATGTCTGTAACCGTGCTAGGCCAGAAGGAAGCATCTCCATGGGCCATCAAATAGAGGATGTCATCGGGTTTTGTGTTGACTTCATTCCTGGCCTTAAGAAGATAGGTCTCCTTAAATCACGGTATGAGGGGAGACTGACTGGAAAAGGCACGCTTGGAAGGGACTCAATAATATGCAGGGACGGATATTCTTGGTCTCAAGCACACTACACAGTTCTACAGAACTCTACCTTGGTGACCCCGTATGTCGATGAACACAAGAACAGTCTGCGCTCCAAACACCCGGAGCAGTGCGATGACTGGATTACATGTGAACACATCAGGACTTTCAAAAGTTGGTTGGAAACATGTCTCAGAGGTGACAAAACTGTTTGTGATGAGTTGTACTTGTTGTCCAGGGGACCATCTTTGACTATATTGATTTACAAAGGATACGAGATAAATGGGAATACATTTTACACGATTGACGAAGATCAAAAGAGCACCAACCAAAACAGCGGTGTCCGCTTTGATGCAACAACCGAGAGGGGAAAGGACATATATTATGGTTACATAGTGGACTAATACATCCATTTTGCATCATGCTTTTATATCAATTTTATTGCATTAAGGGTTGTTATTTCACGTTATGTCACAATACTTATGGCTATTCTCTCTTATTTTACAAGGTTTACATGAAGAGGGAGAATGCCGGCAGCTGGAATTCTGGGCTGGAAAAGGAGCAAATATTGGAGACCTATTCTGCGCAACTCCAAAAGTCCTAAAACTCCACGGAATATCTTAAAATAAATAAATAAAAATCATCGCCAAAGATGAAGGCCAGGGGGCCCACACCCTGCTCACGAGGGTGGGGGGCGCCCCCCTGGGACGCGCCCCCTACCTCGTGGGCCCCCTGGTGGCTCTCCGACACCCATCTTCTCCTATATGAAGTCTTTCGATGAGAAAAAAACATCAGGCAACCTTTCGGGACGAGACTCCGCCCCCACGAGGCGGAACCAATCTAGGGCTCCGGCAGAGCTGTTCTGCCGGGGACACTTCCCTCCGGGAGGGGGAAATCATGACCATCGTCATCACCAACGCTCCTCTCATCGAGAGAGGGCAATCTCCATCAACATCTTCACCAGCACCATCTCATCTCCAAACCCTAGTTCATCTCTTGTCTCCAAGTCCGGGATTGGTGCTAGTAGGTTGCTAGTAGTGTTGATTACTCCTTGTAGTTGATGCTAGTTGGTTTATTTGGTGGAAGATCATATTTTCAGATCCCTTATGCATATTATTAGCCCTCTGATTATGAACATGAATATGCTTTGTGAGTAATTACGTTTGTTCCTGACGACAAGGGAGAAGTCTTGCTATTAGTAGTCATGTGAATTTGGTATTCGTTCGATATTTTGATAAGATGTATGTTGTCTTGCCTCTAGTGGTGTTATGTGAACGTCGACTACATAACACTTCACCATTATTTGGGCATATAGGAGGGCATTGGGAAGTAATAAGTAGATGATGGGTTGCTAGAGTGACAGAAGCTTAAACCCTAGTTTATGCGTTGCTTCATAAGGGGCTGATTTGGATCCATATGTTTCATGCTATGGTTAGGTTTACCTTAATACTTTTGTTGTAGTTGCGGATGCTTGCAATAGAGGTTAATCATAAGTGGGATGCTTGTTCAAGTAAGAACAGCACCCAAGCACCTGTCCACCCACATATCAAATTATCAAAGTACCTAACCTGAATCATATGAGCGTGATGAAAACTAGCTTGACGATATTCCCATGTGTCCTCGGGAGCGCTTTTCCTATTATAAGAGTTTGTCCAGGCTTGTCCTTTGCTATAAAAAGGATTGGGCCACCTTGCTCTACTTTATTTACTCTTGTTACTTGTTGCTCGTTACAATTTATCTTATCACAAAACTATCTGTTACCACTTATTTCAGTACTTGTAGAGAATACCTTGCTGAAAAACGCTTATCATTTCCTTCTGCTCCTCGTTGGGTTCGACACTCTTACTTATCGAAAGGACTAAGATAGATCCCCTATACTTGTGGGTCATCATGGACATATGGGAACTTGACTACGGACATGATTTTAAGGTCCCTTTGTTTAAGTGCAAATGGGTCAATCTGTCAGGAGGCGGGGTATAGGTAGACCCACAGTACAGAATGACAACAGTGGATCTGAAAAATCTTGGGTACACTGGTGAACCGTTCGTCCTAGCCAATGATGTGGCACAGGTTATCTATGTGAAGGACATGTCTACGAGACCGAGAAAAAGAAAAGATAAGGAAGCGAATACATCATACGATGAGCCAAAGCGCCGCATAGTTCTTTCAAGAAAAAGGGACATCGTGGGAGTGGAGGGCAAGACAGACATGTCTGAAGATTATGAAAAGTTTCGTCAAATTCCTCCCTTCAAAGTCAAGGCTGACCCAAGCATCCTGATAAACGATGAAGATTATCCATGGTTACGGCGCAATAAGCAAATGACACAAGCGAAGAAAAAGTGAAGACTTTCTCCCGCAACTATTATGATGATACCATGCCAACTTTGTAACAGGCGAGTATGATACCATTGTCCGTTTTGTACATGCACATGCTATGTGGGTGAAATTATGATACCATGCCAACTTTCAACTTTTTCGGAGTTCATTTGAAATGCTTTAATGTCTTATGGTTCGGCCCTCGTAATACCATTAATCCCGGTTCGCTCCTTGTCATCTATATTCTCACCAAGAACACTCTCAAGAGGGCAGCCACGTGGGCCATTGGTCCCGGTTCGTCTGGACCTTTTGGTCCCGGTTCCACGCACAAACCGGGACCAATGCGCCTCGCCCCTGGCCCATGACCATTAGTCCCGGTTTGTGCCACAAACCGGGACTAAAGGGTTGGTCCTATTTGCGCTCAGAGTTTAGTCCCACCTCACCAACCGAAGGGCGCTCACACCGGTTTATAAGCCCGTCCATCTCTGCCTTGTTGAGCTCCTCTCAAAGTGAAAATAGATGCCCCTATACAGGGAATTTGACTTAAATTCATAGTGAATTTCTCTGAAATTCATAGAAATTTATTATGAATTTAGGTTGAATTTTATCTATAGGCGCATCTATGTTCATTTTTTTAGTAAAGTTAATCACAAACTTGTGATTCACACAAATTTCAAAGAATTCAAATTTTAACTATTCAAATTTGAAAACTAATGGCACTAATAGAAAGTTTATAATTTTTCTAAAACTAATGGCACTAACAGAAAGTTTATAATTTTGCTGACCTAAAAGCAAAAAGAATTAAAAAAATAAAGCAAAAAACAAAAGAAAATAAATAATGCAGAAAACAAAACAAAAAAACTGGAAACAATATAAATATAGCAACAATAAGTATTTTGTTGTAAGTAGAAACAAAATAAAATAAATAAAGCAACAAAAAAGTGTTCTCAAATTTGAAAACTGATGGCACTAACAGAAAGTTTATAATTTTTCTAAAACTAAAAGCAAAAAAGAATTAAAAAATAAAGC
>NC_041389.1:548911561-548912195 GCF_002162155.2 Triticum dicoccoides
AACTAGAAAATAAAATAAAAATAGCAACAATAAGTATTTTGTTGTAAGTAGAAACAAAATAAAATAAATAAAGCAAGAAAGAAAACAAAAAAAAACAAAAAAAGTGTTTTCAAATTTGAAAACTAATGGCACTAACAGAAAGTTTATAATTTTTCTAAAACTAAAAGCAAAAAGAATTAAAAAATAAAGCAAAAAACAAAAGAAAATAAATAATGCAGAAAACAAAACAAAAAAATGGAAAAACAATAAAAATAGCAACAATAAGTAAAGAAAACAAAAAAACAAAAGAAATGCCTCCTACTGGGCCCCCACGGCCTGAATACGACTAGAAACCCTACCATGGGCCAGGATTCAGGCCCGCAGGAGGCCCAGTAGGCCCACACGCAGATAAGTGACTTTAGGCCCGTAAGCCTGCATTTGAGAGGAGCTCGATGTGGTCAGCGCAGCAGCGCTTATAAACCACTGGCGAGCCCTCTCGGCTAGCGAGGTGGGACTAAACATCCCACAGCACCACACCAGTTCCAGCACAAGGCCTTTGGTCCCGGTTGGTGCCACCAACCGGGACTAAAGGGGTGCATTGGTACCGGTTCGTGGCACAAACCGGGACCAATGCCCCACTTTAGTCCCGGTTGGT
>NC_041389.1:548912760-548973567 GCF_002162155.2 Triticum dicoccoides
CGCCCCGCGCCCCTGCCCCGTGCTCGCCGTCGCCGCCCGCTCCTCGTCGTTGTCGCCCTGCACCTGCCCCGTCCCGCCCCTGCGCGCCGGCGCCCTTGCCGCCCCCGCCAGCGCCTCGAGCTCCCCTGCTCGTGCGCGCCGCCCCGGCGACCCGAGCCCCTGCCACGTGCTTGATACGTCTCCAACGTATCTATAATTTTTGATTGTTCCATGTTATTATATTACCCCTTTTGGATGTTTATGGGCTTTATTCTACACATCTATATCATTTTTGGGACTAACCTACTAACCGGAGACCCAACCCATATTGCTGTTTTTTTTTGCCTATTTCAGTATTTCGAAGAAAAGGAATATCAAACGGAGTCCAAACGGAATGAAACCTTCGGGAGCGTTATTTTTGGAACAAATCTGATCCGGAGAGCCTAGAGTGCAAGTCTAGAAATCTTCGAGGGCCCCACGAGATAGGAGGGTGCCCCCCCCTAGGGGCGCGCCCCCTGTCTCATGGGCCCCTCGGGCGTCCACCGACGTACTTATTTCTCCTATATATATCCACGGACCCCGAAAACATCCAGGAGCACCACGAAACACAATTTCCACCAACATAACCTTCTGTATCCGCGAGATTCCATCTTGGAGCCTTCGCCGGCACTCTGTCGGAGGGGGAATCGATCACGAAGGGCTTCTACATCAACACCATAGCCTCTCCGATGAGTTGTGAGTAGTTTACCACAGACCTACGGGTCCATAGTTATTAGCTAGATGGCATCTTCTCTCTTTTTGGATCTCAATACAATGTTCTCCCCCTCTCTTGTGGAGATCTATTCGATGTAATCTCTTTTTGCGGTGTGTTTGTCGAGATCCGATGAATTGTGGGTTTATGATCAAGTTTATCTATGAATAATATTGGAATCTTCTCTGAATTCTTTTATGTATGATTGAGTTATCTTTAGAAGTCTCTTCGAATTATCATTTTGGTTTGGCCTACTAGATTGATCGTTCTTGCCATGGGAGAAGTGTTTAGCTTTGGGTACAATCTTGCGGTGATCTTACCCAGTGACAGAAAGGGTTGCAAGACACGTATTGTATTGTTGCCATCGAGGATAACAAGATGGGGTTTATATCATATTGCATGAGTTTATCCCTCTACATCATGTCATCTTGCTTAATGCGTTGCTCCGTTCTTATGAACTTAATACTCTAGATGCATGCTGGATAGCGGTCGATGTGTGGAGTAATAGTAGTAGATGCAGGCAGGAGTCGGTCTACTTGTTATGGACGTGATGCCTATATACATGATCATGCCTAGATAACCTCATAATTATTCGCTTTTCTATCAATTGCTTGACAGTAATTCGTTCACCCACTGTAATACTTATGCTCTCGAGAGAAGCCTCTAGTGAAACCTATGGCCCCCGGGTCTATGTCTTATCATATTTGCTTTCAATCTACTTTTATTTGCATCTTTATTTTTCTTCATCTATATTATAAAATACCAAAAATATATTTATCTTATCATACTTTCTCTATCAGATCTCACTTTCTTAAGTGAGCGTGAAGGGATTGACAACCCCTTTATTGCGTTGGTTGCGAGTTCTCAGTTTGTTTGTGTAGGTGCGTGGGACTTTTGAGGAGCCTCCTACTGGATTGATACCTTGGTTCTCAAAACTGAGGGAAATATTTATGCTACACTTTGCTGCATCACACTCTCCTCTTCAGGGAAAACCAACGCTAGCTCAAGACATAGCAAGAAGGATTTCTGGCGCCGTTGCCGGGGAGGTCTTCGCTCAAGTCAAGACATACCAAGTACCCATCACAAACCCATCTCCCTCGCATTTACATTATTTGACTCTCGTTTTCCTCTCCCCCCACTTCACCCTTGCCGTTTTATTCGCCTTCTCCTTCCCAATCTCCTCCTCTCTTTTCGCTTGCCTCCTTTTATGTGCTTGTTTGCTTGTTTGACCTTATGGCTGCGCCTAAGGGACCTGAACACCTTCTCAGAAGGATGGATGAGATTGAATCAAATATTAGAAGCTTTATGAATTTGCAATTTGAGCATAATAATTTATTTAGAAAAGAGCTTAAGGAACAAACAAGTTTTTTGGGTTTCATGAACAAAGAGCATGATGATATGAATAAAGAATTCTGTGGTGTTAACGCTCAAATTACCCAGCTTGAAAACGCTATAGCCAAAATTTCTGACAAGCAAGCCACCTTAGTCAATAAGATGGCCGCTAAACCAGAAAAATTACATGAAAATAATGATGAGGATCTTAAAGTTATTGATGCATCTCCGATTAGATCTATGTTTTGCAAGATGAATTTTGATGATTATGGGAGTGATGATGAATCAACTTTGCCTAGAAGGCGTCCCAAAAATTTGGAATTTTTAGATCGTGATGTTAAATTTTGTAAAAGAGAGATTGGAGAATCTTCAACTTCTAATATTGAACCTACTATCTCGGATTTCAAGGAATTTGATTATGATAATTGCTCTTTAAAAGGTTGTATTTCCTTGTTGCAATCCGTTGTTAATTCTCCTCATGCTTATAGTCAAAATAAAGCTTTTACCAAACATATCGTTGATGCGTTGTTGCAATCTTATGATGAAAAACTGAATTTGGAAATTTCTATACCTAGAAAACTTAATGATGAGTGGGAACCTACTATAAAGATTAGAATTAAAGATTATGAGTGTTTTGCTTTGTGTGATTTGGGTGCTATTGTTTCCACGATTTCGAAAACTTTATGTGATATTCTAGGTTTCCATGATCTTGATGATTGCTCTTTAAATTTGCACCTTGCGGATTCCACCATTAAAAAGCCTATGGGAAGGATCAATGATGTTCTTATTGTTGCTAATAGAAATTTGGTGCCCGTAGATTCTATCGTTCTTGATATAGATCGCAATCTTTCTTGCCCTATTATTCTTGGTAGACCTTTCCTTAGAATGATTGGTGCGATTATTGATATGAAGGAAGGGAACATTAGATGCCAATTTCCTTTAAAGAAAGTCATGGAGCACTTTCTGAGAAAGAAAGTCAAATTACCTTATGAATCTATCATGCGTGCTACTTATGAATCTAGTGCCAAAGATGGCACTAGTTAAATCTATCCTTGCTTTTATGCCTAGCTAGGGGCGTTAAATGATAGCGCTAGTTGGGAGGCAACCCATTTTTTCTTTATGTTCGTTGCTTTTGCTCCTGTTTAGGAATAAATCTTGCATCTACTCTCTGTTTAGATGTGTTTTTATCTTTTAATTAGTGTTTGTGCCAAGTAGAACCTATAGGATAAGCTATGATGATAGTTAATTTGATTCTGCTGAAAAACAGAAACTTTGCGCTCACGAGAAACAATTCAATAAATCACAGAAACGTGCTTTTGCATTGATTATTTTTTATGATGATCAATAGACAAATTGTCCAGTACATCCTATTTTGGTAGGATTTTTAGAGTTCCAGAAGTTTGCGTTAGTTACAGATTGCTACAGACTGTTCTGTTTTTGACAGATTCTGTTTTTCGTGTGTTGTTTGCTTATTTCAATGCATCTATTGCTAATAAATTAGTTTATAAACCATAAGGAAGTTGGAATACAGTAGGTTTAACACCAAAATAAATAAATAATGAGTTCATTGCAATATATTATGTGGTGGTTTTTTTTCTTTCACTAACGGAGCTTATAAGATTTCCTGTTGAGTTTTGTGTTGTGAAGTTTTCATGTTTTGGGTAAAGCCTTTATGGACTATGGAATAAAGGGTGGCAAGAACCTAAGCTTGGGGATGGCCATGGCACCCCAATATATTCAAGAGTAGCCAAAAACCTAAGCTTGGGGATGCCCCGGGAAGGCATCCCCTCTTTCGTCTTCGTTCATTGGTAACTTTACTTGGAGCTATATTTTTATTCGCCACATGATATGTGTTTTGCTTGGAGCGTCGTGTATTATATTAGTCTTTGCTTGTTAGTTTACCACAATCATCCTTGCTGTAAGACACCTTTTGGGAGAAGCTTATTTGATTAGAATTTGCTAGAATCCTCTATGTGCTTCACTTATATCTTTTGAGCTTGATAATTTTTACTCTAGTGCTTCACTTATATCTTTTAGAGCACGACGGTGGTGTCTTAATTTTGAAGAAATTGCTAGTCTCTCATGCTTCACTTATATATTTTTGAGAGTCTTTTAGAACAGCATGGTATTTGCTTTTGTTACAAAGTTGGTCCTAGGATGATGAGCATCCAAGTTGGGTATAATAAAAACCATCATAGGAAGTGAATTGGATGCTATGATCAACTTGATACTTGATAATTGTTTTGAGATATGGAGGTAGTAATATTAAAGTCATGCTAGTTGGGTGATTATGAAGAATGCTTGTGTTGAAGTTTGTGATTCCCGTAGCATGCACGTATGGTGAACCGCTTTGTGATGAAGTTGGAGCACAATTTTATTTATTGATTCTCTTCCTTATGAGTGGCAGTCGGGGACGAGCGATGGTCTTTTCCTACCAATCTATCCCCCTAGGAGCATGCGCGTAGTGCTTTGTTTTTTTATGACTTCTAATTTTTTGCAATAAGTATATGAGTTCTTTTGATTAATGTTGAGTCCATGGATTATACGCACCCTTTCACCCTTCCACCATTGCTAGCCTCTCTCGTGCCGCGCCGGAGGAGCCGGCGCCGTTCGCCTTCGTCCCAGTGAAGGAGGAGCCCGCTCCGCTCGGCCGCCGCGGAGTCGTCGGGCCCCAGGACTATGTCACGGACTTTGACGCCCTTGCTGCCGCCATCGCCGAGCGGAGTGTGCGCGAGGAGGCGGAGCGCTGGCGCCACGTCGAGGAGCTCGAAGCCCTCGGGTGGCGGCAGGCGGTCGCCGCCAGCGTCGCCGCCAACGAGAAGGTTGAGGAGTGGCGCCGCATCCGCGCGGAGCAGGGGGCGAAGTACATCGACCTGTGCAGCTCTGACAAGGAGGATTGAGCATCGCTCGGCCTCCACGGCGTCGTCCATTTTGCCGCGACCTCGCCGTCGTCAGATCCGACCCCCTCTACTACTAGTTAACGTAGCATGTAGGATGATCTATGCTTAATTTTTTGATCATGTAGTATGTATGAACTCTGTAGTATGTGATGTGATGAACTATGTTAGTGCAATTTCTCCCGCGAAAGTGTTTTTTCAAATTATGCAGGTTTAGATACGGTATCTAATCGGCCGCGCATATTTTCGACCTACAAACGTGATCTTCGTGAAACCACAAACGCGTTTTGCGGGTCGAATTTTTGCGGGATCTGCTAGAGTTGCTCTAAGGCTAGCCAACTGAGGTCATCGGTAATGGCCCTTAGGTGCTCGACCTGGGAGGACCAACTTTTGACTTCTCTTGAGAAATAATGTACTCTCTCCGTAGTATCAAAAAACGTCTTATATTATTTGACAGAGGGAGTATGTTTGAACATATATCCATGATAACCTGAATGTGATAACCAATAATGTAGTTCGGGGAAAAGATTGAACACAATAGTGATTGACATAAACAATACACTCAAATATTAACACACACACGCACACACACACAATACTAGTACATAACTAGCAAATGATTTTATTAGTGGCATACATGTGTGGTGTTAACATAACGCAGATATTCAACTGCCCATTACGCAGTCATTCTGTCGTTGTTGTTAATTTGCTTAGGGCCGCCGCATCCTTAATGAGCCTGATAGACTCGGCAAAATCATCCAAAATCTGGTGACAATCTGGAAATTGCGCGTCATCAACTGCCATAATTATCGTTATAGTACTACCATAATTTAGGTAGTGCATGGTTAGAGCCTGCACAAGAAATCCAGACAATTAAATACTAAATTGATTAAATATAATATATAAAGTGGTTTTTAAAGGGTCAATTACATTTCTCCCCTAATTTGCACCCACTCTCATCATTACCCCTAAAAAATTATGTGCTCAACTTTGCCACTCTTCCATCACAAGCCCTTACGGAAATACCCTTCTCGGGGGGCAAATGTAGTCTCGTTTTTAAATAGTATGACAAAAACCACTTAGCTTTTTTGTAGAGTACACGGTCAATCCCATTTCCCATGAATTTAATTCTTAAGGTGCTCATTTTGTAACATGATGCTCATCTATGGAAATTTTGAAGGAATATAATTAGGTAAACCCTACATGTACATTTGATTCTCCGTTCACTAAACATATGGTAGACGCGGTGTCACGAAGATCCCGCATGCCGCGATCTTGGCTCGGGCCTTGAATAGGTGGTGTCATGGGTGGCGCGCGACTCCGAATAGATCCACATGGAGGGAAGAGCTGTGAGCTCCTCCTCCTTTTCTTTGGCCGCCACACGAGCGTTGCGCTACTCTTTTACCTTGGAGATGGTGACCTACACTGCACGGCGACGACATGGAAGCCCATCTGGAGCGGAGAGCAAGTTTTGTGTCTGTTGCCGGGGGAGGTACGACCAATTGAGCTTGCGCAACAGAGATGGGAGGACATGGAGAGGCGTGGAGTGCTGCTGCGTCACGGATGGGTGTGAAGAAGAAATGGGTGAGGCTAGTGTCTGGGGGTGTGTAGGCTGACTTTAATAGCTAGAGTAGGTTGCTAGGGCGGCGAGCTCGTCGACCGAGTAGCAACGGCGGATAGGAGGAGCAATGAGACGGGCAAGGTTTTGAGTGGGCCCGAACTGTTAGAGTCTAACATGGCACGCGTGCCAACTCTCCTTGAGATCCCCTTGATTTGCGGCCAAACTATAAGATTTAGAACGTCTGATTGGTCCAGCGAAAAATGGGCGGGCGCATTGGAGGCCTAAAACTGTGTGGACCATCCGATCTGGACATATAAGGGAGAAATGGGCGTCCAAGTTGGATATTCCCTTGGTATTTATATATACATGTTATAAATAGTGTGAAGGCACATAGACTTCGAGGGGCCCATGCATCAATAACAATCAAAGGCAACCACAAATTTTGACAACATTCTGACTTGTAGCCAAAAGTTGGCAGCACCAATAGAGGCCAAAATAGTAACCTATTGAAATGGCAATATATTTGACTCGGCTTATTAGGATGTCGACGATTTATACCAATGAAGGACATTGACAAATTTAATATATGGGAGAGATATGTACTGATCTATTGATTATGTAGTGGATGAGTTGTGTTGGCAAACACCACATGGTATGAGGATGTTTCATTATTTTTATAAGCAACCTAAGGATGGTTATATTTTGAATGTAAGAACATAAGTGACATACTTGTGGTTGCCCGTAGATGCTAGTCGCCATGAAGGCAATTGGGTGCCCACATAATGTTATATGTTTAGCTGGTCCAATGACATTTGATAAGGCTATGGTTGTACGTGTGCCCAACCGGTGGAAGATAAAAGCTCCTATCTGCTTTCATTAGCAAGTTGCAATGTATTTAGAAACATATGAATAGTAAAAGTACAAAAGGAGCATGAAATATATCTACCTTTACACCGAAGTACTTCACCAAAAGTTCACCAACCACTTGTGTGAACATCACTTCTAAAGAACTCTTTTTCCTGTGCATAGATCTGTTTGCCTTGCGAACATACTCAAGGGGATCACTGTACAAGGCTACATCAAATGGGCAGATGAGGCTGCTAAGTTGATTCCCTGTCTCTACCTTTGTAACATATGTCTGTTCATTGTTTGTAAGAATAAAATTAAAGAAATTGTATATTCTTAACAAAATATAAAGGTCATGTTGCAGTGTTTAATTTCTTCAATATTTCTTACAAAACTATTCGGAAATAAATGAAATACTTACCTGTCGACTAGATATTGGCCTTATGTTGACAGGGACAAATGATCGCAAATAGATTCTCTTAGTGTTAGTGCGACCTAATTTGAAGAGAATAGAGCAATTTGTGAAAAATCCATGTCTACACATAACCACATCTGTAATCGTTGTTAGGTATACCACTTACCAGACTTTCTAAAGTAGTATTGTGAAAGAGCTGCTGAAGTCACACCAACTAACACGTCATTGAGAGTCTGCAAAAACGAAAAGGACAGACAAACATGTTCATTGAGTCAAATCAAGAAGTGTCATCCACACTGTTAGCTTAATTAGGGGTTCAAGGTCATGCTATTAAACAACTAGTCATTGAACCTATGCATCGTAAGGCCAGGCCACATATTTATTTATTTTTGGAAAATTCAGTATTATAATTTTCTGTTGTGAATTGTTTTGATTAGAATTTATAATTTAAGATATTTTTTGTGTCATTTGCCATGTTAATAACCATTTGAATTTTGTCAAGTAATTATCCGTATAACGCCCAACATTCCGCGTCGACTCCTTTGTTAAATCTATATAAAATCTAGAGTTAAACCTTTTTTACAACAAATCTAGAGTTAAACCTAATCCATAACAAAGTTTTAAATAGCGGGTTAAGTCATTCAGCGGAGGGTGCACATTAGTGTACATATGTGCGGTTTTTATACCAACTCGGTTTTTATCAATTTTATTTATAGCGTTGTTCCACTTAGATAGCACTACATTGTAAAACAGAGGGAGTATTTAAACGGCTTTACTTACACAGTTCATGATAGTCTTGATGAGCTTGACATCGTCAAGGCTAATGCTCCGATGCACGAAACGCTTGCGGCGGTGATTTTTTGTCCAAAAGGACCCCCTACCGAGATGAATTGATAAAAAAGACTACGTCTGGATCATTTTGACAAAAAGGACCTCCTCAGCGGTGGCGGCAGGCGCGGCAGGCGACACGTGGCACCTGCCGCCACGCCAGGAAGCGGCGGGCCCAGCCGCCACCGAAGGAGGCGGCCACCCCAGCCGAACGGAATCCCCACTGTGCGTCGCGCCGCGACGGAACGGGGTGGGCCAGGTGGGCCCAGCCGCCACCGAGCGAGGCGGCCAGCCCTACCGCGGTCGCTGCCTGGCCGACAGGCCCTGCTGCGTGCGGGCCCCGCCAGTGGGCCTCGCCGCCACTAGCTGAGGCGGCCACCCCTGCCGACAGCAGCTGGTGCACGCTGACTGTGCACGGAAGGCGAGGTGCGGGCCCCGCCGCCACTGCTGCTGGTGGCGTCTTCCTGGCACTGATTCGCACGCGCGAAAACTGGCGGGGCGGGAATCACTTTGGCTCGTTGATTGTTGTTGCTTTTGCTGATTCCGACGCGCGGCAAACGACGAATTTCACGGGCGGGAATCACTCTAGCTTGTTGCTTTGCTTTTGCTCCTTGCATGCTGTTGCTGATGATGTTGATTTTCACGCGCGGGAATCCGAGGCTGCCGACACCACAGGGATCCTCGCCCTTTTATATGCCATGCTTCAGCTCCGTGCGCAAGCACTCTGTAACCTCCTTCCTCTCCTTTGCTCTCTAAGTCTCTAAGTATAGAGAGAAAAGAAAGCTCAATAAGCACTTTCACTCGTGATTTATGGCGATTTAGAGTTGGATTTTGAGGATGATGAAGTTGAAGAAAAGATAGATTAAGGTAAGATCTATCCATTTTTGTTGGTTTCATTCGCATGCATGATGTTTTTATTCTATTTGATTAGTTCCTAAGTGTGTATTCTATGTTGCTTTAGGCATTATTTCAGCACTTGGAGGAGTCATTTGGAGTTTCTGTAGTAGGAATAGCCGTGCAAAGTGAACTACGAAGTTGAAGATCAAGGTATGAGCTTTGCAATACATTTATTTATTTATGCATGCAGGGTGGTAATTAGTTCGTCCTTTAGCTCGTTATTAGCTATGTGATGGTAGTGCTTAGAGGTTAGAAATAATTTCAGACGAGAGATGTAGCATTTAAACTATTTTTTGAAATAGTAGGTTGAAGATGTTGCATCAATGTTAGGTGCGTCCATTAGTATTGACATGCGAGAAATCTTAATATGGTAATCAAGAAAAAATTGTACTGTAATTGTTTATTGCATGCGGTATGTTATTTCATGTGGTATGTTATTTTATGTGGTATGTTTATTAATAAGTCTATAGTTAGGAAACCGTAGGTCTACTTTGTTATGTCGCAATAATCTAAATTTTATATGTTAAGATTAGGTGCTAATGTACTTAATGATGTATGTAATTAGGTAAAATAATTCATCTTAGTAGCAAACAAGGAGGAGAAGACGTGATTGAAGAAATTGTGTTTTCATTTTCGCTGTCCCATTTTGAGGTGATGAACACATACATGGAAGTGCTATTTTCATACTTTTGTTAGCAGGAAGAAAAATCCGTGTGTAATATTGTTGTTAATGTGATAATAGGTTGACGAGGTTCATATAGTACTGGCGACGGATACTTATTGGAACTATTTTGACGCTTAATTGCATTCGCAAGCACATCCATATTGGAGCTAAGGTGAAAAATGACACTGTAATTTTGTTAATATTTTTTGTATTGATGTACTATTGTGAATAATGTGCATGCTGCTGCAAATATTATTATTTGTAGATAAATGATTGTTATCGTATGATGTGAAAAAAAATTATATAAAGCCGAAAGAAATTAAATGTTTTACTCATATGATATTAAAATGTTATTATCGTACTATTATGTTTACTGGTTGTTTGGATAGCGAGTAATTACCATGAGTTTTGTCATAACCTGTTGTAAGAAAAATAGTTTTTACTAATAGTCGTTAGAGAAAAAAGAGAGTTTTAGTTTGTGACGCTCGTAGACGAGTTTTATTTGAACTATTTGGACTCTTAATTGCATTCACAAGCACATCCATATTGGAGCTAAGGTATAAAATGACGCCGTAATTTTGTTAATATTTTTTATATTGATGTACTGTCATGCCGCTGCAAAAATTATTATTTGTAAATAAATGAATTTTATCGTATGATATGAAAAACATTATATCATGCCGGAAGAAATTAGATATTTTACTCATATGATATTTAAATGTTATTATCGTAATATTATGTTTAGTGGTTGTTTGGATAGCGAGTACTTACCCTCAGTTTTGTCATAACCTGTTGTAAGAAAATTATGTAGAAAACCATATTTTACTAATAGTCGTTTTTCCAGAAGCTAAGTTTTTGCATGTTACGAGAACTATTTTAGGATATTTTTGGGGTAGTTAGAGAAAAGCAAACAGAGTTTTAGTTTGTTACGCTCGTAGACAAGTTTGAGAAAAATAGATCTTTAAATACCCGTTAACCAAACAACCCCTTAAAGTCTAAGCAAATGATTCTAAAAACAAACCGAATATTTATAACGAAAATACGGTTATTATTTTAGTCGTAAGATATGTAAATGTTGTCATCGTTACTAAATGTTCAGTTACTAATTATTTGAAATGTAAACATGTATGTTGGTTAGGTACTATGGAAAATTTAGTAGTGTACTATGGGAACGTCTTACGTGACGGTCCATGCGGGGTGGATGTGTCCTTCTGCGAGTCGACTACAGTAGTGGTGAGAGACATGGTCAACGTGGGTTACGCAGCTGTTAGAAGGTGCATCCGAGCGGTGTTTGGCCCAGTGATGCAAGAAAAAATAATGACAATGGAGGCCTTCGTCGTTGACGGAGGAAATGATGGGACAGTTGCCCGTTGGGGTTTGCGGCCTGTCATAGGTGATCGGTCGTGGGGGTCGTACATGAGGTTTGCAAGAAATCCCAATAACTCAATGTATGGTCAGCCGATGGTGTATGTGGAGTTCATTTCAGTCACTGATGTTGCCGGATGCAGTAGCAAGGGTGATGAGGTCGAGTTGGCCATCACATCAGCCCCTAGCATCGGCCCATCGGAACCAACGGGCGGCCAGCCTGTGTATGATACAGGATATTGGTCGGCGGCCGTTGACATGAGCGAACACGTGGAGGGATTGCCGAAGGCGCTAGATGATGATGATCATTCTTCTGCGTCTTCGGAGTCAAGCGGAGAAGAAGATGTTCCTCCTCAGAGGGCGGTCGCGGCGGCACTGCAACCTGGGTTTTTACAGGATATGAGCATCACCAACGAATTTCACTCTGCTTCTGGCCTAGGAGCGGGAAGCCTGGAGGTTGGGCAAGTTTTCCCAGATAAGAAGTCTGCTTACCAGGCAATGGGTAGCTATGCAATCGGCATCCACCGCCAGCATAGAGTGAAGCAGTCTGATAAAAAAGAGTTGAAGGTCATATGCATCCACACCGCGAAAGGTTGCCGCGGAAGAGTTCTCGCTAGACTGAAGCCTGGGGTATGTCAGTCATGGCATATCACAAAAATAGTGGAGCATACCTGTGAGCAAACTGGGACTCTTTCAGATCACTGCAATGTGACAGCAAAATTTGTGGCACAGACGATGGAAACAATTGTGCAGGGAAGTCTCAACATTAGTGCTAGGGCGCTGCAAAAAGATGCAGAGGATCTAATTGGATTCCCTGTTAGCTACAGCAAGGCTAGGCGTGCGAAGGAAAATATATTCAAGAACTTGTATGGTACCTATGAGGAGGCATATTCTTATGCCCCTAGAATGCTTCATCAAATAGCAAGTGCTAATAGGGGGACTCAAGTTTGGCGGAGAGAATGTCCAAACCCAATGAACCCGGGTGAGCTAATCCTGGACCGCTTATTCTAGGCATTCGCCCAGACTATACAAGCCTTCAGGCACTGTCGCCCGGTATTATCTGTTGATGGTACCTTTCTCACTGGAAAGTACAAGGGCACACTATTGGTGGCGATTGCAGCGGATGCAAATAATCAGCTTCTTCCTATTGCATATGCATTGGTCGAGAGCGAGAACAAAGATAGCTGGTTGTGGTTCCTGAGCTGCGTGAAGATTGGTGTCGTGAAAGAGCGTAAAGGTGTTTGCATCATTTCTGATCGCAACACTGGATTATTAAGCGCTCTTGAAATAATTAAGGCATCGGAAGAAGAGTTGGGCTGGCCCAATCTAGAGGGAAGAGGTGCATGAGGCATTTGGCAGCAAACTTTTACTCCAAATTCAAAAACAAGGATTGGTTCAAGTTATTCAAGAGGATGTGCATGCAAAAAACTGAAGCCAAAATGAATGCGATATGGGCAGGTATCAATGGTGAGATCGACCGCACGGCCTTGCCGCAGAGAGAAGACCGGAGGGGTCGTAGGACGGCCATAAATTTGAGCCAGTGGATCACCGAGAATTGCCCTCATTTGGAGAAGTGGGCGCAGGCTCACGACACCGGGGCTCGGTATGGAATAATGACCAGCAACATGTCAGAGGTGTACAATGGTGTTCTTAAAGGGGTGCGAGCACTGCCTATCACAGCCCTAATTGAAGAAACTTGGAACCGGACCCTGTCATACTTTGCAGGCAGGGTCACCGTCGCCAAAGCACAAGTTGAATTGAACAATCCATGGTCCGAGAAGATGCAAAGACATCTGGATGAGAAAGCAAAGAAGTCCCAAAGTCATGGCTGCAGGAAAGTGGACGCACTTAGAAATAAGTGGGAGGTCAATATGCGAGCCAAGTACGTTAAGGGTCACCATAGAGGATCAAAAAAGCAAGCTGTCACCCTTGGCTCAACCTCCTGTGAGTGCACTTGTAACAAGCCCAAGCTTGAGGGCTACCCTTGCAGTCATGTGCTCCGGGCGGCTGCTGTTCAAAAAATCAGCGTCGAGCCATACATATCGCCGTACTTCAACATGTACAATCTGTACAACACTTGGAACGGTGAGTTCTGGGCTTGGGGCATTGATATGAACTACAAAATGTTGTGGCCAGATGGGCCGAAATGGGTTCCGAACACCGACTTGATGAGAACCGCAAAGGGACGACGTCAGTCTAGGCGTCATCGCAATGACATGGACCATAGCCAGATGGGAGAACCAAGGCGATGCCGCGTTTGCAGGTGTCCTGGACATTCACGCAGAGACTGCCCGTATCGAGCCAACAACAACGCATGATGTTGATATATATGTACTCGCCATGTCTATTTATATTTCTACTCGTTATGTGTACTTATATTAAATTTAAATTGATTCTCTTTGTATTATTGTACTCCTGATGTTAACTTCAGATAATTAATGTAAATCGTATCTCTTTGTATTTTTTAAGTTAATTTTGATTTGCATTTGTATTTCTGTCTTCCTCGTAATTTATATTTGTATGTTTGTGTGCAGGTTATGGGTGAAGTGCCAGTGCTTTTGCAGGGGCCCCATGACCCCGGCCACCGTTGCCACCTATTTTTGAAACCAAATACTAAGCATGATTATCGGCCTTTCAGACTTCGAACCATAAAGAAAACATGGCCAATACACAATCATTTCCTTGCTCACCTTGACGCTTATGGACTACAAGGTTTTGCTAGGCTCACATCATGCGACGACCAAGTACGTTCGGACCCATCCCTTTTGACATCCCTCGTTGACCGGTGGAGACCTGAAACCCACACCTTTCACTTTTGTTTTGGGGAGCTTGCACCTACACTGAAAGATGTTTCTATGATCACTGCTCTACCAACTAGAGGTGAGCCGGTAGTCTCTCCACGAGTGTCTCCATCTTGGGCATTAGATATAGCAGCCCGTCTTGGGATGGAAATGCCAGAATCACAACGTTTTGGTAACCCTCGGGGCATCCCACTCGTCTGGCTTCGTGATAACTTTCTTAATTTATCTAACTTCGTCAATGAGACGAGAAAAACACATCTGTTTGCGTATTTGTTGTGGCTCCTCGGGAATCTATTTCCAAATTCATATGGGGACGTTGTTGTCCCTGGTCTCATCTACATTGCAGAGAATATGGTAGATAAACCTTTACCCGAGCAGCCAAAATACAGCTTCGGTTCTGCCATGCTATCTCATACATACAGAGGCTTGTGTGATGCCACGCAAAAAACCTCTTTCGCACAAAAAGCTCCATTACTTTGTGTCGCCTATGAGTTTCTACAGTTGTGGTCCTGGGAATACCTCCCTGTAGGACGACCTCGTATAGTACAACCCATATACCCATACGACTTTGGCGAGGGTGCTAGCGCAACTATGGCCACCAGGTGGACAAAGGCACGGAAACGTTGGTCTCCAGATATTGTGAAAAATTGTTACCCTATGTACCACCAGCAGTTTGAGATACTTGATGAGGCAGAAGTCACATGGAACCCGTGGACTCAGGACCAGCTAAAAATGGTCTTTGATGCTCGACACTTCACACCAGGCATGTTGACCGATAGTGCATTCTGGCTGACTCGCTGCAACTTGTTGTTCCTGTGGTGTGTTGAACCTTACAACCCAGAGCGTGTAATGAGACAGTTCGGTCTCTATCAAGAAATTCCACCACATTTTCCCAGATGTATCGACGAGGAAACACATAAGTAAGATGTGACATCCCTAAATAGTTAGTGTCATTTTTAATTTACTAAACTCACACTTTGTTACATAATTTGCAGGCTAACAAATATGGGCAGGGGTTGGAGTTTATACGATTGGAGGGAAGAGAACAGTGAATGGGTACACAAGTGGGAAAATGAAGCGCTAGCAGATATAGTGCGTCAACTTAGGTATATTTTATGTACATTATTTTTTTACGATGATCATACGATGCGTGAAGATGCTTTGCTTTCATCACAACGGTTTATGTAATTATTTAATTTCGCAGACCGTACGATGGAAGTACAGATCAAGCGTACAAGCAGTGGTACTGCATGAACACACGTGCTAGCCTGGCCAGTCAGCCAGCTACTATACCAACACATCTCACATAAGAGGAGCAGGCGCGGAGACATGTTAAGCTGCATGCAGCTTACTATCGTGACCACCTGGTAATCACTTGTAACTTTTTTAGGTCCATCATTTCATAATCATTTGAACTAAATAACATCCAAATATTGGTCAGCTTGAAAATGTCAATGAAGTAGGGCAGATGGCTACGGATAGCATGTTGGCCCAGGGCCCATATCGCAAGACATTCCAGAAACTTTTGCAACAATTCGTGGCAAAGAAGTTCAGATGCGGTAGAGGCGACGACGTTGCCACTGGAGCATACATGCCGGTAGCGAGGTCGGCCAGACTGAGTGCGGCACCGTCGTCCAGACCGAGCGAGGCGCGTACGAGCCATGAGCAATGGGGGAAGGGTCCGAGTACTAGAACGACATTGCCACGACATGACTCATCTCTGCCGCTGCATCTCTCTTCTTTGATGCAGCTTCGTCAGGGGCAGACATCTCAGGACCATGGCACGGGCTTGGATTCGATGCCCGAGCAGTTTCTTTCCCCTAACCCATATGCGTACACAGGATATGATGCATACACCCAAGGTAAGGGATCTCAGCCGTATCTCTCCACGCGAGGGATCCCCATGCCCGAGGAGACTCGTGTACCAGATTTAAACCAGCACCACGTACAATGGCCAGACAGTATAGGAGAGGGATATGCTCAGGTAGTCATGTTTACATTTCAATGCATTTACAATGATATCATATATTATCCTCTAACAGTTTGTTTAAAATGTTTCTATGTGCAGGACACACCTGATGTTAATTGGGGCGATGAGAACACCCAATGCGGCGTCAACACAGGCCTCCGGGGAGCATCACATGATCATGGCGTCAACACAGGCCTCCGGAGAGCATCACATGATCTTGGCGACACGGTTACATCATTAGTTACAGAGTTCTTCGGAGGGGACGTTATTGGCCCATCTTTTATCCCCCGGAGTCACAACCATACGCCTACAATTACGCTTCAGATTCACAACAAGGATTCGCGACTCCACCACCTACGCAGGACTCGTAGACACATGAAGCCGAATTGGAGTACGGCCGCGGTCTTCGTGTGCCCCGGCCACCTAATCGCTTGTCGCCTTCCGGTCGTAAGGAAAGGCCAGGTGGTCGTCGTAAAGTAGGGTGATTCATCTATGCACGTGCGCGACCCATTGTATCTACATATGTGTGTATCAAACTTTTCAATTTGAACATCTATGTATGCTGAAATAAAAATGCACCAGTCAGGAACAATTTTCCCGCCTATATCTCCCGCCATACTATCCCGCTCCACTCTTTTGCTTATGTTAGGCCGAAATGAATTTTTTTTTAAATTTTGGCTGATGAATACTGTGCAACCATTGCCCGTCTTAGACATTGAAAAATATATATTTTCAAGCAACACTTTTCCCTCAATATTTTCCCGCAAACGCTTTCCCTCCATATGTTCCGCCACCCGTTTCCCGCCAACCCCTTCCCGCCATATCTTCCTGCCACCCGTTTCCCGCCATATGTTCCCGCCAACCCTTTCCCTCCATACCGCTGTCGTTCTTTCCCGCCATTTTCTCCTCTTTACCTATAAAACCCCCTTCAGACGGAGGTGGATAAGCATTCGAGTGTAGTGTAGTCGAGATGTCCCATTATCCTTTCGATCATAGTTTTTACCCTGGGATGAGTAGCACTCTTCTGAGGCTAGCTACCGATTTCAGGATGGACAATAGGATAGTTCCATGGGACGATCTCACTGGTAGTGACACCATAATGAATGAGTTGGCTCACCAATTACGTAGGTCTGGGTGGCCTGAAAGGACCTATGAGGAGGTACGTAAAGAACTTCTTAGGTTGGATGCAAGGTGGAAGAAGGTTGTGGAGCCGAAGAGTGAAACTTTTAGAAGGACTGCAGAAAACCATCCATTTTTATGGACTGAGGAGAGCGAGGACGAAGATGATATCTTCATGCCGCCGCTTCCGGGTTCTGCATCGTCAAAGGGCAAGAGTTCTGCATCGTCCAAGGGCAAGAGTACTGCATCCTCGAAGGGCAAGAGTTCTTCATCGTCCAAGGGTAAGAATTCTGCATCCGCGAAGGGCAAGAGTTCTGCATCGACGGAGGATGACGATGATGCCTTCATGTAGTTTTTAAGCTGTATTCCAGTTGTACCGTTTAATTCAGATGTACTTGCATTATTAGTTTGTACTCTCTTATTGTAAGGCATTATGTTCTATCTTAATTTCATTTTATAGTTGTTGCACGATGCTCGATAATTAGTGGAGGGAAAGAAAATGCCACTACTTTATTCTAAAACTATATATTTTTTCCATCACGACAAGGTACAACTGAAAATAAGATACAACACGACAAGGTACAACTGAAAATAAGATACATCGTAGAATTTAAATAAAGCTACATTTAACTAATGAAATGAAGCTACATTAAACTGCAGAAATAAAGATACAAATGATTGCGAAATTTAAAATACTACCATAGGAATCTACTGAGTCCAACATGGATATTTTCCTTTTCCATCGCGAGCTTCTTCTGCTGCCTTGGCCTGACGAGCCTTTTCTTTCTTTCTCTGCCTCTCCGCCTCACGAGCCTCCTTTCACTGTCGTTCCTGCTCCTCCATGCGACGAGCCTCTTCCCTGTTTTTCTTTCCCATTTCCTCAAAAAAACGGTGTTGCTCCGCATAGTATTCTTTTAACTCTCTCTCTTGCTCTGCTTTCTCCTCAGCTTCCGCCTTCTCGCGTCGCTCTTCCGCAAATAAACTATTCCACGCACGACGACTTCTTTCACGAATCTCAGTCACTGCCCAAGCCGGCTTCTCCGTGTCAATCCAATGATAGTACATGCACAGAGGCGGAGGAGACTACAACAAGAAACAAGAATGTTACTAAAGAATCAATGAAAATACCAACAATATCTATTCGTGATGGTTAAAGCATACCGGAGGCTTGTCGTACTCTGAAATAGCTACGGCAGGATCTTCCTCATAATTGGCACATGAAAAACGTCATGCCCAACCAATCTGAAAAATCCGTCACCTCCTTCACCTTGCAAAGATCGCCACACCAACACCGCAGGACTGTCACCCCCGGAGGCAAACTTGCATTCTTCATTTTCCTCGGCCAAATGCTTTGATCCGAGCAAGGGAAACTCATACCGACTGAAAAAATGTGTTACACACTTTGCGCACTGCCGATTTCGAGGATGGGTGGACGAGAGCCTCGGTGTCTCCTTTTATAAGCTCAGACGATAAATGATGGCGAGAAAATTAAGCGGGGATATTTACGATCCCTGTAGTGTCGGCACAACAGCTTCCCGTAGCCTCGGATTCCCAGTGCCATCGCATCCGCTGAGGCAAAAGAAGCAAAGGCAGGATTGATTCCCAGGCGAAAGAACCAAAAGCGTCCATATTCCCGCGCGTCGGAGTCACAGCCATCAAGCTCGCGCCTCGAAATCAGCGCCGCGCCTCGAAATCAGCGCCGTCTGCGCACTGTCGCGCGTGCAGCAGCACAGGATGTGCCGCCTCAGCTAGTGGTGGCGTGGCCCACTTGCTGGGCCCGCGCGCAGCAGGCCTTGTCGGCCGAGTAGCGACAGCGGCAGCGGCGGCCGCCTCACCCGGTGGCGGCAGGGCCCGCCTGGCGCGGCCCGTTCCGTCGCGGCACGCTGGCCTGTGTTGCCCTCTGCACGCACCGTTATTCACCGGGCTGCCGCCTCCTGTTGTGGCGGCCGGGCCCGCCGCCTCACGGCGTGGCGGCAGGTGACATGTGTCGCCTGCCGCGCCTGCCGCCACTAGTGAGGGGGTCTCTTTTGTCAATTTCGTCCGCAAGGGGTCTCTTTTGTCAATTCCAGTGGGCAGAGGGTCTCTTTGGACAAAAAATCTGCGGCGGTGAGACTCGCCGTTGTCCGCACGTGTGAACAGCGTGCGTGTGTCACTCAAGAACAGTACGGTGGCAGCAAGCAACATGATGTCCACTAGCGTGTGCCACACCAGCACAAAATAGGACCATACCCACGCCAGATAATCGCCAAACGAAGATAGCGCAGGTCGTGGCTGCCGTTGGTAGATGGCGCCAGTGCGCTTGGGCGGCGGGGGCATGGCCGGAAGCCTCGCTGGGTCAGCTGTGCTGTATGATGACGCCATGAAGAGTGTCATGATTGACATGGCGTCGCCGATGGAGTGGTGTAGCCGGAGCACGGCCGTGGAGGTCGCCTCAGAGGTTGGGAAGTGGAGGAAGTGGAACTCCCAAAGCGGGCGACACCTGTCCATTGGAAGCGTGGACAGTGACGCCACATAGTCCTCCACGGTCTTTTCCGGGTCAGAAACCACTGCAACAGGATCAAGCACAGGAACGACGATGTGGTCGTCCATGTTCACCTTTGTTTGCACCCATCCTGGTTTGCCATCCTTGGATCCATCCATTACCTTTTACATGCAATATTATCGGCAGATGATTATGATATATATAGAAGCAGATGGTAAATTATTTCAGATACATGTACAAGAATGGAACAGATTATACGCAAGTTCTTGTAATTACTTGAACGCTGCGGAAGCGCGGGAATCGGGTGACCAGTTCTGTTTCGCTATACCTGGAATCTGCAATGCTGCAACTTGCATTGCTATGTGTTGGCTATGAATTGTCTAGATTTGTTATAATTTTTCTTTGGAAAATGATGGCTCAGTTACCTACAAATATACATATCACTTCTTTACGTTCAATTACAATATAAACATACTCACTGAGAACCCATGAGTAGTATAGACAATACACAGCCAAATCCACAGTTTCATGGCTGTTTTACCAAATGGCCTCTAGCTTTTCCACATCAACTTTTCAAGACACAGCCTTAATGATCGACGAGCGTCTAGAAAAAAAGTTGGAATTGTATGTTGAAGCTGTGGATATAATTAAAAAAAAAGAAGGAAACTCTAACTTTTTTCATGGTAATACGTGTCTCAGTTATATTATAAAGATCATAGTACAGTCCACATACATACCGACCTGAGAAATCTGAAAAGACACTAGAACGCTAGTCTTTGCACACAGAAACACCAGTCAAGAGGTAAAACTACAAACAAGACCAAAGAATCTTCTGAGCTTGTCACCAACGTTCATTACTTGCCTTCGGCACCACCAAAACAGCCACCAAAGAAAGAAGATGACAAATCACCTCCACACCCGAGGTCAACGCGGCTCCATCGCTGATATGCCGCTTTGCGGAACTCCAAGGTGGCTCACCAATAAAGGTGAAGCCATTGCCGTTGAACAACTCAAACCGGGCAACACCTCGGACACGCCATCGAACTCCAGATCTCGCACCCCAAACGAGTAAAACATCGGAGAAACCCATACATGCCTGCCATGAACCAGAAAACCATCACACGATCCACCATCTTCTAGATGTCGCGGATGCAAAACACAATCTGCATCCGCTCCTGGACTAACTCGCAAGCTCCGCGCCGTCGTTGGAGCAAACACTGTTGCAGCGGCCGAGCCCGAGGACACAGGTCCACCAAGAGGATGTCGCTGCCACCGCACACCATCCTTATTTGAATAGATTGGTTTCCAAATCCAACCCCAACGTGGATCGTCTCGTGGGAGAAGGGTCTGCAGATCTTTTTAGTCGGCACCGCCATCACCACCGCCAAAGGCAAGACGATGAATAGCCCAAAACACTAAGCTACTGATGCGTAAACGATCCACACGCATGGATCCGGCGACCCCCCTCCCCCTACCACCGACGACTGAGATTGTTGGCGGAGGGAAGCCGCCGGAGGACGGCGGCTGAAGGAAGCGCCCTGGCGACCGGAGGTGAGATCGCCGACATCCATGTGCACATATATTCTCTTTTACGAAATCAATAAGGAAAAGGTTACTTATATATATGGGTTTGTACTTATATGTTATTTATTTTTATTCATTTCTAGAATCATACAGGAGGGTTGTATGTGTATAGATAGAAAGTAAAGGGGTCCCCGGAGAAAAACAGTAAAGGGAAAAAACCCATACAAAAATCTAAGTACAAACGGCATCCATCCTCCAAAACAACTCGAACAAAAAACAGTGACCTGAAGTTATTTTTTTTTTTAAACAACGACCTGAAACTAACTGCTACTACAACCCAAGTAGACGATCGCAGCTGCATAGCCGATAAGCACGCAAACACTTGGCCTCCGGCCTTCCACACATGTTAGCATCACTCCCAAAATGTTGAATAGTCGAAGCCAGAAAAAGAACAATTCCGTGGCTTTCAGCTGCTGCTAGAGTGTTCGTGACGTCTAACCAAATATTGTCCTCGATAATTGCGACGGGAAGCGACAATCTACTTTATCCCTGAGCTAGAGGGCAGCCTTAGGCTGGCCATAGTAGGATAACATAACCGGTATCATGTACTAACATGCGTATGTCATAGACAATTAAAAAAAGGTTATAGTGACATAGATAAATACCGTATCATAATAAATATGATATGTATCATAATAAATATGATATGTATCATAATAAATGTTATGCTAGTATGTGTTCGCATGGCAATAAATAAAACCATCTATAATACTCCCTTCGTCCGGAAATACTTGTCGCATAAATAAATAAAATTGGATGTATCTAGAACTAAAATACGTCTACATACATCCATTTTCCCGACAAGTATTTCCGGACGGAGGGAGTACTAATCTATGATACTATGCATTATGGATATAATATCACACACTATTAATATCATATGCATTATACTAATATATGGTAGTTCGGAGGTGGATTAGGAGCACTCGGTGACGCACACCTACGAAATTGCTGCCGCACGCATGCAACCTTGGGATTTGTGCCAATTTGCTGTAAAATATTACAGGCTGTTAATACGTCGGACACGTTGTAGGAAGTAACAGTCTATACCTGTTGTTGGTCATTTATTGATTTCTGTCCTGGCCGGCCTGGTACAGTAAAGTTTTCCCTACGTAATTAATTTACTCTACCATCGGCTACCTCTGGAGTCTTCTCCTTGCACCCAAGCACTCCATAGCCAGATTTGAAAAACAATTATCCTCTCGGCTGCCGGTAGTGATTTCCGAACTAACAAATTCACCAAAGAAGAAGGGGATTTAAGTTTGGTAGAATCGCTTGCTGAGAACTGAAGATGATGGCTGGTACATCTGTGAATACAGAGTGTCTCACAACCATGAGATGTTACACACATGCGCACAGAAACTTCACTTCCCTTCCCACCGGCACATTGACAAATACGCCAGAGAGCTGGTATCTCAACTGCGTCGGAATAATGTCAACCTTAGCAAAGTTTACAGCATAATCAACACATTTTTTGGGCGTATAGAGAATGTTCCTTTCACCAAGAGATGCCTGAGGACCTTGTGCGTGAAACTAAGCAGAGACCAGGGAAATGAAGATGCTAAGAAGACAATGGATTATTTTGCTGAGCTCAAGCAATCTGACCCTGAATTCACTTATACAGTCTGACCCTGATATAACCAGATCTTGCAGTGCGTGCTGAAGCCTATGGCATGGCTGCCCCGATTTGGTGTCTGGTTGGAACGGAATCGATTTGTGCCGACATGTGTAGGGGGGTGGTGTTTATAATTGGAGGAAGCAAGCGTGTGGGGACACCTGGTCGGCGAGATTGATGGTTGTACAGATGCATTTACGACTGTTCAAGCAGGCTTTTGGGCAGGTAATTGTTGACTTGGGGGGGAGATGTTATTTATTGAGAAGCGGCTACAACGTGACGTGGACCAGCGGTTGGACGTAAATAATGAACATTAATGTCGGCGTTAATCTGGAAAATGAGGAGTGATAGTGAAGTGAGGTAATCAATTAGGTGGATAATGAAAAATAAATATATCATACATCCGATTATGAATATATCAAGGGGGTACAAGTTGTGATACACGATTACAACATCTAATCAGAGGGTGCATAAATATAAAAACATAATTTGCCGGTGGATGACAACTTGTTATAGACAATACAGATAAACATATTTATTCATTGGTAAGCGGCTTGAACTTGAAGGACAGGCACGAGTCAGGAGAGGTCATGGCGGCTTCAAGCGACCTTGCAGCATACGAAGAACAGAGCGAGCAAATTGACTAGGAGGAGAGCGATGATGATGCGGTGGAATTTCGTGTCTTCGCGGGCCGAGACGGTGAACAGCCTTGGCTACTTGGCACGTATGACGTTGATGTAGTTCTCCTCCCATTTCCAAAAGTTGCACTTGCGAGTCTTGCAAAAACGAAAGAAAAAATGAAGATGGGATATCGCACTAGGACTGGATAGAACAGAAAAATTGAAAAAAGTATTAGGACATACCCACTTGTGCTCGCACTTGTAAAAGCGCTTGCCTGGATTGTTTGTCGTGCGAGAGACCCACCACTGAACCATCCCATTGTTGCAGGAAGGGCAAATCATGAGTGGAAGTGGTGGCTGCTCCTCAAGAGAAACAAGGGGGGAGCTAGAGAAACAAGGGGGAGCTGGAGCTTGACATGGGAGCGCTTGAGCTAGACATGGCAATGCGAACCATGTACAAGGGAGGAAGCTGTTCTTGATGGTGTATATGAATTGTTCTTGATGGTATGATATGCAGTAGTGAGGAAGCTGCAAGCTGCAAGTATTTTATATCTGACGAGAGGAGGAAGATGACCGTTGTTAGTGAGGATTGAGCCGTTGCGAGAAATTGAGGAGCATGTGCCTTAAATTCATATGGGTAGTTTGGAGTTGGCGGATGAGAGGGGGAGAAGGACAGGAGGATGTGACTTTGTCTGGACGCGGGGAGAAAGCGCGTTGAACTGTTCAGGTGATATACCACACTGTAGAAATGAATACTAGACGTTAAATGGTGTGAATACGACGGAGCTAATATAGCGAGTCCGAATCCCAATGCTAGTGGATGGGATGGATTACAGTGAGGGGAGTCGCCGAGAGCTCCTAGGCATTTTCGATGATAGTTCCCACTATGGCCAGCCTTAGTGCATCTGCGTCTGTTAATAGTAAGCCAATTATAAATCTATAAGTTGCTTTTCTTCTCTCTTCTCTTCTCTTCTCTTTTACTTCAAGTAGACAAAAATCTAATGTGGTATTTTTTATAACCCGCCTACGTCAGTCACACTATTATATTTGCTCCAAAAGGCTGCTGCCTCGATCGCACTAAGGAAGCACTTCCTCGTTGACAGCGGCATTTTAGATTGAAGCCTGGAATTTGTCAAAAAGCACAACTATGATTTCAAAGTTTAAAAATGAATAAAAAATCTGTGAAATCATATACATATTTTCTAGGTATATGTAAAGTTTAATAAGATAAGTTGTAGGGTACTTACCAATACAAAGTTTTGGTCCCAAGATAACAAAATACAACTGCCGGCAAGTGCAGCACCGGGCCGTTCAGAACATCACTAGTAGAAAAAGGGTCAAACGTGAAGCACATTAGTGCCGGTTTGTATTTGAGCCGGCACAAATGTATACATTAGTGCCGGTTCCAACGGCTAGCCGGGCCGCTCTCATTAGTACCGGTTCGTGGCTAACCTTTAGCACCGGTTCATGCCACGAACCGGTACTAATGAGAGTGGTGGCAGGATGTTGTCAGTCTGGGCTCCCTCCAGCACCTTTAGTACCGGTTCTTGGCACGAACCGGTACTAAAGGTCGTCCTACATAAACCCTTCGTCCACCCGAGCTCGCTCTGTTCTTCCCCTTTCCCCTCTCCTCTCTGTTCTTCCCCTCTTCCTCTCGAGCTCATCACACATTTTGCCCAAAATTTGTCAAGATTTGAAGGCCCCCATCCATTCAAATGATCACAAAGGTTAGCAACTTTGTCCTTTCATCTCTCATTGCTAGATTAGCTCTTGCAATGCTTTATATAGTTATTAATTTGTGAGTTTAGTAATTTGGGAGGAAATATATATATATATATATATGCTAGTATTTGATTTATATGCAATTTGAGGTTAAAATAACACTTAGTTTGCATATGTAGGTGTGGTTTACTTAGTGCCTTCTAAATCTCCGTCGTAACCACCGTCGATCGCCCGCACCGTCCCGTCGCCGGCACCACCTTGTGGTGAGCCTCTTGTTCATGAAATTTTATATAAAAATTGATGTTTGTGTGATTTGGATATATAGTTACTCGTATAATAATTATCTTACCCGTACGTTGTTTGTTATACATAGTGCCATGGTTTTGATATCCGTCCCCTTCGGCCCTCGTCCTTGTTATGATTCGGATGTGGTATATTCTCTTTTAAAACTATTTGTTGCATTTCGTGTTTTTGACAAATTATGCACATCAAGTTGACATAGATATTTTTATCTAGGAGGTATGTGAACCGGAAATTCCAACCGACCCTATTGTCGAGAGGTTAAATTTAGTTGAAAGAGAAAACGAGTACTTGAAAGAAAAATTGAAAAGAATTGAGGGGGAGAAGATGGAATTGGAGTTGCATGTTGCCGATGTCGTCGATGATCACAAGATCAAGAAAGAGAAAATGCGCTTGAAGATTAGAAAGATTAGAAAATATGCCATCGATAGTGAGGCTTGGTATCATTATGTTGTTGGATCAATTGTTACCTTAGTTCCGATCTTGATCGCATTTGTTGTTGCATTTAAATGCTTTAGCTAGAGAGTTATTTGTTTGTTGCATTTAAGTGTTGTATGAACTTGTATTAATTTGGTCTATTCGGTGTTGTGTAATGAAGATGAGCCGGCAATGGATGTACGATGACCGATGCTCTCCCTAGTTCGTTGAGGGCGTGCATACTTTTCTGTTTGCGGCTGAGGCAAACAAGCGGGCGGATGGTTTTATGCCTTGTCCATGCGCTGGCTGTAAGAAAGGTCGCAATTACTCTACGTCAAGAACCATTCACGTCCACCTGTTTGAGTCCGGTTTCATGCCCCACTATAATGTTTGGACCAAGCACGGAGAAAGAGGGGTTATGATGGAAGACAATGAAGAAGAAGAGGACGACGACAACTATCCTGGCCATGGGTTCCCTGAATACGATGATACAACAATGGGGGAAGAAGCTGAGCCGGCAATGCAGGAAGAAGCTAAAGAAGAGGCATCAGATGAGCCCGTTGATGATCTAGGTCGGGTCATTGCCGATGCAAAGAGAAACTGCGCAAGTGATTTGGAGAAGAAGAAGTTGCAGCGCATGTTAGAGGATCACAAAAAATTGTTGTACCCGAATTGCGTAGGTGACAAGAAAAAGCTGGGCACCACACTGGAATTGCTGCAATGGAAGGCAGAGAATGGTGTATCTGACAAGGGATTTGGAAAGTTGCTGGTAATGATAAAGGATATGCTTCCAAAGGACAACGAATTGCGCGAGAGTACGTATGAAGCAAAGAAGGTTGTCTGCCCTCTAGGGTTAGAGGTGCAGAAGATACATGCATGCCCTAATGATTGCATCCTCTACCGCGGTGAGTACAAGGATTTGAACGCTTGCCCGGTATGTGGCGCATTGCGCTATAAGATCAGCCGCGATGAGCATGGTGATGTCGAGGGCGAGCGCCCCAGGAAGAAGATTCCTGCCAAGGTGATGTGGTATTCTCCTATAATACCACGGTTGAAACGTTTATTCCAAAACAAAGAGCATGCCAAGGCGATGCGATGGCACAGAGAAGACCGTAAGAAAGACGAAAAGTTGAGAGTACCCGCTGACGGGTCGCAGTGGAGAAAAATCGAAAGAAAGTACCGGAAGGAGTTTGCAGATGACGCAAGGAGCGTATGGTTTGGTCTAAGCGCAGATGGCATTAATCCTTTTGGGGAGCAGAGCAGCAACCATAGCACCTGGCATGTGACTCTATGTTTGTATAACCTTCCTCCTTGGTTGTGCATGAAGCGGAAGTTCATTATGATGCCAGTGCTCATCCAAGGCCCTAAACAACCCGGCAACGACATTGATGTGTACCTAAGGCCATTAGTTGAAGAACTCTTACAACTGTGGAATGGAACAGGTGTGCGTGCATGGGATGAGCACAAACAGGAAGAATTTGACCTAAAGGCATTGCTGTTCGTGACCATTAATGATTGGTCTGCTCTCAGTAACCTTTCAGGACAGACAAACAAGGGATACCACGGATGCATGCACTGTTTGGATGATACCGACAGTATATATTTGAATAGTTGTAAGAAGAATGTGTACCTGGGACATCGTCGATTTCTTCCGAGCAGGCATCCCGTAAGAAAGAAAGGCAAGCATTTCAAAGGTGAGGCGGATCACCGGACGAAGCCGCGCCACCGTACTGGTGCTGATGTACATGATATGGTCACGGATTTGAAGGTGATATTTGGAAAGGGTCCTGGCGGAAAATCTGTTCCAAAGGACGCTGACGGACGCGCACCCATGTGGAAGAAGATATCTATATTTTGGGACCTGCCATATTGGAAAGACCTAGAGGTCCGCTCCGCAATCGATGTGATGCACGTGACGAAGAATCTTTGCGTGACCCCGCTTGGCTTCTTGGGCGTGTATGGGAAGACAAAAGATACACCTGAGGCACGGAAGGACCAGCAACGTATGCACGGAGAAGACGGCATACATCAGGGTCATGCAAGCTACGCTCTTACCAAAGAAGAGAAGAAAATCTTCTTTGAATGCCTGCTCAGTATTAAGGTACCGTCTGGCTTCTCGTCGAATATAAAGGGAATAATAAACATGGCAGAGAAAAAGTTTCAGAACCTAAAGTCTCATGACTGCCATGTGATTATGACGCAACTGCTTCCGGTTGCATTGAGGGGGCTTCTACCGGAAAACGTTCGATTAGCCATTGTGAAGCTATGTGCATTTCTCAATGCAATCTCTCAGAAGGTAATCGATCCAAAAATCATACCAAGATTACAGAATGATTTGGTGCAATGTCTTGTCAGTTTCGAGTTGGTGTTCCCACCATCCTTCTTCAACATCATGACACACGTCCTAGTTCACATGTGCCAAGAGATTAACATTTTGGGTCCTGTATTTCTACACAATATGTTACCCTTTGAGAGGTTCATGGGAGTCTTAAAGAAATATGTTCATAACCGTGCTAGGCCAGAAGGAAGCATCTCCAAGGGCCATCAAAATGAGGAGGTCATTGAGTTTTGTATTGACTTTATTCCTGACCTTAAGCCGATTGGTGTTCCTGAATCGCGGCATAACGGCAGACTGGATGGAAAAGGCACGCTAGGAGGGGAACAAATAATATGTATGGACGGACATTCTCTCACTGAAGCACACTACACAGTTCTACATAATTCCGCCTTGGTGGCTCCGTATATGGATGAACACAAGAATTTGCTACGCTCCAAACATCCGGAGCGGTCTGATGACTGGATTACACGTGAACAAACCAGGAGTTTCGCCAGCTGGTTGCAGACACGTACCATGCATGACACCTCTATTGAAGATGACCTGTACTTGCTGTCCCAGTTACCATCTTCGAATATAATGACTTTCAAAGAGTACGAGATAAATGGTAATACATTTTACACGATCGCCCAAGATAAGAAGAGCACCAACCAAAACAGTGGTGTCCTCTTTGATGCAGAAACCAAGACGGGAAAGGAAACATATTATGGTTATATACAGGACATATGGGAACTTGACTATCGACGTGGTTTAAAGGTCCCTTTGTTTCGGTGCAAATGGGTCAATATGACACAAGGCGGGGTAACGGAAGACCCGCAGTACGGAATGACAACAGTGGATCTCAACAATCTTGCGTATGCAGACGAACCATTCTTCCTAGCCAATGATGTGGCACAGGTTTTCTATGTGAAGGACATGTCTACCAAGCCAAGTAAAAGAAAAGATAAGGAAGCGAATGCATCGTACGATGAGACAAAGCGGCACATAGTTCTTTCTGGGAAGAGAAACATCGTGGGAGTGGATGACAAGACAGACAAGTCAGAAGATTATGAAAAGTTTGATGAAATTGCTCCATTCATAGTGAATATTGACCTGAGCATCCCGTTAAATGATGAAGATTTTCCATGGTTACGGCGCAAAGGGACACACGCGAAGAAAAAGTTTCACACCCAAAGATCTGGGATGTGATCGGCTTCACTAGCTATCATCACTTTCTTCTGTGTTTCGCACCAAGAGGGGAATCTCTGTAATAGTTAGGGTAGTTATGTGTTTTGGCATTTGAAACGCGAAGAAATTTTATGTGCAAACAAATTCTTTCATGCCTTTACTGATTTTAAAAGTTAAGTTATTCACAAACTAGTGATTCACACTAATTTCAAATAATTCAAAATTTAAACTATTCAAATTTGAAAACTACGGGCACTAAGAGAAAGTTTGTAATTTTTCGTACCTAAAACAAAAATGTTCACAAAGAAACTCTAAATACACAAAAAAAATAAAGCAAAAAAAAAGCGCTAACAGAAAGTTTGTAATTTTTTGTACCTAAAACAAAAATGTTCACAAAGAAACTCTAAATACATAAAAAAACAACACAAAAATAAATAAAGCAAAAAATAAAATAAAAAAAAGCCCGCCTACTAGGCCAGAGCGGCCTGCATACGACAAGAAACCCAACCTGTCGTTGGGCTAGGATACAGGCCCGCAAAGGCCAAGTGGGCCCACAGGGCTGCAAAGAACACGTAGGCCCAGTAAGCCTGCATTATAGAGGAGCTCGAGAGAGCGACCGCACGGGGGTTTATAAACCAGTGCGGTCGCCCCTCGGCTAGCAAGGTGGGACTAAACTTGCCGCACCGCACCTGCGCCAGCGCACCCCCTTTACTACCGGGTCGTGGCACAAACCGGTACTAAAGGGGGGGCCTTTAGTACCGGTTTGTGCCACCACCCAGTACTAAAGGGGGTCGCTTCCCGCCGCTTGGCCTGGCCAAAGCAGGCCTTTAGTACTGGTTGGTGGCTCCAACCGGTACTAAAGGCGCCTTCTATATATACAACGGCTATGAAAATTTCAGTTTCCCTCTCTGTTCGTTCCTCTGTTTCCGTCTCCGTTGCCGTCGCCGCCGCCCTCGATCGTCTCCGTCGCCGCTCGTCTCCGTCACCGCCCCCGTCCCCGTCGCCGCCCTCGTCTCCATCGCCGCCCCGGGCCCGTCCCTGTCGCGCCGTCCCCGTCCCCGTCGCGCCGTCCCCGTCCCCGTCGCGCCGTCCCCGCCGACGCCGCCCCGGCCGTCGCCTCGCCGTCACCTCGCCCGCTGTGAGCCCTCCCCGAGCCCGTACAGACACACACACAAGCATGTTTAATTAGTTTAGATAATTAGTCTTTAATTAGTTTAGATTATTTAGATTATTATTTTGTATGTTTAATTAGTTTAGATAATTAGTGTTTAATTAGTACACACACACACACACGTATTTTGTATGTTTAATCAGTTTAGATTATTATTTTTTTCACTATTATATATGTATGAATGCATGTTAGATGGATATAATTAGTGTTTAATCAGTTAGAAATTAGTGTTATATAGAAATGTTAGAAACTAGTGTTATATAGAAATGTTAGAAATGTTAGAAATTTTAGTGTTATTTAGATTATTTAGATTAGCATAATTAGTGTTATATAGAAATGTTAGAAATTTTAGTTATCAAAATCCAATCATTAAAAAATGTTACTTTTTGCGGGCATATAGCTAGTATTTGTTCTCGACGATGCCCGGCCCGCATCCTCGTCGTCGACCCGTCCGCGACGACGTCCAGCCGACCCATGTCCGGGACTGGGCTCCGCCGGGCTGGCACTGGGAGGTGATGCCTGGAGGGGCGCGCCGCTTGATGAGGAACCAGGCCCCGGGTCCCGTCGTCGACCCTGATCTCGTTTGGTGGCGTTCGCGTGGGCCAATTTCGGTGTGGAGGGACCCGGCCCCGCCGGAGGTGGTACGTCGCCGTGTCAGGGAGGAGGACGAGCACGTCCATCGCTACATGGTTGTGTTAGAGGGCGGCAGCTTCTCCAATACCTGGCAGTATCTTCAGGGATCTCACTTCAGCTATGATCCTGTGAGGGTTCCTTCTCTTTGGGTGTCCACCGCCCGCGCCGCAGGAACCGCGAGTGTCCTAGATTCTTCTGTAGTATTCGATCTTTAATTAGCTAGCGAGTGATGTACTATTCAATATTATATATTATTCAAGACGATGTATTCGAGATTATATCTATTATTCTAGACGAAGTATTCGAGATTATATCTATTATTCGAGACGATGTAATTTGAATACTAAATTGTTTTATATTTCTTTTGAATTAGTTAAATAAAAGCTATGACAGACAATACCGACAGAGAGGGAGAACAGACCATGTTCGATATGATACGCGGGCCAGATGATGATCAGAATGAAGAAAATTATGACGGCTCCGAATTTCTAAACAACACCGGAGAGGGTGTTATGATATTCGATCGCGACGACCGAATCGATGAAGTCATGAACTACGATTATGACAATGACGAAGAACATGTTGATCCTGAAACAACAAAGACCGGCGAGGTATATATATTTATATAAGCAGGTATCTGGTGATCATCACATGTTTTAAATGACTTGAAGATATATTAACGAATCGATCTTTGTTCTTTCAGCCATCCGGATCGAGCAAATCTTCAGGCAAAAGGACGAAACGAGGCCCGAACAAAAAGTTGAAGCAGGGCGTAAAGTACAATATCGAGGCAGTCAGACCTAATGGCGAACCATTAGCGCCTAAGAAGATTGCGGACAAGTTCATTCGTCAGTGCGGAGTTCTTGTGAAGGACCAACTCTCGATCTCCCTTCAAGAATGGAGAGAGCCAGCAAAAGACAAAAGACAAAAAGGCAAAGAGGACGCTGCTCCACGTCCAGATGTTACTTTTGTCGACAAGAATCAAAAAGATCTGCTTTGGGATACTCTCATGGAACATTTCACCCTACCAGATCATTTCACAGAAGCAGATGTGCAGAAAGTCAAGGACGCTGCTCTTAGGAAGATGGCGGTTGCATTCAAGAACCACAAGAATCGTGAATGGGACAAGTACGTCAAGGGAGGAAGGAAGACTCCAGTATTCGAGGGAACACTAGAGAACCAACGTGCTCATTGGGACGATTTCGTGAAATTCAAGGATTCGAAATTAGCTAAGGAACGGTCGAGAATAAACAAGAAGAATGCCAAAAACAAGGATAAGTTCCATAAGCTGGGGCCAGGTGGCTATGCGGTGGCAATGCCTAAGTGGGATAAGTCTGAGAAAGATATGGAGGATGCAGGTGCCACTCTGGTTACTAAGAGCTGGCCCCCCAGGGTCAGGACTTGGTTCTATGCGCATGGGGGGGAGTTGGACCCGAAGACAGGCAATGTTTCGACGAGGGCAAGTCTGAAGGGAGCCGACGATGCGATACTTGTTGCAATAGAAGAGGCACGATCGGGGGTGTTCCAGCCCAACAGAGAGAACGACGAGCTTAGGCGTGCCCTGGGAAATCCTGAACAACCGGGAAGAACACGAGGCAAGGGCGCTATTCCGTGGTATGAGGGGTTTTCAGACTGGAACACCGACTACAGAACCCGTGCGAGAAAGAAGATTGCGGAGGAGAAGAAGAGGAAGATGGAGGAGGAGCAGAGGAAGCGGGACTATGAACGCCTTCAAGGCCTAGAAGAAAGTCAAGCAGAATTGGTAGTCAAATTCCAGCGGCAGCAGGAGCAGATCGACTCACTTACCCAGCAAAGGGTGTCTCAGCAGCTGCAGCAGCTAGCGAATGATCCATCATTGGATAGCACCGCCCCATCCATGCCGAGAAGCAGCGTGGGTTCCGCCCCGGACGACGCAATGCTGGGTAGATACCCCATGGATGACATCACGGAGAACACTAGCTGCGAGCTACACGTCAAAATGAAGAACATATCCATGAAGGTGGCGGACGCCGTTGCTTTTACAAATCCCCCCGAGGCAACCTTCCATTGCAACCCAATTCCAGCGGGCTATGCTCGTGTCTTGGTTGATGAGGTGGTGGACCCATATTCGGAGCTAGAGCTTGACTATCCTGGAGGTGACGACGAGCGCTTTCTCGGAGACACCAAACATCGTATCATCCTATGGAAAAAGGATTGCATCATCTTTCGAAGGCCACCGACACCGCGTCAGCCGACTCCTCGTCGAAGTCCGCCACCGAGTCAGCAGTCTCCCGCTCCTGCAAGTCCACCAAGTCCGGCAAAGTGTCAGGCCACTCCTCCTCCAAGTCCGGCACAACCTCAGGCCACTCCTCCTCCAAGTCCGGCACAGCTTCAGGCAGCCACTCCTCCTCGTCCAACTCAGCCCCGTCAGCCATCTCCGCCGCCTCAGCAATCACAGAAGAGACACCCCGCAGCTATGGTGCATAGCGGTACGAGTCGAGGTAGTACAGGAAGTACAGGCGGAGGCAAGCGATATAAATATGGTCCAAGCCTCACGCCTCTTCCGTAGAGGGCTTATGACAGGTCCGAGGAGGAAATCGCAGCCATATCGAAGTCCGAGGTGGAAGCCCATTTTGCACCGAAACCGCCACCGGCGCCAAGGGAGAAAGTGCCTGAGAAAACGATTGACCACTTCATTCGTATGGCTCAACCACCAGCTCCCAAGCCTGTTGACACAGACTATGAGCGCCACATCAGGAAGTTAAATCGAGCACATCTACATAAGGAGGCGAGCTCGGGATCGAGCAAACAAGAAGCAGCTGTCAAAAAATGCGGGAAAACCATTCCCCAACTGAGAGAACAGGCGGCGCAATCAATCCCCTCGCTTGTTGTGCCAACAACACATGACAGTACGCGTGCCCAATATTATTGTGGGCAAACAGTTTACGTTCCTGAGGTGGGCAATGTGGTAATAACGGAGGAGCATATAATGCAGGCTGAAGTTCTCAAAATCACTGTTGGACAACTCCTCGAGATCGAGCCCATGCCTGTGCTTAGAGAGGATGAAATAAAACAGAAATATGTCCGGGGCCAACCTTTGGTCGAGCCAGACAAGGTCAAGAACCTCCCAACGAGAATGTATGAATTGCATCAATGGTACATGAACATTACCAAGATTTCCGATCGATTGTCCCTCATGGTGAATGTCAAGAAGGAGCATTACTACCATGAGAAAGCTGTGTCCGTTGAGTATTCTGAACTGTTTCAGTTATACAATCAAGACGCACTCGACAAATCTATCGTCAGTTGCTATTGTTTGTAAATGATTTCTTTATGTAATTTAAGTCTCAAGCTAGCTGTAGTGATCCTTCTGATCAATCATTACCTGTAATTATCCTCACTATATTCTTTTCTGTGGTATTATATGCAGGATGAAGATGTATGAAATGAGAAAAGGTGGACGCTATGGCATTGGGTTCATTGACCCAAACACCGTTAATGAATACACATGGAAAATAGATGCACGTCATCAAAAGGCCGTAGAGGACAGCATGCTAGAGTTCTTGAAGCTCCTCAAATACAATGAAGATATACTACTTCCTTACAACTTCCAGTGAGTCACGCTGTCTTGTACTACAAATTCTCTGTTTTTGCCTACTAGCTAGCTACATGTTTTTGCTTACATATGCCCGCTTAATTAAGACATGCAAACGTGTGTGCATGCAGATATCATTGGGTCTTGTGTATCATTAAAGTTGACAACGGAACAGTTGAAATACTGGACTCACTACTCAAAGAAAAAACTGACTATAACATCTTGTTTGGGATAGTCAACAGGTAATTTCAATCATTATTAACTATATATATCGGCCTATTTAGTTCGTCATTTCATGATATGAACTATTTAATAACCCCTTTATTCATTTTCTTTGTCGGCGGGCAGGGCTTGGGCAAGGTTCATCAGCGTCACGGAAGGCGAATGGAAAGAAAAGCTTAAATGGGGAAGACCCAAGGTAAGTAATTAAGTAGTACTAGCTAGCTAGCTAGCTGCCATCTCTTTAATTATCATGCTTGATTAATTATTATCTGATCAAATTCCATTCTCGTAAAGGCCCTGAAGCAGGCGCAGGGGACTGATCTGTGTGCATTCTGCGTTTGCGAGAACATTCGCATGATGGCGTCCGAAAGGAGCAGATCTCAAAGACAGGAATGGGTACGCTTGTCAAAACACTATTCACAATTTTTACACCATTATCGATATCTAGTCACACAACTAATACACATGCATATTGATCTCCTTCTTAACAGTTCAGAGAGGTGCGGGAGAAGCTCCTGGAAACGGAGCGCGTAGAAGCACTTCAAGAGGAAATAGCGGGATTTTTGCTCGACCAGGTCATAAATCCGAAGGGAGAATACTATTACCCGCTACCGCCCTCATGAAAACCACTTCCAATTGTCATCATGCTCCGAAGGCACCAATTAGGCTAATGCCACTGGCTCCGAAGGCAACATGCATATGTAGGAGCAATTGTATATAGCTATACATGTGTGTATGTGTGAATTAATTAATATGATGGTTTGTGAGACATTAATTGATGATATATATATGCATGATTGGTTCTACTAGAAATTCTATTTATATTTATATTTATATTTATATATATATATATATATATGCATAACGTGTACAATGTGTAGTATCGTAAAATACCAGCAAACGAAAAAGAATTAAAATGGAAATACAAAATTAAATGAAAAAGAAATCATAAAACTAAAAACCCCCCAAACCTTATAGTACCGGTTGGTCTTACCAACCGGTACTAAAGGGCTCCAGGCCCCTGGAGCTGGCTCGTGCCACATGGTTTCCCTTTAGCACCGGTTCGTGCTGAACCGGTACTAAAGAGGGGGGCCTTTAGTGCCCACACTTTAGTGCCGGTTATGGAACCGGCACTAAAGGGCCTTACGAACCGGTGCTATTGCCCGGTTCTGCACTAGTGCATGGTCACATTCGTTCGCCTTTTCATGTCTTAGGGCGTGTTTGGTTCAAGTTTTGAACAGTAGTTGCATTGCATACACTTCTCAATGCAGCCTGGTTGAGGAAAAACAAGCCCTAATACGCTATATGCAACTTGTTTGGTTGCCTACATTCCTAGTCCCTGCATTAGGTAATACGCAAGTGCACTTTGTTTGGTTGGCTGCATTGGCCCTAGCGGCACATGAACACGGTGTTTGGTTGCATATGGCGTACATGTTGTGCTTACCTTGTACCCTAGTTGGTGAGCTTACCCACAATGATCACACCTAGCACACCAACGCCACAACACAGCAATGATGACGAACTGGGCGAAGATGATGAAGTTCTTCAGCTTCAGGACGAACTGACGATCCACCTTAGCAGCTTCCACTTTGACAGCTCCAACCTTGGCACTGTCGACACTGCTGCCTCCGTGCTTTTGCACCCAGGCGGAGTAAGCTTGTTATGCTGCCTGCCTAGTCTTGAACCCTCTATAGTTGCTGTTGATATACGATGCCACTTGTGCATTGGCTTCTTCCCATGAACTATAAACCCCTGGAACCTCACCGATGAACATGGCATACAACCTGCCCTAGCAATGCACAAGAGCAAGAGTTGAAGCAGAAAATCAATGGAGCACAAGTAGTAAGCAAAGTAGCACACAAACAACATTGGAGAAGAAGAGAAGTAAAGCATGCATGATCATACGGCATAGCAAGTTCAACCTAGCACTACCTTGGTGTTAACCTACCACCACATCCAAAAGAGGGTGTCGTCCTACCACCGCAAGTTCACCATCAGCGTGAGGGATTAGTATACACCACCTCACCAAAATATATAGACCATCAAATAGTTTTTGAGCCCTAGCTACACAAAATGTACATCGTCATCGTCATCATCTTCGTCGTCGCCACCACCATCACCGTCGGGGATCATGCACGCTCACAGGCAGCACTACTCTAGTAGTAGTGCTTGCCCAGCCAGCTCCTGAGCCACAGCACCCTGTGAGCGTCGGCCATGGGAACGAACCCAACACCCTGGGCCTTGTTGTCAAGTAGGTGGCTGAGAGCTGCCATGACACTAGTAGAAAAGGGGGCAAAGGTCCAGGCCGGGTCAGCCCATTAGTCCCGATTCAGTCCAGAACTGGGACCCATGGGGGCATTGGACCCGGTTCATGAGCCCTGGGGGCCGGCCGGGCCACGTGGGCCATTGGTCCCGGTTCGTCTGGACCTTTTGGTCCCTGTTGGTGGGACGAACCGGGACCAATGGGCCTCGCTCCTGGCCCACCACCATTGGTCCCGGTTGGTGGCTTGAACCAGGACCAAAGGCTGCCCTTTAATCTCGGTTCATGCCACCAACCGGGACCAATGAGGCTCCTGGCCCAAACACTGCTCTGTTTTTTCTGGCCGCCGAGGGGGAGAGGGCTTGGTGGTGCTCTAGCTCACCTCCTATGCACACAAGGTGTTCGATGGAATGCCCGAGCCACACTACTTAAGCTTTCTCCTCTCCAAGCTTGACCTCCAAGCTCCATTTTCCTCAATATTTGTCTAGGTTTAGCGGTCCGTCACACCCCGTCCCCGTCTTCACCGACATCGATCACCCGCGCCGATCTCATCGCCGGCACCACCGTGGTGAGCCTCTTGTTCTTATCTTCTTTCTGAAAGGAAAAATATTCTTACTTGTATGTTTAGATAGATACTTGTATTATTTTCTTGCTTTTATTATTGCATCTTATATAGTGCGATGGTTTTGGTATCCACCCCCATCGGCCCTCGTCCTGTCTGTGATTCGGATGTGGTATATATTATCTTTTCATAACTATTGGTTCATTTATTGTTTATGACAATTATGCCAACCAACATGACATAGATTTTATTTATCTAGGAGGTTGTTGAACCGGAAATTCCAATCGACCCTATTGTCGAGAGGTTAAATTTAGTTAAAGAAGAAAACCATTTCTTGAAGGAAAAAATAAGAAAAATTGAGGAGGAGAAGATGATATTGGAGTTGCATGTTGCGGATGTCTCCGATGATCACAAGATCAAGATGGATGCAATGCGCTTGAAGATTAGAAAGATTAGAAAATATGCCATTCATACCGAGGCTTGGTATCATTATGCAGTTGGATCAGTTGTTACCTTGATTGTGATTATGATCGCATTTGTTTTCGCATTGAAATGTTTTACATAGTTTCAATGTATGGTTTAATTAATTAGATGCTCTGGAGAGCTATATGTTGTTAGATGAGAACTATGTATGTACTTTGGTTTTAATGTGATGATGAACTTCTATTAATTTGGTCACTTAATTATCTATTCATGATGTTTTGCAATGGTTTTTGACACACTTAATTATATTTAATGCATGCAGATGAACCGGCAATGGATGTACAGTGACAGACACACCTTCGAGTACATTAAGGGCGTGCATGAGTTTCTCGAAGCGGCTGAGGCAATCAAGCAGAATGGTTTTATGTGTTGTCCATGCATTAAATGTGGGAATATGATGTCTTACTCTAACCGGAAAATCCTTCACACCCACCTGCTTTACAAGGGTTTCATGCCACACTATAATGTTTGGACGAGGCACGGAGAAATAGGGGTTATGATGGAAGACGGCGAAGAAGAAGAGTACGATGACAACTATGTGCCCCCTGAATACGGTGATGCTGCAACGAGGGGAGCTGGTGAAGATCAAGAGGAACCAGACGATGTGCCCAATGATGCTGCAACGGGTGAAGCTGCTGAAGATCAAGAGGAACCAGACGATGTGCCCGATGATGATGTCTCCGCCGGGTCATTGTCGATGTAAGGACGCAATGCGAAAGTCAAAAGGAGAAGCTGAAGTTCGATCGCATGTACGGGGATCAAAAAAAGGGTTGTACCCCAATTGCGAAGATGGCAACACAAAGCTCGGTACTGTACTGGAATTGCTCCAGTGGAAGGCAGAGAATGCTGTGCCTGACAAAGGATTTGAGAAGCTACTGAAAATATTGAAGAAGAAGCTTCCAAAGGATAATGAATTGCCCGACAGTACATACGCAGCAAAGAAGCTCGTATGCCCTCTAGGATTGGAGGTGCAGAAGATACATGCATGCCCTAATGACTGCATCCTCTACCGTGGTGCATACAAGGATCTGAACGCATGCCCGGTATGTGGTGCATTGCGGTATAAGATCAGACGAGATGACCCTGGTGATGTTGACAGCGAGCCCCCCAGGAAGAGGGTTCCTGCGAAGGTGATGTGGTATGCTCCTATAATACCACAGTTGAAACGTCTATTCAGAAACGGAGAGCATGCCAAGTTGATGCGTGGCACAGTGAGGACCGTAAGAAAGACGGGAAGTTGAGAGCACCCGCTGACGGGTCGCAATGGAGAAAAATCAAGAGAAAGTACTAGAATGAGTTTGCAAAGGACCCAAGGAACGTATGGTTTGCTTTAAGCGCGAATGGCATTAATCCTTTCGGGGAGCAGAGCAGCAATCACAGCACCTGGCCCGTGACTCTATGTATGTATAACCTTCCTCCTTGGATGTGCATCAAGCGGAAGTTCATTATGATGCCAGTTCTCATCCAAGGCCCTAAGCAACCCGGCAACGATATTGATGTGTACCTAAGGCCATTAGTTGAAGAACTTTTACAGCTGTGGAATGGAAACGGTGTACGTACGTGGGATGAGCACAGACAGGAGGAATTTAACCTAAAGGCATTGCTGTTCGTGACCATCAACGATTGGCCCGCTCTCAGTAACCTTTCAGGACAGACAAACAAGGGATACCACGCATGCATCCACTGTTTAGATGACACTGAAAGTATATACCTGGACAAATGCAGGAAGAATGTGTACCTAGGCCATCGTCGATTTCTTCCGACCAACCATCAATGTCGAAAGAAAGGCAAGCATTTCAAAGGCGAGGCATATCACCGGAAGAAGCCCACCATGCATACCGGTGATCACGTACTTGCTATGGTCAATGATTTACACGTAATCTTTGGAAAGGGTCCCGGCACACTAGCTGTTCCGAATGACGCTGAGGGACACGCGCCCATGTGGAAGAAGAAATCTATATTTTGGGACCTACCCTACTCGAAAGACCTAGAGGTCCGCTCTTCAATCGACGTGATGCACGTGATGAACAACCTTTGCGTGAACCTGCCAGGCTTCTTGGGCATGTATGGAAAGAAAAAAGATACACCTGAGGCACGGGAGGACCTGCAATGTTTGCACGAAAAAGACGGCATGCCTCCGAAGCAGTATGAAGATCCTGCCAGCTACGCTCTTACGAAAGAAGAGAAAGAAATCTTCTTTGAATGACTGCTCAGTATGAAGGTCCCGACTGGCTTGTCGTCGAATATAAAGGGAATAATAAATATGCCAGAGAAAAAGTTCCAGAACCTAAAGGCTCATGACTGCCACGTGATTATGATGCAACTACTTCCGGTTTCCTTGAGGGGGCTTCTACCGGAAAACGTCCGATTAGCCATTGTGAAGCTATGTGCATTCCTCAATGCAATATATTAGAAGGTGATCGATCCAGAAATCGTACCAAGGCTAAGGAGTGATGTGGCGCAATGTCTTGTCAGTTTCGAGATGGTGTTCCCACCATCCTTCTTCAATATCATGACACACGTCCTAGTTCATCTAGTCGACGAGATTGTCATTCTGGGGCCCGTATTTATACACAATATGTTCCCGTTTGAGAGGTTCATGGGAGTCCTAAAGAAATATGTCTGTAACCGTGCTAGGCCAGAAGGAAGCATCTCCATGGGCCATCAAATAGAGGATGTCCTCGGGTTTTGTGTTGACTTCATTCCTGGCCTTAAGAAGATAGGTCTCCTTAAATCGCGGTATGAGGGGAGACTGACTGGAAAAGGCACGCATGGAAGGGACTCAATAATATGCAGGGACGGATATTCTTGGTCTCAAGCAAACTACACAGTTCTATAGAACTCTACCTTGGTGACCCCGTATGTCGATGAACACAAGAACAGTCTGCGCTCCAAACACCCGGAGCAGTGCGACGACTGGATTACATGTGAACACATCAGGACTTTCAAAAGTTGGTTGGAAACATGTCTCAGAGGTGATAAAACTGTTTGTGATGAGTTGTACTTGTTGTCCTCGGAGGGATTGCCGAAGGCGCTAGATGATGATGATCATTCTTCTGCGTCTTCGGAGTCAAGCGGAGAAGAAGATGTTCCTCCTCAGAGGGCGGTCGCGGCGGCACTGCAACCTGGGTTTTTACAGGATATGAGCATCACCAACGAATTTCACTCTGCTTCTGGCCTAGGAGCGGGAAGCCTGGAGGTTGGGCAAGTTTTCCCAGATAAGAAGTCTGCTTACCAGGCAATGGGTAGCTATGCAATCGGCATCCACCGCCAGCATAGAGTGAAGCAGTCTGATAAAAAAGAGTTGAAGGTCATATGCATCCACACCGCGAAAGGTTGCCGCGGAAGAGTTCTCGCTAGACTGAAGCCTGGGGTATGTCAGTCATGGCATATCACAAAAATAGTGGAGCATACCTGTGAGCAAACTGGGACTCTTTCAGATCACTGCAATGTGACAGCAAAATTTGTGGCACAGACGATGGAAACAATTGTGCAGGGAAGTCTCAACATTAGTGCTAGGGCGCTGCAAAAAGATGCAGAGGATCTAATTGGATTCCCTGTTAGCTACAGCAAGGCTAGGCGTGCGAAGGAAAATATATTCAAGAACTTGTATGGTACCTATGAGGAGGCATATTCTTATGCCCCTAGAATGCTTCATCAAATAGCAAGTGCTAATAGGGGGACTCAAGTTTGGCGGAGAGAATGTCCAAACCCAATGAACCCGGGTGAGCTAATCCTGGACCGCTTATTCTAGGCATTCGCCCAGACTATACAAGCCTTCAGGCACTGTCGCCCGGTATTATCTGTTGATGGTACCTTTCTCACTGGAAAGTACAAGGGCACACTATTGGTGGCGATTGCAGCGGATGCAAATAATCAGCTTCTTCCTATTGCATATGCATTGGTCGAGAGCGAGAACAAAGATAGCTGGTTGTGGTTCCTGAGCTGCGTGAAGATTGGTGTCATGAAAGAGCGTAAAGGTGTTTGCATCATTTCTGATCGCAACACTGGATTATTAAGCGCTCTTGAAATAATTGAGGCATCGGAAGAAGAGTTGGGCTGGCCCAATCTAGAGGGAAGAGGTGCATGAGGCATTTGGCAGCAAACTTTTACTCCAAATTCAAAAACAAGGATTGGTTCAAGTTATTCAAGAGGATGTGCATGCAAAAAACTGAAGCCAAAATGACTGCGATATGGGCAGGTATCAATGGTGAGATCGACCGCACGGCCTTGCCGCAGAGAGAAGACCGGAGGGGTCGTAGGACGGCCATAAATTTGAGCCAGTGGATCACCGAGAATTGCCCTCATTTGGAGAAGTGGGCGCAGGCTCACGACACCGGGGCTCGGTATGGAATAATGACCAGCAACATGTCAGAGGTGTACAATGGTGTTCTTAAAGGGGTGCAAGCACTGCCTATCACAGCCCTAATTGAAGAAACTTGGAATCGGACCCTGTCATACTTTGCAGACAGGGTCACCGTCGCCAAAGCACAAGTTGAATTGAACAATCCATGGTCCGAGAAGATGCAAAGACATCTGGATGAGAAAGCAAAGAAGTCCCAAAGTCATGGCTGCAGGAAAGTGGACGCACTTAGAAATAAGTGGGAGGTCAATATGCGAGCCAAGTACGTTAAGGGTCACCATAGAGGATCAAAAAAGCAAGCTGTCACCCTTGGCTCAACCTCCTGTGAGTGCACTTGTAACAAGCCCAAGCTTGAGGGCTACCCTTGCAGTCATGTCCTCCGGGCGGCTGTTGTTCAAAAAATCAGCGTCGAGCCATACATATCGCCGTACTTCAACATGTACAATCTGTACAACACTTGGAACGGTGAGTTCTGGGCTTGGGGCATTGATATGAACTACAAAATGTTGTGGCCAGATGGGCCGAAATGGGTTCCGAACACCGACTTGATGAGAACCGCAAAGGGACGACGTCAGTCTAGGCGTCATCGCAATGACATGGACCATAGCCAGATGGGAGAACCAAGGCGATGCCGCGTTTGCAGGTGTCCTGAACATTCACGCAAAGACTGCCCGTATCGAGCCAACAACAACGCATGATGTTGATATATATGCACTCGCCATGTCTATTTATATTTCTACTCGTTATGTGCACTTATATTAAATTTAAATTGATTCTCTTTGTATTATTGTACTCCTGATGTTAACTTCAGATAATTAATGTAAATCGTATCTCTTTGTATTTTTTAAGTTAATTTTGTTTTGCATTTGTATTTCTGTCTTCCTCGTAATTTATATTTGTATGTTTGTGTGCAGGTTATGGGTGAAGTGCCAGTGCTTTTGCAGGGGCCCCATGACCCCAGCCACCGTTGCCACCTATTTTTGAAACCAAATACTAAGCATGATTATCGGCCTTTCAGACTTCGAACCATAAAGAAAACATGGCCAATACACAATCATTTCCTTGCTCACCTTGACGCTTATGGACTACAAGGTTTTGCTAGGCTCACATCATGCGACGACCAAGTACGTTCGGACCCATCCCTTTTGACATCCCTCGTTGACCGGTGGAGACCTGAAACCCACACCTTTCACTTTTGTTTTGGGGAGCTTGCACCTACACTGAAAGATGTTTCTATGATCACTGCTCTACCAACTAGAGGTGAGCCGGTAGTCTCTCCACGAGTGTCTCCATCTTGGGCATTAGATATAGCAGCCCGTCTTGGGATGGAAATGCCATAATCACAACGTTCTGGTAACCCTCGGGGCATCCCACTCGTTTGGCTTCGTGATAACTTTCTTAATTTATCTAGCTTCGCCAATGAGGAGACGAGAAAAAGACATCTGTTTGCGTATTTGTTGTGGCTCCTCGGGAATCTATTTCCAAATTCACATGGGGACGTTGTTGTCCCTGGTCTCATCTACATTGCAGAGAATATGGTAGATGAACCTTTACCCGAGCAGCCAAAATACAGCTTCGGTTCTGCCATGCTATCTCATACATACAGAGGCTTGTGTGATGCCACGCAAAAAACCTCTTTCGCACAAAAAGCTCCATTACTTTGTGTCGCCTATGAGTTTCTACAGTTGTGGTCCTGGGAATACCTCCCTGTAGGACGACCTCGTATAGTACAACCCATATACCCATACGACTTTGGCGAGGGTGCTAGCGCAACTATGGCCACCAGGTGGACAAAGGCACGGAAACATTGGTCTCCAGATATTGCGAAAAATTGTTACCCTATGTACCACCAGCAGTTTGAGATACTTGATGAGGCAGAAGTCACATGGAACCCGTGGACTCAGGACCAACTAAAAATGGTCTTTGATGCTCGACACTTCACACCAGGCATGTTGACCGATAGTGCATTCTGGCTGACTCGCTGCAACTTATTGTTCCTGTGGTGTGTTGAACCTTACAACCCAGAGCGTGTAATGAGACAGTTCGGTCTCTATCAAGAAATTCCACCACCTTTTCCCAGACGTATCAACGAGGAAACACATAAGTAAGATGTGACATCGCTAAATAGTTAGTGTCATTTTTAATTTACTAAACTCACACTTTGTTACATAATTTGCAGGCTAACAAATATGGGCAGGGGTTGGAGTTTATATGATTGGAGGGAAGAGAACAGTGAATGGGTACACAAGTGGGAAAATGAAGCGCTAGCAGATATAGTGCGTCAACTTAGGTATATTTTATGTACATTATTTTTTTACGATGATCATACGATGCGTGAAGATGCTTTGCTTTCATCACAACGGTTTATGTAATTATTTAATTTCGCAGACCGTACGATGGAAGTACAGATCAAGCGTACAAGCAGTGGTACTGCATGAACACACGTGCTAGCCTGGCCAGTCAGCCAGCTACTATACCAACACATCTCACATAAGAGGAGCAGGCGCGGAGACATGTTAAGCTGCATGCAGCTTACTATCGTGACCACCTGGTAATCACTTGTAACTTTTTTAGGTCCATCATTTCATAATCATTTGAACTAAATAACATCCAAATATTGTTCAGCTTGAAAATGTCAACGAAGTAGGGCAGATGGCTACGGATAGCATGCTGGCCCAGGGCCCATATCGCAAGACATTCCAGAAACTTTTGCAACAATTCGTGGCAAAGAAGTTCAGATGCGGTAGAGGCGATGACGTTGCCACTGGAGCATACATGCCGGTAGCGAGGTCAGCCAGACCGAGTGCGGCACCGTCGTCCAGACCGAGCGAGGCGCGTACGAGCCATGAGCAATGGGGGGAGGGTCCGAGTACTAGAACGACATTGCCACGACATGACTCATCTCTGCCGCTGCATCTCTCTTCTTCGATGCAGCTTCGTCAGGGGCAGACATCTCAGGACCATGGCACGGGCTTGGATTCGATGCCCGAGCAGTTTCTTTCTCCTAACCCATATGCGTACACAGGATATGATGCATACACCCAAGGTAAGGGATCTCAGCCGTATCTCTCCACGCGAGGGATCCCCATGCCCGAGGAGACTCGTGTACCAGATTTAAACCAGCACCACGTACAATGGCCAGACAGTATAGGAGAGGGATATGCTCAGGTAGTCATGTTTACATTTCAATGCATTTACAATGATATCATATATTATCCTCTAACAGTTTGTTTAAAATGTTTCTATGTGCAGGACACACCTGATGTTAATTGGGGCGATGAGAACACCCAACGCGGCGTCAACACAGGCCTCCGGGGAGCATCACATGATCATGGCGTCAACACAGGCCTCCGGGGAGCATCACATGATCTTGGCGACACGGTTACATCATTAGTTACAGAGTTCTTCGGAGGGGACGTTATTGGCCCATCTTTTATCCCCCCGGAGTCACAACCATACGCCTACAATTACGCTTCAGATTCGCAACAAGGATTCGCGACTCCACCACCTACGCAGGACTCGCAGACACATGAAGCCGAATTGGAGTACGGCCGCGGTCTTCGTGTGCCCCGGCCACCTAATCGCTTGTCGCCTTCCGGTCGTAAGGAAAGGCCAGGTGGTCGTCGTAAAGTAGGGTGATTCATCTTTGCACGTGCGTGACCCATTGTATCTACATATGTGTGTATCAGACTTTTCAATTTGAACATCTATTTATGCTGAAATAAAAATGCACCAGTCAGGAACAATTTTCCCGCCTATATCTCCCGCCATACTATCCCGCTCCACTCTTTTGCTTATGTTAGGCCGAAATGAATTTTTTTTTAAATTTTGGCTGATGAATACTGTGCAACCATTGCCCGTCTTAGACATTGAAAAATATATATTTTCAAGCAACGCTTTTCCCTCAATATTTTCCAGCAAACGCTTTCCCTCCATATGTTCCGCCACCCGTTTCCCGCCAACCCCTTCCCGCCATATCTTCCTACCACCCGTTTCCCGCCATATGTTCCCGCCAACCCTTTCCCTCCATACCGCAGTCGTTCTTTCCCGCCATTTTCTCCTCTTTACCTATAAAACCCCCTTCAGACGGAGGTGGATAAGCATTCGAGTGTAGTGTAGTCGAGATGTCCCATTATCCTTTCGATCGTAGTTTTCACCCTGGGATGAGTAGCACTCTTCTGAGGCTAGCTACCGATTTCAGGATGGACAATAGGATAGTTCCATGGGACGATCTCACCGGTAGTGACACCATAATGAATGAGTTGGCTCACCAATTACGTAGGTCTGGGTGGCCTGAAAGGACCTATGAGGAGGTACATAAAGAACTTCTTAGGTTGTATGCAAGGTGGAAGAAGGTTGTGGAGCCGAAGAGTGAAACTTTTAGAAGGACTGCAGAAAACCATCCATTTTTATGGACTGAGGAGAGCGAGGACGAAGATGATATCTTCATGCCGCTGCTTCCGGGTTCTGCATCGTCAAAGGGCAAGAGTTCTGCATCGTCCAAGGGCAAGAGTACTGCATCCTCGAAGGGCAAGAGTTCTTCATCGTCCAAGGGTAAGAGTTCTGCATCCTCGAAGGGCAAGAGTTCTGCATCGACGGAGGATGACGATGATGCCTTCATGTAGTTTTTAAGCTGTATTCCAGTTGTACCGTTTAATTCAGATGTACTTGCATTATTAGTTTGTACTCTCTTATTGTAAGGCATTATGTTCTATCTTAATTTCATTTTATAGTTGTTGCACGATGCTCGATAATTAGTGGAGGGAAAGAAAATGCCACTACTTTATTCTAAAACTATATATTTTTTCCATCACGACAAGGTACAACTGAAAATAAGATACAACACGACAAGGTACAATTGAAAATAAGATACATCGTAGAATTTAAATAAAGCTACATTTAACTACTGAAATGAAGCTACATTAAACTGCAGAAATAAAGATACAAATGATTGCGAAATTTAAAATACTACCACAGGAATCTACTGAGTCCAACGTGGATATTTTCCTTTTCCATCGCCAGCTTCTTCTGCTGCCTTGGCCTGACGAGCCTTTTCTTTCTTTCTCTGCCTCTCCGCCTCACGAGCCTCCTTTCGATGTCGTTCCTGCTCCTCCATGCGACGAGCCTCTTCCCTGTTTTTCTTTCCCATTTCCTCAAAAAAACGGTGTTGCTCCGCATAGTATTCTTTTAACTCTCTCTCTTGCTCTGCTTTCTCCTCAGCTTCCGCCTTCTCGCGTCGCTCTTCCGCAAATAAACTATTCCACGCACGATGACTTCTTTCACGAATCTCAGTCACTGCCCAAGCCGGCTTCTCCGTGTCAATCCAATGATAGTACATGCACAGAGGCGGAGGAGACTATAACAAGAAACAAGAATGTTACTAAAGAATCAATGAAAATACCAACAATATCTATTCGTGATGGTTAAAGCATACCGGAGGCTTGTCATACTCTGAAATAGCTACGGCAGGATCTTCCTCATAATTGGCGCACATGAAAAACTTCATGCCCAACCAATCTGAAAAATCCGTCACCTCCTTCACCTTGCAAAGATCGCCACACCAACACCGCAGGACTGCCACCCCCGGAGGCAAACTTGCATTCTTTATTTTCCTCGGCCTAATGCTTTGATCTGAGCAAGGGAAACTCATATCGACTGAAAAAATGTGTTACACACTTTGCGCACTGCCGATTTCGAGGATGGGTGGACGAGAGCCTCGGTGTCTCCTTTTATAAGCTCAGACGATAAATGATGGCGAGAAAATTAAGCGGGGATATTTACGATCCCTGTAGTGTCGGCACAACAGCTTCCCGTAGCCTCGGATTCCCAGTGCCATCGCATCCGCTGAGGCAAAAGAAGCAAAGGCAGGATTGATTCCCAGGCGAAAGAACCAAAAGCGTCCATATTCCCGTGCGTCGGAGTCACAGCCATCAAGCTCGCGCCTCGAAATCAGCGCCGCGCCTCGAAATCAGCGCCGTCTGCGCACTGTCGCGCGTGCAGCAGCACAGGATGTGCCGCCTCAGCTAGTGGTGGCGTGGCCCACCTGCTGGGCCCGCGCGCAGCAGGCCTTGTCGGCCGAGTAGCGACAGCGGCAGCGGCGGCCGCCTCACCCGATGGCGGCAGGGCCTGCCTGGCGCGGCCCGTTCCGTCGCGGCACGCTGGCCTGTGTTGCCCTGTGCACGCACCGTTATTCACCGGGCTGCCGCCTCCTGTTGTGGCGGCCGGGCCCGCCGCCTCACGGCGTGGCGGCAGGTGACACGTGTCGCCTGCCGCGCCTGCCGCCACTAGTGAGGGGGTCTCTTTTGTCAATTTCGTCCGCAAGGGGTCTCTTTTGTCAATTCCAGTGGGCGGAGGGTCTCTTTCGACAAAAAATCTGCGGCGGTGAGACTCGCCGTTGTCCGCACGTGTGAACAGCGTGCGTGTGTCACTCAAGAACAGTACGGTGGCAGCAAGCAACATGATGTCCACTAGCGTGTGCCACACCAGCACAAAATAGGACCATACCCACGCCAGATAATCGCCAAACGAAGACAGCGCAGGTCGTGGCTGCCGTTGGTAGATGGCGCCAGTGCGCTTGGGCGGCGGGGGCATGGCCGGAAGCCTCGCTGGGTCAGCTGTGCTGTATGATGACGCCATGAAGAGTGTCATGATTGACATGGCGTCGCCGATGGAGTGGTGTAGCCGGAGCACGGCCGTGGAGGTCGCCTCAGAGGTTGGGAAGTGGAGGAAGTGGAACTCCCAAAGCGGACGACACCTGTCCATTGGAAGCGTGGACAGTGACGCCACATAGTCCTCCACGGTCTTTTCCGGGTCAGAAACCACTGTAACAGGATCAAGCACAGGAACGACGATGTGGTCGTCCATGTTCACCTTTGTTTGCACCCATCCTGGTTTGCCATCCTTGGATCCATCCATTACCTTTTACATGCAATATTATCGGCAGATGATTATGATATATATAGAAGCAGATGGTAAATTATTTCAGATACATGTACAAGAATGGAACAGATTATACGCAAGTTCTTGTAATTACTTGAACGCTGCGGAAGCGCGGGAATCGGGTGACCAGTTCTGTTTCGATGCCGGCGCGGAAGACGGGTAGGTTTACCGGCGTGCCGAGCCCCATCACAACGATGATGCAGACACCCATCTCCTCCAAGATTCTTCCGGTAGGGCTCATGGGCTCCGGCTCCTCCGCCGTGGAACTATCAGCACATTCCATCTCTGCCGACACACGGACAGAGCGTGGCCGTCTTGGCGGAGTGGCTGCTAACTCCACGTGTGGCGGCTACTCGATTGATAATTTCCATGGACCTCCGTAGGTGTGATATAAGTAGGAAAGGAAAGGAAGGCTAGGTCGCTATACCTGGAATCTGCAATGCTGCAACTTGCATTGCTATGTGTTGGCTATGAATTGTCTAGATTTGTTATAATTTTTCTTTGGAAAATGATGGCTCAGTTACCTACAAATGTACATGTCACTTCTTTACGTTCAATTACAATATAAACATACTCACTGAGAACCCATGAGTAGTATAGACAATACACAGCCAAATCCACAGTTTCATGGCTGTTTTACCAAATGGCCTCTAGCTTTTCCACATCAACTTTTCAAGACACAGCCTTAATGATCGACGAGCGTCTAGAAAAAAAGTTGGAATTGTATGTTGAAGCTGTGGATATAATTAAAAAAAAAAGAAGGAAACTCTAACTTTTTTCATGGTAATACGTGTCTCAGTTATATTATAAAGATCATAGTACAGTCCACATACATACCGACCTGAGAAATCTGAAAAGACACTAGAACGCTAGTCTTTGCACACAGAAACACCAGTCAAGACGTAAAACTACAAACAAGACCAAAGAATCTTCTGAGCTTGTCACCAACGTTCATTACTTGCCTTCGGCACCACCAAAACAGCCACCAAAGAAAGAAGATGACAAATCACCTCCACACCCGAGGTCAACGCGGCTCCATCGCTGATATGCCGCTTTGTGGAACTCCAAGGTGGCTCACCAATAAAGGTGAAGCCATTGCCGTTGAACAACTCAGACCGGGCAACACCTCGGACACGCCATCGAACTCCAGATCTCGCACCCCAAACGAGTAAAACATCAGAGGAGAAACCCATACATGCCTGCCATGAACCAGAAAACCATCACACGATCCACCATCTTCTAGATGTCGCGGATGCAAAACACAATCTGCATCCGCTCCTGGACTAACTCGCAAGCTCCGCGCCGTCGTTGGAGCAAACACTGTTGCAGCGGCCGAGCCCGAGGACACAGGTCCACCAAGAGGATGTCGCTGCCACCACACACCATCCTTATTTGAATAGATTGGTTTCCAAATCCAACCCCAACGTGGATCGTCTCGTGGGAGAAGGGTCTGCAGATCTTTTTAGTCGGCACCGCCATCATCACCGCCAAAGGCAAGACGATGAATAGCCCAAAACACTAAGCTACTGATGCGTAAACGATCCACACGCATGGATCCGGCGACCCCCCTCCCCCTACCACCGACGACTGAGATTGTTGGCGGAGGGAAGCCGCCGGAGGACGGCGGCTGAAGGAAGCGCCCTGGCGACCGTAGGTGAGATCGCCGACATCCATGTGCACATATATTCTCTTTTACAAAATCAATAAGGAAAAGGTTACTTATATATATGGGTTTGTACTTATATGTTATTTATTTTTATTCATTTCTAGAATCATACAGGAGGGTTGTATGTGTATAGATAGAAAGTAAAGGGGTCCCCGGAGAAAAACAGTAAAGGGAAAAAACCCATACAAAAATCTAAGTACAAACGGCATCCATCCTCCAAAACAACTCGAACAAAAAACAGTGACCTGAAGTTATTTTTTTTTTAAACAACGACCTGAAACTAACTGCTACTACAACCCAAGTAGACGATCGCAGCTGCATAGCCGATAAGCACGCAAACACTTGGCCTCCGGCCTTCCACACATGTTAGCATCACTCCCAAAATGTTGAATAGTCGAAGCCAGAAAAAGAACAATTCCGTGGCTTTCAGCTGCTGCTAGAGTGTTCGTGACGTCTAACCAAATATTGTCCTCGATAATTGCGACGGGAAGCGACAATCTACTTTATCCCTGAGCTAGAGGGCAGCCTTAGGCTGGGCATAGTAGGATAACATAACCGGTATCATGTACTAACATGTGTATGTCATAGACAATTAAAAAAAGTTATAGTGACATAGATAAATACCGTATCATAATAAATATGATATGTATCATAATAAATGTCATGCTAGTATGTGTTCGCATGGCAATAAATGAAACCATCTATAATACTCCCTCCGTCCGGAAATACTTGTCGCACAAATAGATAAAATTGGATGTATCTAGACCTAAAATACGTCTACATACATCCATTTCCCCGACAAGTATTTCCGGACGGAGGGAGTACTAATCTATGATACTATGCATTATGAATATAATATCACACACTATTAATATCATATGCATTATACTAATATATGGTAGTTCGGAGGTGGATTAGGAGCACTCGGTGACGCACACCTACGAAATCGCTGCCGCACGCATGCAACCTTGGGATTTGTGCCGATTTGCTGTAAAATATTACAGGCTGTTAATACGTCGGACACGTTGTAGGAAGCAACAGTCTATACCTGTTGTTGGTCATTTATTGATTCCTGTCCTGGCCGGCCTGGTACAGTAAAGTTTTTCCTACGTAATTAATTTACTCTACCATCGGCTACCTCTGGAGTCTTCTCCTTGCACCCAAGCACTCCATAGCCAGATTTGAAAAACAATTATCCTCTCGGCTGCCGGTAGTGATTTCCGAACTAACAAATTCACCAAAGAAGAAGGGGATTTAAGTTTGGTAGAATCGCTTGCTGAGAACTGAAGATGATGGCTGGTACATCTGTGAATACAGAGTGTCTCACAACCATGAGATGTTACACACATGCGCACAGAAACTTCACTTCCCTTCCCACCGGCACATTGACAAATACGCCAGAGAGCTGGTATCTCAACTGCGTCGGAATAATGTCAACCTTAGCAAAGTTTACAGCATAATCAACACATTTTTTGGGCGTATAGAGAATGTTCCTTTCACCAAGAGATGCCTGAGGACCTTGTGCGTGAAACTAAGCAGAGACCAGGGAAATGAAGATGCTAAGAAGACAATGGATTATTTTGCTGAGCTCAAGCAATCTGACCCTGAATTCACTTATACAGTCTGACCCTGATATAACCAGATCTTGCAATGCGTGCTGAAGCCTATGGCATGGCTGCCCCGATTTGGTGTCTGGTTGGAACGGAATCGATTTGTGCCGACATGTGTAGGGGGGTGGTGTTTATAATTGGAGGAAGCAAGCGTGTGGGGACACCTGGTCGGCGAGATTGATGGTTGTACAGATGCATTTACGTATGTTCAAGCAGGCTTTTGGGCAGGGAATTGTTGACTTGGGGGGGAGATGTTATTTATTGACAAGCGGCTACAACGTGACGTGGACCAGCGGTTGGACGTAAATAATGAACATTAATGTCGGCGTTAATCTGGAAAATGAGGAGTGATAGTGAAGTGAGGTAATCAATTAGGTGGATAATGAAAAATAAATATATCATACATCCGATTATGAATATATCAAGGGGGTACAAGTTGTGATACACGATTACAACATCTAATCAGAGGGTGCATAAATATAAAAACATAATTTGCCGGTGGATGACAACTGGTTATAGACAATACAGATAAACATATTTATTCATTGGTAAGCGGCTTGAACTTGAAGGACAGGCACGAGTCAGGAGAGGTCATGGCGGCTTCAAGCGACCTTGCAGCATACGAAGAACAGAGCGAGCAAATTGACTAGGAGGAGAGCGATGATGATGCGGTGGAATTTCGTGTCTTCGCGGGCCGAGACGGTGAACAGCCTTGGCTACTTGGCACGTATGACGTTGATGTAGTTCTCCTCCCATTTCCAAAAGTTGCACTTGCGAGTCTTGCAAAAACGAAAGAAAAAAAGAAGATGGGATATCGCACTAGGACTGGATAGAACAAAAAAATTGAAAAAAGTATTAGGACATACCCACTTGTGCTTGCACTTGTAAAAGCGCTTGCCTGGATTGTTTGTCGTGCGAGAGACCCACCACTGAACCATCCCATTGTTGCAGGAAGGGCAAATCATGAGTGGAAGTGGTGGCTGCTCCTCAAGAGAAACAAGGGGGGAGCTAGAGAAACAAGGGGGAGCTGGAGCTTGACATGGGAGCGCTTGAGCTAGACATGGCAATGCGAACCATGTACAAGGGAGGAAGCTGTTCTTGATGGTGTACATGAATTGTTCTTGATGGTATGATATGCAGTAGTGAGGAAGCTGCAAGCTGCAAGTATTTTATATCTGACGAGAGGAGGAAGATGACCGTTATTAGTGAGGATTGAGCCGTTGCGAGAAATTGAGGAGCATGTGCCTTAAATTCATATGGGTAGTTTGGAGTTGGCGGATGAGAGGGGGAGAAGGACAGGAGGATGTGACTTTGTCTGGACGCGGGGAGAAAGCGCGTTGAACTGTTCAGGTGATATACCACACTGTAGAAATGAATACTAGACGTTAAATGGTGTGAATACGACGGAGCTAATATAGCGAGTCCGAATCCCAATGCTAGTGGATGGGATGGATTACAGTGAGGGGAGTCGCCGAGAGCTCCTAGGCATTTTCGATGATAGTTCCCACTATGGCCAGCCTTAGTGCATCTGCGTCTGTTAATAGTAAGCCAATTATAAATCTATAAGTTGCTTTTCTTCTCTCTTCTCTTCTCTTCTCTTTTACCTCAAGTAGACAAAAATCTAATGTGGTATTTTTTATAACCCGTCTACGTCAGTCACACTATTATATTTGCTCTAAAAGGCTGCTGCCTCGATCGCACTAAGGAAGCACTTCCTCGTTGACAGCGGCATTTTAGATTGAAGCCTGGAATTTGTCAAAAAGCACAACTATGATTTCAAAGTTTAAAAATGAATAAAAAATCTGTGAAATCATATACATATTTTCTAGGTATATGTAAAGTTTAATAAGATAAGTTGTAGGGTACTTACCAATACAAAGTTTTGGTCCCAAGATAACAAAATACAACTGCCGGCAAGTGCAGCACCGGGCCGTTCAGAACATCACTAGTAGAAAAAGGATCAAACGTGAAGCACATTAGTGCCGGTTTGTATTTGAGCCGGCACAAATGTATACATTAGTGCTGGTTTCAACGGCTAGCCGGGCCGCTCTCATTAGTACCGGTTCGTGGCTAACCTTTAGCACCGGTTCATGCCACGAACCGGTACTAATGAGAGTGGTGGCAGGATGTTGTCAGTCTGGGCTCCCTCCAGCACCTTTAGTACCGGTTCTTGGCACGAACCGGTACTAAAGGTCGTCCTACATAAACCCTTCGTCCACCCGAGCTCGCTCTGTTCTTCCCCTTTCCCCTCTCCTCTCTGTTCTTCCCCTCTTCCTCTCGAGCTCATCACACATTTTGCCCAAAATTTGTCAAGATTTGAAGGCCCCCATCCATTCAAATGATCACAAAGGTTAGCAACTTTGTCCTTTCATCTCTCATTGCTAGATTAGCTCTTGCAATGCTTTATATAGTTATTAATTTGTGAGTTTAGTAATTTGAGAGGAAATATATATATATATATATATATATATATATATATATATATATATATATATATATGCTAGTATTTGATTTATATGCAATTTGAGGTTAAAATAACACTTAGTTTGCATATGTAGGTGTGGTTTACTTAGTGCCTTCTAAATCTCCGTCGTAACCACCGTCGATCGCCCGCACCGTCCCGTCGCCGGCACCACCTTGTGGTGAGCCTCTTGTTCATGAAATTTTATATAAAAAATTGATGTTTGTGTGATTTGGATATATAGTTACTCGTATAATAATTATCTTACCCGTACGTTGTTTGTTATACATAGTGCCATGGTTTTGATATCCGTCCCCTTCGGCCCTCGTCCTTGTTATGATTCGGATGTGGTATATTCTCTTTTCAAACTATTTGTTGCATTTCGTGTTTTTGACAAATTATGCCCATCAAGTTGACATAGATATTTTTATCTAGGAGGTATGTGAACCGGAAATTCCAACCGACCCTATTGTCGAGAGGTTAAATTTAGTTGAAAGAGAAAACGAGTACTTGAAAGAAAAATTGAAAAGAATTGAGGGGGAGAAGATGGAATTGGAGTTGCATGTTGCCGATGTCGTCGATGATCACAAGATCAAGAAAGAGAAAATGCGCTTGAAGATTAGAAAGATTAGAAAATATGCCATCGATAGTGAGGCTTGGTATCATTATGTTGTTGGATCAATTGTTACCTTAGTTGCGATCTTGATCGCATTTGTTGTTGCATTTAAATGCTTTAGCTAGAGAGTTATTTGTTTGTTGCATTTAAGTGTTGTATGAACTTGTATTAATTTGGTCTATTCGGTGTTGTGTAATGAAGATGAGCCGGCAATGGATGTACGATGACCGATGCTCTCCCCAGTTCGTTAAGGGCGTGCATACTTTTCTGCTTGCGGCTGAGGCAAACAAGCGGGCGGATGGTTTTATGCCTTGTCCATGCGCTGGCTGTAAGAAAGGTCGCAATTACTCTACGTCAAGAACCATTCACGTCCACCTGTTTGAGTCCAGTTTCATGCCCCACTATAATGTTTGGACCAAGCACGGAGAAAGAGGGGTTATGATGGAAGACAATGAAGAAGAAGAGGACGACGACAGCTATCCTGGCCATGGGTTCCCTGAATACGATGATACAACAATGGGGGAAGAAGCTGAGCCGGCAATGCAGGAAGAAGCTAAAGAAGAGGCATCAGATGAGCCCGTTGATGATCTAGGTCGGGCCATTGCCGATGCAAAGAGAAACTGCGCAAGTGATTTGGAGAAGAAGAAGTTGCAGCGCATGTTAGAGGATCACAAAAAATTGTTGTACCTGAATTGCGTAGGTGACAAGAAAAAGCTGGGCACCACACTGGAATTGCTGCAATGGAAGGCAGAGAATGGTGTATCTGACAAGGGATTTGGAAAGTTGCTGGTAATGATAAAGGATATGCTTCCAAAGGACAACGAATTGCGCGAGAGTACGTACGAAGCAAAGAAGGCTGTCTTCCCTCTAGGGTTAGAGGTGCAGAAGATACATGCATGCCCTAATGATTGCATCCTCTACCGCGGTGAGTATGAGGATTTGAACGCTTGCCCGGTATGTGGTGCATTGCGCTATAAGATCAGCCGCGATGAGCATGGTGATGTCGAGGGCGAGCGCCCCAGGAAGAAGATTCCTGCCAAGGTGATGTGGTATTCTCCTATAATACCACGGTTGAAACGTTTATTCCAAAACAAAGAGCATGCCAAGGCGATGCGATGGCACAGAGAAGACCGTAAGAAAGACCAAAAGTTGAGAGTACCCGCCGACGGGTCGCAGTGGAGAAAAATCGAAAGAAAGTACGGGAAGGAGTTTGCAGATGACGCAAGGAGCGTATGGTTTGGTCTAAGCGCAGATGGCAATAATCCTTTTGGGGAGCAGAGCAGCAACCATAGCACCTGGCCTGTGACTCTATGTTTGTATAACCTTCCTCCTTGGTTGTGCATGAAGCGGAAGTTCATTATGATGCCAGTGCTCATCCAAGGCCCTAAACAACCCGGCAAAGACATTGATGTGTACCTAAGGCCATTAGTTGAAGAACTCTTACAACTGTGGAATGGAACAGGTGTGCGTGCATGGGATGAGCACAAACAGGAAGAATTTGACCTTAAGGCATTGCTGTTCGTGACCATCAATGATTGGCCTGCTCTCAGTAACCTTTCAGGACAGACAAACAAGGGATACCACGGATGCACGCACTGTTTGGATGATACCGACAGTATATATTTGAATAGTTGTAAGAAGAATGTGTACCTGGGACATCGTCGATTTCTTCCGAGCAGGCATCCCGTAAGAAAGAAAGGCAAGCATTTCAAAGGTGAGGCGGATCACCGGACGAAGCCTCGCCACCGTACTGGTGCTGATGTACATGATATGGTCACGGATTTGAAGGTGATATTTGGAAAGGGTCCTGGCGGAAAATCTGTTCCAAAGGACGCTGACGGACGCGCACCCATGTGGAAGAAGAAATCTATATTTTGGGACCTGCCATATTGGAAAGACCTAGAGGTCCGCTCCGCAATCGATGTGATGCACGTGACGAAGAATCTTTGCGTGACCCTGCTTGGCTTCTTGGGCGTGTATGGGAAGACAAAAGATACACCTGAGGCACGGGAGGACCAGCAACGTATGCACGGAGAAGACGGCATACATCAGGGTCATGCAAGCTACGCTCTTACCAAAGAAGAGAAGAAAATCTTCTTTGAATGCCTGCTCAGTATTATGGTACCGTCTGGCTTCTCGTTGAATATAAAGGGAATAATAAACATGGCAGAGAAAAAGTTCCAGAACCTAAAGTCTCATGACTGCCACGTGATTATGACGCAACTGCTTCCGGTTGCATTGAGGGGGCTTCTACCGGAAAACGTTCGATTAGCCATTGTGAAGCTATGTGCATTTCTCAATGCAATCTCTCAGAAGGTAATCGATGCAAAAATCATACCAAGGTTACAGAATGATTTGGTGCAATGTCTTGTCAGTTTCGAGTTGGTGTTCCCACCATCCTTCTTCAACATCATGGCACACGTCCTAGTTCACATGTGCCAAGAGATTAACATTTTGGGTCGTGTATTTCTACACAATATGTTCCCCTTGGAGAGGTTCATGGGAGTCTTAAAGAAATATGTTCATAACCGTGCTAGGCCAGAAGGAAGCATCTCCAAGGGCCATCAAAATGAGGAGGTCATTGAGTTTTGTATTGACTTTATTCCTGACCTTAAGCCGATTGGTATTCCTGAATCGCGGCATAAGGGCAGACTGGATGGAAAAGGCACGCTAGGAGGGGAACAAATAATATGTATGGACGGACATTCTCTCACTGAAGCACACTACACAGTTCTACATAATTCCGCCTTGGTGGCTCCGTATATGGATGAACACAAGAATTTGCTACGCTCCAAACATCCGGAGCGGTCTGATGACTGGATTACACGTGAACAAACCAGGAGTTTCGCCAGCTGGTTGCAGACACGTACCATGCATGACACATCTATTGAAGATGACCTGTACTTGCTGTCCCAGTTACCATCTTCGAATATAATGACTTTCAAAGAGTACGAGATAAATGGTAATACATTTTACACGATCGCCCAAGATAAGAAGAGCACCAACCAAAACAGTGGTGTCCGCTTTGATGCAGAAACCAAGACGGGAAAGGAAACATATTATGGTTATATACAGGACATATGGGAACTTGACTATCGACGTGGTTTAAAGGTCCCTTTGTTTCGGTGCAAATGGGTCAATATGACACAAGGCGGGGTAACGGAAGACCCGCAGTACGGAATGACAACAGTGGATCTCAACAATCTTGCGTATGCAGACGAACCATTCGTCCTAGCCAATGATGTGGCACAGGTTTTCTATGTGAAGGACATGTCTACCAAGCCAAGTAAAAGAAAAGATAAGGAAGCGAATGCATCGTACGATGAGACAAAGCGGCACATAGTTCTTTCTGGGAAGAGAAACATCGTGGGAGTGGATGACAAGACAGACAAGTCAGAAGATTATGAAAAGTTTGATGAAATTGCTCCATTCACAGTGAATATTGACCCGAGCATCCCGTTAAATGATGAAGATTTTCCATGGTTACGGCGCAAAGGGACACACGCGAAGAAAAAGTTTCACACCCAAAGATCTGGGATGTGATCGGCTTCACTAGCTATCATCACTTTCTTCTGTGTTTCGCACCAAGAGGGGAATCTCTGTAATAGTTAGGGTAGTTATGTGTTTTGGCATTTGAAACGCGAAGAAATTTTATGTGCAAACAAATTCTTTCATGCCTTTACTGATTTTAAAAGTTAAGTTATTCACAAACTAGTGATTCACACTAATTTCAAATAATTCAAAATTTAAACTATTCAAATTTGAAAACTACGGGCACTAACAGAAAGTTTGTAATTTTTCGTACCTAAAACAAAAATGTTCACAAAGAAACTCTAAATACACAAAAAAAACAACAAAAAAAATAAATAAAGCAAAAAAATAAAATAAAAAGCCCTAACAGAAAGTTTGTAATTTTTTGTACCTAAAACAAAAATGTTCACAAAGAAACTCTAAATACACAAAAAAACAACACAAAAATAAATAAAGCAAAAAATAAAATAAAAAAAGCCCGCCTACTAGGCCAGAGCGGCCTGCATACGACAAGAAACCCAACCTGTCGTTGGGCCAGGATACAGGCCCGCAAAGGCCAAGTGGGCCCACAGGGCTGCAAAGAACACGTAGGCCCAGTAAGCCTGCTTTGTAGAGGAGCTCGAGAGAGCGACCGCACGGGGGTTTATAAACCAGTGCGGTCGCCCCTCGGCTAGCGAGGTGGGACTAAACTTGCCGCACCGCACCTGCGCCAGCGCACCCCCTTTAGTACCGGGTCGTGGCACAAACCGGTACTAAAGGGGGGGCCTTTAGTACCGGTTTGTGCCACCACCCAGTACTAAAGGGGGTCGCTTCCCGCCGCTTGGCCTGGCCAAAGCAGGCCTTTAGTACCGGTTGGTGGCTCCAACCGGTACTAAAGGCGCCTTCTCTATATACAATGGCTACGAAAATTTCAGTTTCCCTCTCTGTTCGTTCCTCTGTTTCCGTCTCCGTCGCCGTCGCCGCCGCCCTCGATCGTCTCCGTCGCCGCTCGTCTCCGTCGCCGCTCCCGTCCCCGTCACCGCCCTCGTCTCCATCGCCGCCCCGGGCCCG